>NC_051308.1:239119410-239444447 GCF_015220235.1 Choloepus didactylus
CAGAATTATACAGCAAATATGGCAAAAAATGTTAAAATTGGTAGATCTGGATATTTGGGGCCATGGGGTAGGGGTATTGGAATTCTCTGTATGGGGTTTGTATTATTTTTGTAACTATCCTGTACGTTTTAAAATACTTCAAAATAAAAGTTAAAAAGAAAAAAATAAAAGGCCCCGTAGCCTCTGCCTTTTTAGGCTGGAACTCGCCCCTGGGAGCCCTGAGCCACCGTGGAAGATGTCTGGCTGTCTTGAGGCCATCCTGCTGTGCGGAAGGCCAGGCCACATGGAGAGGCCACACGGAGAGGCCATGTGTCCGTTTTCTGGCTGACAGCGCCGGCTGAGGTCCCAGCCCACAGGCAGCAGCAGATGGGTGAGGGAGGACACCGCCGGGTGATCCCGGCCCCCGCAGTGGAATCACCCCCAGCATTCCCGTTTGGGCTCCAGGCATCGTGGAGCAGGGACAAACTGTCCCCACTGTACCCCTTGCAAATCCCTGACCCACAGAATTGTGACAATAATAAGATGGTGGTTGTTTACACCCGAGTTTGAGGTGGTGTGTTACACATCTACAGTAACTGGAACAGCATGTAAGATTATAGAATGGCAAAGGCCTCGCTACCCCATCTGACAAGGTGGGCGCCACATCTGCCTCGAAGAATATGGGTGATCTGCAAGGTTTCTGCTTCAAGTCTCTGTTTTAGAGACTGTGCCAGTTTGAATGTATGATGTCCTCCAAAACGCTGTGTTCTTTGATGCAATCTTCTGTGGGCAGACATATTAGTATTGATTATTTGTAATTCCTTGATTGTTTCCATGGAGATGTGACCCACCCAACTGTAGGTGATAATTTGATAATTTCCATGGAGGTGTGGCCCCGCCCATTCAACGTGGACCTTGGTTAGTTTACTAGAGCCCTATATAAGCCAAGACAGAAGGAGCAGGCTTGCTAGAGCCAAGAGGGACACTTGGAAGAATGCACAAGAGCTGAGAGAGTCCTGGGAGAAAGCCAGCCACCTGCCTTTCCAGCTAACAGAGGTTTTCCGGACGGCATTGGCCATCCTCCAGTGAAGGTACCCGACTGCTGATGCATTACCTTGGACACTTCATGGCCTTAAGACTGTAACTGTGCAACCAAATAAACCCCTTTTATAAAAGCCAGTTCATTTCTGGGATTTTTGCATCCTGGAAGCATTAGCAAACCAGAACAGAGACCCTATCTGCTTCCTTGTCTAATGGATGTCTTTATAAATAATCTCTTTCTACCCCTTGGGGGCCTTTGCTGGAATAGCCCCCACATTGTCCTGGGGCAGTTTGGCTGCACAGGGCTGAGGTGCCTGGGGCTAGAACCTGTGTCCGGAGTTGTTGGATTACCTTGCTTTCAGCAGATGAATAACAAGTAGTGAATTTTTTAAAAATGCTTTACATTTAATCCTCAGAATACTTCTGTGAGGTGGGTGCTATTATTATCCCTTTTCTACAGATGAGAAAATCCAGCAGCACCTACTGGCGCTTATTAAGTACCAAGAGCTATTCTATTTGTATTCAGTGCGCCCTCAAAATAACCTTAAGGAAGCAAGTAATATTATTATCCCCATTTCTGAGAACAGACATATTAAACAATTTGCCCAAAGTTGTACATTTGTGAAGTTACCAAAGAGAGGAGCCTGGATTTGAAGCCAAACTCCACGAGGCTCTGTTGCTTCTTGAGAAACTGGCAGGGACTGGATTCTGATCCTTGCTTTCTAATCATTAAGTCACCCCAATGCCCTTTGGGCAATCCAGCTTTAATTTAAGTCCCTGTGACATTTAGCCTCAAATCTCTCTCTTGTTCCTCTTGGTTATTTAAAACAAAAACTCACTTGCCATTAGTGTGCCTCAGAGTAGATGGCCGAGAGCTCACCCTTGGGGCTACGCTGCAGTTGACAGCTCACAACCCTTAAAAGAGGATCCTGAACAGTGACTCAAGGCCTTGAACTTGCGGGCAGGGGTGAGAGGAAGCGAGGGGAGAGGTGTGGGGAGCAGCCCTGGCTAAGTACTCACATCCACGCTGGGTTAAGAAGTTGATCATTTAATGAAAAGGTCAGCTTTCCTGCCTCTGCACTCTTCCTTAAAGCAGCTGTTAAAACATGGAAGCTGTTTGCTTTCAATATTGCTGGGATACTTTTGGGACTTTTTAAAGCATTCCAGGAAAACTATCTTGGATTTAAACTGCCAGAGTAAAACAGTTAAATTGGCCTCAGGCCATAAACAATATCCAAAAGCTGGCAGGGTTTTGATTTTTAAGTAAATAAGAAACGGTAAAAAACCTAATTCAAGGATCAGGCTCAGGGTGCTAATATCCTCACATCAAATCCGTGGACCTGACTCAGAAGGGAAGAGGGAACAAATCAGATGGAGCTGAGCCCATCATTTAAATGTGATTTTCTAAATGTGCATGAAATGTTTTGACACACAAAAAAGGTATAAAGAATGCTAGAACGAACGTCTATAAAACCAGTACCCAACTTATGAAATAAAACTTAACCATTAGGTTAAAGTCCCTTGTGTACTTCCTGACTGTATCTTCCTTCTCACCTCTAAATGTTAGGTTTCTTGTATTAATCTGATTTTTTGTATTTTTTTGAGAAAACAAAGGAAAAAATTAGCAAGACTCACAGGAAACAAAGTGAAACAAATGTAATAAACCTGGATGCCAATCTTTCTGCCAATGAGGATAAAGGCTCAGTGTAGTTAAGGTGAGAATATCTGAGTCAGGAGAAAGGGCATATACATAATGTAGCTTTTATTAAGTAGAGGAAAAAAGGAATTGGATTGCATGATACAAAGGTTCCAGTTTGGTCAGATCCCACAAAAACTTCCCACTGATGTGATCAGAGTTGCTGCCTCTATCGGGGACCTATGCTGCCCCCCTAACCCTGGGGCCCTGTGGAAGACAAGAGCCTCAGGAGCCGGGTTCCCATTGCCACACACGGGGTCAGTTCCTGGTCAGTCCCAAGAGGCAAAGGCAGAGGACCTAAGAGTTCTCTCAGAACTGCGTCACCTCTTCAGGAGTCTCTTACAAAACTTTATATTAAAAGATCGAGCAGAAGGCAGGGCAGAGGGCCATGTAAGCAGTGTCGTGTGGCAAGTGGAATGTTCTGGTCTATGGAGTGTTGGGTAATGGAGAGTCTGATTAGGCATTATAGGAAGAGGACGACACGTTGCCCCCGTGGCCTGTCCAGTTAGTGTGGATAAACTGTCCCGGGCTGGTTAAGAGCTCATAGGTGTGAGCGCCAAAGTAATCTCGCTGGGCCTAGAAAACAGGAAATTAGGTTGATTAGGATTAGGCGTAGGCCCAGACCCTCAGGAAGCAGCCAGGCTAGTGTGTGATGCCTACTCCCAGGCTTACCTGGATCAGGTTGGCTGGCAGCATCTCGTGCCTATACCCGTCATAGAAGGAAAGAGCGGTGGTGAAGCAGGGCATGGGGATGCCTGTCTGGACGCCAGTGCTGATGGCCCGCCGCCAGGAGGCCTGAGCAAGAGAAACCAAGCCAAAGATATGCAATGTGCCCACAGAAAAGGTAACTGGTTCTACCCTAAATGAAAGATTTTCATCCACATCAGTGCTGGGGAATGAAAAAACAGATGCCACCTGGGCAAACCCCACTGAGACAGAACTCCCGCCCCACCCAGCTCTAGGCTACAAACCTGGCAGTTTTCAATGGCAGACTTAAAGAAGTCATCTAGCAGTAGATTCCGAAGTTCTGGGTTTCGATCAAACGCATCTTTTATCTTCCCTAGGAATACACTGAAATAATCCAAAGGGAAGAAATCAATGAATCTTAAGTACAGAGGCTGAATTACTTGGTAGAAAGTAGGGGAAGTAAGTTGGAAGCTGCTATATACCTTAGAGAGTAAAGTTATGTTTCTCATCCTCTGAAGTCAGCCAAATAGAAGACTTCACAGCCAGTGAAAATACAGAGTGAACAGCATAGTATAGACAATCTAGTTAAAGCAACTGACATGCAGGGAGAAAGTGAGAGGGGACCATCTAAACCTGCCTTGTCCTTGCTGCCAGCTTTTTGGTGACAGGGCTAAATGCACTGACTAGAGAGAGACCTCACAAGCCTCGGCACAGCAGCCAGGGCTAAGCCTGGGCTCGTTCCCATCGGTCCCGAGCTGCCTCCCCCTTACCTTCTGATGATGCAGCCTCCCCGCCACATCAGGGCAATGCCACCATAGTTGAGGGTCCAGCCAAATTCGGTGGCTGCCTGTCTTAGCAGCATAAAGCCTTGAGCATAAGAGATGATCTTGGAAGCATAGAGGGCCTAAAGATCGACACAAAGACTTTATTAGAGTTGCAACTGGCAGAGTGACCAGCTTGTGTCTACTGGCCTTATCGCCACTAGCAGTGTAGACCCTAACAGGACAAGTGCATAAGAAAAGGCTGGAAATCAGGATCAAAGGTGAAGGCTGAACTCTTTTTCCACCTGCCCTGCTGTGGCCTCAGTGTGTGTTCCCCCAGTGCCCTCCACCTCCCCACTGCCAGGGACTGTGCCCCACCTTCCGAATGTCCTCCAGGAATGATTTCTTATCACCTTGAAACTGCGTCTTTTGGGGACCCTTCAGCCTTTTGCTAGCTTTTGTCCTCTCATCCTTCAGGGATGATAAGCATCGTGCAAAGACAGCTTCTCCTACATAAAGGTATGGAGGGGAAACCAATATATCACCAAAGCTCACACATTAAAAAAAAAAAAAAAAAAAAAAAAAACCAAAGGAAAAAGATTACATAAGCCAGAAGATGTGGAAAAATCAAGATGAAGCAGGAAATACAGTTTTACAGGAAAGTCTGAACCTTAGGCCATGAAACTTAATCTGGTTCAGAAAGAACTTTTATAAAAAGCTCTTAACCATTAACTTGATAACTAAAACCCCCAGCTGAACTTCCAATATCAGTATCAGTATGCACCCACAATGATCAACATGAAATTCTAAGGGGAGCCTGAGGGAAAACACAGAGGTAACACTACTATCATTCAAAATTATTCAGTGCTGGTCCATGAGTAAAATGTCAACTCAGGGAACTTTAATTTTTAAATGCTCATCAAAGGCTCAATTTATTTTCATTTGAAGCACTAACTACTCAACAACTTTGGAACTAGTACACTGAAGAAGTCACACAGACTCTCCCCTCAAAAAACTCCATTTTCTAATTTTTACTTTTTATACTTTCATTACATCCAAAGATCATTATAACACCACTGAAATTTCACAACTTTGAGTAAAAAACATTTCAATATAGTATTTTAATATTAAAAATTTTAGTATCTTCAAAAAGTAACCCTTACAAAGAACTAGCTGCTCAATTGACTATTTATATAATTAGAATAAATTACTCTTTAACCATTCCCTCTCCCCTGAAAAAATGAAATAAAATCTGAGAACTAATAGAGGACTTTATTTTTGAGGAAAGAGCACTAGTCATAAACTTGAGGACACTAACCAAACTTGGAACACACCAAAAAAGATGTCTTTCTATCCTTGCCCACTACCTCTCTTCTGCAGTGCACACACATGATGACTTGGCATTTGTGGAAGGAAGCTTTGTAAGACAACTGGCGCAATGAGCAAATGTGGTTCAACCCTTCAGTGTTACATAAGGGTTAGCCAGAAGCCTCACCTACTTCCCCATTAGTTCATCAAACGATAACAGCAGCCACCCAGAGATTAAGTCTAAGCTGTCTTCAATTTGTCTAAGGGGTACAGAGTCTCTAAAACTATTTGAATCAGTGATGAATAAACTGCCCCCCCCAACCCCCACCCCCGGTTATCCTGCCACCACACCCTCGCCCCACCCATGGTATCACTGAGATTAGCTAAAAAGCAGCCAACTTCCTTCTATAAAGAGCTGGACTAACCAACCCATTCCCTCCTCACTGTGCCCAGAGCCACCCAGTGCACTGGAAATGGAGTGGGGGAGGCCCAACCAAGAAGGAAAGCAAAAGGAGGGAGATCAGGGAGAGAAGGCAATCTGTACCTGGGGCAGCAAACAGGAAAATCTGTTCTATTACTCCACCAGGAGCAGAGTAGTCTGTGTTGGGCACCTTTTGTCATTCTCCTTTTCCAGTGTTGCCTTTTAAAAGCATATCTATTTTATTCTTAAAGCGCTAGTTTTTGGTTTTGTTAATCCTCTTACTATTATGTCTTTTCTTCCCACTTATTTCTGCTTTTTTATTATTTTCTTTTTTCAATATATTTTTGAGTTTGATGCTCAGTTCATTAATATAAGACATAAAAACACGGAGGGGGAGGGTTCACACCAAGTGCAGGACAGTGGTTTTCTTCTAAAGAGAAAGGAAGTAGAAAGAACTTAGGAAAAGAATATTCAAGAACTTCAAATGTATAGGCAATGTGTATTTTTAAACTCTGAAGTTTAACAAAATAGTAACAGCAAATTATGAGTACGTGAGCATATGTTGTTATTCTGTGAACTTCTCTATGAGAAATTCCATTACAGTTACCTTCCTCGTGAAAAAGATCTCAGGTTACTGACAGCAATCAAATCAAATCACTAACACTAAAGCTATTCCAAGGCTAAAATTGGAGAGGAAAAAAAGTAACTTTTGACTTTTTTTGCCTCAAAGCTCATATGGAGAATAGGATTACAAAGAAGTGATTCAAAAGCAGTTTCAGCCTCTTTCACCCATGCACATATAGAAGAAAACACTCTGAAAACTGCCTAGGGTTGAACGGATTATTTTCCGTTGCCAGTCTCTACCAGTATTCCGACAGGACATCAAGCTCAAAGCTGGGCGGTAGGAGGAGTCAACTGAGAAGCTGTGTATTACCGATGAGGGTGACGGGGACCCCGTACTCCAGGGCTGAGATGGCTGTCCACTTCCCGGTGCCCTTCTGCCCGGCACTGTCCCTGATCTTCGGCAGCAGGTGTTTGCCATCAGTATCTTGGAACTTCAGAATATTGGCTGTGATTTCAATCAGGAACGAGTCTAGCTCTGTCTTATTCCACTCCTCAAATGCCTACGTGTAGGACCCAAGAAAACAACATGAGACAAGCAAGAATCACACCTGGGAGGCCCCTTAACCACCTCTACTTAAGTGACCCATCCTTTCCCTATCGACACTGATGATGCTGCCAATTTGCTGAACACCCAAGGCTACCAGGCTCTTCTCTAGGAGGCCTGTGACCGTCTGCTCCCACCAGATGGGTTTTATTACCGGGGTCAGCAGTGCCTGTGTCAACCTGGGTATGCGATGTTCTTCTTACCAGAACTGCTCTTTCCTCGGAGCCCATTGCTCCCTCACTTTACTTTCCCTTCCTCAGGGGCCTACCTTGATCACCTGATCTAAAATCCACCTCTTGCCCTGACTTACTTTTCTTTGGAATGGTTACCAATTACTACCTAGTATTAGATTATAAATATTAAATAATTATTGTCCATCTTCCCAGCTCCATGAGAGCAGGGACTCTTTCTTCACTATTATATCCCCAACATTTAAAACAATGTCTACCATGTATATTGTTGAATGAGTATATTAAATATTACTTAAACCAATTAAATATGAACACAAAGAAAATGCTGTTTCTATGGAAACTAAATTGAATTGTTTAGAATAAGAAGAAAGGCAAGTCAATGAAACAATTATAGTCAAAGTAAGTGGGGATGAGACAAATAATTAGGAGAAAAAACTGCAAAAAGCCTGGAAGAATTCTGCACTGTGCACATTTTAAGTGTCTTTAAATCATGCTCCATGTGAAATAACTGAAACTAGAAATTCTAGATGATAAGAAAAATGACTGAAATGCTAGTCTGAAGAACAATATTAAAGAAAAGGCTCTATAAAAAATAATTGGTGAAAGAAAGTATCTTTCTGTGTTTTAAATTAAAATAAAATGTTTATCTAGTTAATGATGCTGAAACACTTAGAGTACAGATGTATCAAAAGATAACATGAAGTCGATGGAGGGATGGAAAGATCTGCAATAAAGCAAGTGTAGTGAAATGTCAATGGCAGAATCTAGATGTTCAGTGTCAATTCTTTCAACGTTGCTACATGCTTGAACATTAGCATAAAATGTTGGGGGAAATGTTTTAAGGTCTGCCTTATGCTTCCCCACTGGGACTAACTTTTTTGATTACTGTCAAAAAACCAGTCCCAACTGGATCAGACAAGAAAGCCTCTACTTTGGCACACAGTAAGGGCTCCCAAAGTGCTGGTAATGCTCGCCACCAAGATTCTTTGGGAAGTTTATGGTTTTGACTGTATCTTATAGCCCTACGACTTAGGCTGAGCCCAGCCAGGTCAGCAGAAGGGCCTGGGGAAAGGAATGATGAAGGATTTACTGTCATCAGCAAATGGATCCCTTCTCCTCCTGGCAGTGGCTCCTCGCTGTGGCCCAGGGGCAGCGTCTAGGACTGACCTTTGCCATCTCATCATGCTCCATGCCCAGGACATCCTTCATCAGGTGGTAAGCCTCGCAGATCAGCTGCATATCGCCATACTCAATCCCATTGTGCACCATCTTCACGAAGTGACCTGCTCCTTCCTCTCCCACCTGTGAGAGGAACAAGCACCAAAGGGCCTTCAGAGAGGCAAGCAACACACCAGAAAAGCCCACATCCATTTTGAAGTCAATTGTTTGGCAAGGCTCCCTCCCCTATAAAAAATAACAAAGATGAAGCAAATACACTATTTTCAAAATAAGAATCATATACAACTCACCACAAGCTTCAGTCCAATCCAATGTTATTTACAACAAATTCCAGATTGATTCTCCTGAAGATTTTTCAAAATCCCAAAACTCACTGTAAGTACCTGTAGCTCTTTAGCCTAAAATCTCTATTCTTTCTCACTACAATTAAAGCAACTCTCCCTCACGCCAGCCACAGGTAAAAGAAGTCTTCTTGCTGAAGCTACCACTTTTCCAGCAACTAAAGGTTAGAATAAATTGGCTAATGAAGTCACTTAGGCTTAAAAAAAATAAAGAAGTAAGTGTAATGTAGTTGTTTCTAATGGCTACTGACAGGTAACATGACCTCGGTCAAGGCCTGGCCCTCAACCTTGTAAGCCCAAAAATGTGTTTGGCCATGGTCCCCTAGTTGATGAGATGCTGATTTGTAATAACAATAAAGCTTGCAAGATACATAAAATTGGTATACTGATTTATGAATTTATGATGAGAAATTTAACTACGAACCTCAATGGTTATAAGTAGTAGGTCTGATCAATACATGCTCTTCCTACAGACAAGGTACCACGGAAGCCAAATCTGAAAATTGTTTCATGGGCAAGGAATCAGAACACAGGGAGGGAAAAGGGTCAAATACTTGTGGCATCTGGCTCTGCAGTCACCTACGTCTATCTCCATGACAGGAGTATACCTGCCCAGTCTCTTCCCTGGCACTCTGCTTGGACTGACATTATTGACATTTACATCAGAGACTTCCTTTTTCTACGTTTCCATTCTTGACCTTATTTTGACACTTTCTTTGGCCACGAAGTAACATGGCTAAAATACTTTACTTCATCTCATCCTTCCTGTTGCTTCAAAACTGAACTACAAAATACCTGCTTTTAGCATACTACTATACCATTTTGTTAATGACCTAAAAATGAGCCTTGAGGCTTCGAAAAGTCAACCCCTGACTTGATAAAGACACATACAGGCATCTACTATTCTTTTCCTTAGGACTTGGTCCTGAGTGTATCTTAAAAAAAAAGCTACTATCAACTATACTTTTACTGTAGTAATCTATTGTCAAGAGACAAAGATTCCCTTTCTAATCCTTCAGGTCGCCGAGAAAACTACTCAACCCTTTAAACCACAGCACCAGCTTCTTTTTATCCTGAACAGACTGTGACTTAGCGCACTGGCTGCCCATTGGTTAGGAGGAAAAGGCAGGGTGAGCTGCTGTAGCCGAAGCTTCCAGGCAATGTCAGGCCTGAGTGGGGAAGGCTCCTCTCATTCTGCATGGGCCTGCACCTTTGTTTCATGTCTACCTTTTAGCTCATATTTAATAAAATAAGCATATAAAACTGATGATACAAAATGAAAGGGGATTAAGAGCTCAGGGGACCATGGAGATCATCTAGTCCAATCCCCCATAATTTACAGATAAGGAAACCGAAGCCCATACAGGGGAAATGACTCGCCTGCTGCCACACAATTAGTTATCAGAGAGCCAGAATTACAATTCAGGTCTCCCAAACCCAGGGTTTTTTTTTTCCCATCCATGGTATGGACTGCCATAAAAGGATAAAATTTAATAGCAACACAAAATAGCAGGAAGGAGGCATCTGTGAATTAGCCTAGACCTCCTTTACATTCAGGGAGGGTGAGAGTCTGCAGCTTACTCTCTTCAAGCACGCAACACCTAAACCCCGATCCACGAGAAAAGAGATTTTTCACAACCATGGCCTGGATATCTGACACAGCGACTGCCTTTTCAGTCTTCCTTCCACCCGGGTAAGCAAATTCCACTTTTGATTCTGATGCTCATTCTTTGGCCATGAAGTAACATGGCTAAAAACACTCATCTTACCTCATCCTTCCCGTTCCTTAAGAGATGAATTGAGGAGGGCTGATTTTTTTTTTTTTTTTTTTTAAATAACAAGCAAGTGTTTTTATTTTTACAGGAAGAGTTACATTATTGATACAACAAGATACGTATGATGACCTTTAAGGCTTAAAAAGTAGGTTTTTAAAATTTTACCTCTCAAACAGGTTGAAAATTAATTAACGATAGTCATGTGCACACAAAGAACCTTGAAGTTTGTGAAATATCTTAGTGGACACACTTTTGTTCAAATGCCTCTTACACATTATGAAACTGTACATTGGTAAGGAAGCTGATTGATCATACTTTTGGAAACTGAGGGACGTTCCTGGTTGGAACATTTTCCCACTCTCCTGCCCTCTCAGACCACTTTGCCCTTGGTTAGACATGCATGTGAACAGCTAAAACAAGACACTGTTTACTGGCCTCTCTCAAGACTTCGGCCCTTGAGACCAGGCTCTGGCCTCTCTCCACGGTTTTCCCCACCCAGCGTCAGCCACAGCAGGCCCTCCCTGAGCATTTACTCAACTTTTACCAGCCAGGGGGAAAACCCATAGCATATTGCGTGCTCTCTGGGCCCTCTTTCCCTCCCAGCAGCCCTTCTCCCTAGATTCTCTTCCCCAGGGCAGTGGATGTTCCAGAAATCACTGAACTAATCCTAAACAAGAGATCCTTGCCCTCAAAGACTGTCATGTTTGGCCCCAGCTCAACAGGTTCCAGTTTAGTCTTAATCCCCTTAATTAAGGGGACATAGCATGTTAAGGTGTCGAGGAGGGCTGATTTTAATACCAGTCTCAAGGCTATGGATAGTCAACTCCCAGCTCAATCAAGCTATGTCGACACGTACAGGAGGCACGATTTTAGCCATCAGCTATGCGAACAACATAAAGCCCAAGAAGCGCATGTCACAAAGCTGGTCTTGTGCTCTGAGCGCACAGTTGCTCAGACATGCCCACAACACCAACTTTAAAGAGGAGCCAGAACTTGCCCAGTCACAGCAGGGTTCTCCAGTTCCTACTTTTGCAGCGATGTCTTGGAAGATTGTCTTGATGTGGGGCCTGTGGGGAGGAACAGTATAGTTCAGTTGCTGAGAATAGAGGGGTTGGTGTTTCAATTAAATGAAATACTCAAGGACCACCCTTCCAAATTTTGTTTTCTTTCTAATGGAAAGCATAAATACCCGTTACAAAGTAATGAAGATGACTAAATCCTCCCAGTACACTTTAGTCCCATGCTGACTGCCTGCCTGCTCCTCCAGATTCTGGTAGGCCCCAAATCAGAGGCTGCAGGCAATCCACTTTGAGATTACAGACAAAGAGGCTGGGCAGAAGCATCATCAAAGCACCAGAAGAAATTTCCATTGCAGTAGCAAAAGCAGCAGCTGTGATTCCAAGGAGCAAGTGATACAAAATTTCCTTTAAAGACCCTCTTCCTCTAGACTGGAGTGTTATCAGGTACAGCAAGATTCTGGACCTTTGGGTCAAGGTTAAGGACTGACAGAACCTCCAACAGTTCCAAGAGAAACACCCATTATTACTCAGAAAAGCAGCTGTTCTTTATTTCTCCCACAGCTCCACTAGGAAGTCATGTTAATTCCTGAGGCTTTTTCCTTACTGTTCTACTCACTATTGACCAAGGCAGGCTTCCTCACAAAGTTTTTTGTGTAGACACAAAATCTAACAGCAGCTGCAAAGTTAACACTTAGGATTAGGGGGTTAAGACAGCTACATCTTAAGGTTTAGAACTTCACTCAACTTTCAGTGAGTGTCTCAAGTAAAGGTGTCCTTTCCACTTCTGCTTTTCTCCAGTGTGAGAAAAGTGAATAAATGAGCAACCAGAGCACCTGCGCGTGTCAAACATTTCCATGTGAACCGTCTGCATTCCCAAAAGGCGCCTGGGCAGGGTGTGTATTGTTAAGCTTCTGAGAAGCAGGAAGGGCCTCTCGGCTCCTGGATTTCGGCATACTGAGGAGAATCCCAAGGCTTAGATATCACAGAGATAATTTAAAGAACACTTTTACCCATAAATCCTTCACCCTGGGGTTAGGTTTAATCACTCCTATACTTTAATGCCTAATTTTAGAATATTTGGAAGTCAAATTTGTTCAGAGACTATCACCATTCCAGGCCCCCTCATAAAGGACCCTTCCTTAGCTATCTCTTTCCCTTCTGCTCCACCTCTCCACCTTCCTCTAGCTGGCTTTCTCCTTTTCTGCAGTCTCAGCAATGGTGTTTCCCCTCAGACCGCATTGTGTATAATTAATTTCTTGTACCTTTCCACTTTGCTTCTCCGTCCCACTCACCCCCACCCCCCTGCCTCACGCATCCCTCCTTTTCAGTACCAAAGCACCTCTCCATCAATGGTTTCCCCTTCCTCCTAGATGCGGCACAGGGAACAGCGTGAAATTAGTTTATTCCCCAAGTCAAATAAAAATTTTCTACCCAGCTCCCAGGGACAAAAGAAGCCCAGCCAGATTTTTCCATTACTCACAGTGAGTGAATAAAGTTATTTTGGGATGATAAATCAGCTAAAAGAGGCAGATCTTACTCCTAAGTCTTAAGTCCTTAGGACATCTTCTGAACTGTTTTTTACTACAGTCCTCTGAACCCTTTAAGCCTATTTAGGACATCCAGTATCAGTCTTGGAGGAAATGACAAAGGAAAAGGCAAAAGGAGTAGGCAAAATGATAAAAGAGAAATATTTCCATTATCTCCTATTCCAGCACTCAGGGCACCACAGAGATCAAGGGCCACAACTGCTCATGGCCCACTCTCTCTCCAAGTTCAGGCTCCCTTGTGCTGAAATGAGGTGGGGGGTGTGTGCTGTCGGCACTTACCAGGCTTCTTTGTTCCCTCCTGGCATGAGTGATGGGCCATACCGGGCCCCTTCCTCTCCACCACTAACTCCACTTCCCACAAACAAGATTCCCTTGGCCTTGAGGTCTTGACACCGTCTCTAGAGGAGAGAAAATTAATTTCACTATGCTTCTAAAATATAAGTTTCCCACAGTGAGTGAGAGGAGACAAGAGACAAGAGTGAAGATCCCCCATTTGACATGAAATGACCCAGGAATCCAGAAATAATCTGATCATTCAAGAAATCTGATCCCTTCAATTTGGGAGTTAAAAAAAAAAAAAAATCCATGGAAATTCAAGATACTTACCTTGTCCCCAAAGGGAAATAATTAAGCCAGACATACATTAACATTTTACTGGAAAAGACCCTGTACAATAAGACTCAATTAATTAAGAGGCGATTTAATACAGGTACAACTTACTGCCATCCAGCACTTCAAAAGCATAAGGGACTTCCCCCAAGCCAAGGAGACAGTCAGAGACATGGTTATATACCAATGCATCAGGCATTCGTGGAAAAAGAAGGGGACAAGTTCCGCACAAACTCTCAGCCCGCTGTGTCTATGCAGTGGTCATTCCCTTGAGTCACAGGCGTGACTGATGAGAACCTCATCTACCAAGTGTGTCTTAGCAGAAGAACGGCTGAGAATTACTGCATTGGTATCAAACCCCAAATATCAGCGCCATAGGACAGTTTACTCTGTTGTCCTAAGTGCAACACTAATACTTTTTTCTGGAATTTTCTCAGAACTCAGAAGAATTTGGACTGAAGAAAAGAACACTTACTGTGGTATCTCTGTATTCAGAATTTCCCCCATCAATGATAATATCACCAGTGTCCAACAACGGAACCTGTAACCAGACGTTAGCATTAAGGTGGACCAGAGAAACCAAAGGCAAAAATAAAACATACTACTGCTAATTGAAACCAAAGTATTCCCACACAAGCCCAGTTTAAAAGTATGTATTACTTACTCTTCAGTAGTCCTCTCTGTAGCTAGGGCTAGACCCTTAGCTCCCTATTTGAAAGCTCAGGCCTAGCAAAGCCAGTCGGAACCCTACACAACTGAGGTTAGTCCCCTAAACTAGTCTTAAGATCTTACAAGAAACAAAGCCTACCTTTGGAAACCTCGAAAATTTAATATTTCAAATATATTTCAAAACCATCTCATTTATATCCTCAAACACTACAGCTAGGACTAACTCCAAAAAATTTAATCACTTCCTATAATATCTCTGTGTCTGGAACAGAGTAGGGGTCCAGTAAATATGTATCAAATGGATATGTATCAAACGAATGGTTTTGATCACCACTGTTTAGGGGCAGCAAGAAGAGACTAAACTTTGAACAAGAATATCTTCCTATGGCACATCAATTAGACTTGCTTTCTTGTTTATTATTCAATCTCCCCTCACTACAAGGCACTAGTTAACATTATTTAACATTTTCTGATTCAGAAAAATTATCTACTGTCTTTAAGCCCATCTTGTGTGAAGCTAATATGGGCAGCTTGGCATCTCACAACACAAAAATCTCCTTCCTTTCTAGGTCATTTAAAGAAATGGCAGTGTAGTAGTTACAAAACCCTCTCTGCAGAAAGAACCCTACTGTTAACAATTCCTAGAAAAGGAATTGTTCCTTTGTTTACTGTTACTACATCTCTTACAACAAAACGTTTCTCCCAAACTGGTAGTGGCTTGATTTTTTTTCAGAGCTGTTCCTGTAGAATTGTTTATGAATCCCTAAATAGATTATCTCCACTGGTTGCCCTTCATCCACATACATATCTCTTTTCTTCCAAAAAGATATATTTCCTAAGCCAACAAACTGGTACAAAAATAAGTATCCACTAATCACAGTTCCCAAGATTCACTAAGGTCTCTTGTTGCATATTAAATTAAATTACACAACTATTTGAGAACTGTTGCTCTGTAGGGATACTAAGAAAAATGGTATATATTTCTAAATTTGGCTATTCAGGTTTACTGGTAAATAGCACTAAACATTCATAAATAAATACACCATTGGAACTGCAAGATCTTTTCAAAATCAAAGATAGAGAGTACAGAAAAACTGTCGTTCCTATCCTTATTTTTTTTTCAAGTGAGGGAATTTAATCTGACAGTGAAATATTGAGGTCTAACTGGTTTTAGTTAAGTCTAAGAAACAAAGCATGTTTTCCCTGGTGACATTTGAATGCAATAAATCAACCTTTAATGTATACATAGGTTGACTATGATGAATGAAATGGAAAACCATACTTGACGTGATACAGTTTTAAAACTAGTTATTAATTAGTAATGTGATAACATGCACATTAACCTCTAAGTGGTGCCAGATACAGGGTTAACAGCAAATGTAAACTAAAAACAAAGCCTTAATTGTCAAAATAAAATAAAATAGAAATGTTCCTGGGGAGAAAAGAATTTTTTAAAAATTATATTTTTAGAAAATGTAGAAATGTGAGTAGGCAGAATAATATTGAATTATAATAAACTAGAAAATTTTATTCTTAAATGACAATACATCTTAGATACTGCTGCCAAATTAATATTTGAGTATATCTTGTCATCAGAGAATAAATTGAGAACACTATGAGGTTTAGGCATAGCTGGGGTGAAAACAGTATCATTCCGCTCTTTGATTGCATTTCTGTTATGAAAGAATTACATTGATACTTTTAATCTGCAATGTGTAATTTTTAAATTTACTGCTATCTTTTAAATTTGAAACAGCTAATATTTTAATAAATCACTGCTGTTTGGGAAGGTAATATATATTGCTTTGAATGAGAATGATATTGTGAATGTATTTGGTTATATATGCCACATTAAGATCCTAAATGATAGAGTTAATATGATACACCTTATATTGATAATTGGTTTTGAAAATAAGTATATTTTTCTCTCTGAGCAGCATTTTGGAAAATGTACATTGAATACAGTTACCAGTCATATTTTACTGTGCTAACTTGTACTTATTTAAGAAATCTCATCAGGAGAGCGTTAAATAGTACTTGAATCAAAGTCCAGTGAATCTGCCATTTCCTTTCCCCCATTTTGGCTTTCATGATCATTTACAACCATCATTTCTCTGCAAGTTTTCCACTTAGTCTATCAAAAATCAATGCTATGCAAGTCCTCTAAAAGGGTCAGCTGCTTTTTGGAGTCTCTGAATGATGACAGTGTTCTGTAAATCTGCTTCTTCCAGTGTGTATTACATCAGCAATTTGAGGAAAGGGAGAGCTGTGGCCAGAGAAAAGGGAAGACTTCTTTGAGATATTGGTATTTTTTGATGAAGTCTTTAACGTGGCTTACCCTATGAGAAATGCTAAATTTCTGGATGATCCTTCTCCCATTGGCCAACCAGATCTGTATATTAGTGATAGGTTCCAAGTTGTTCAGTGGGGCAGCAGACATATTACTTTCATTCTCAACTTCAATACTCTGCTTTAGAAACAATCTTGAGTGTGGCACTTCCTAGTCTGTGACCCTGTCCTGAGAAGGGCTGGAATACACGCTGCTTTGACATACGTACTTCATTTTTCTTATCTTCAACTTTAACATCCACCTCTTCATCAAAAATTCCCTGTAATTCTAAAGGTAATTCCCCCTTTTTGATGGAGTTCAGAAACTACTGACTTGCACCATGAGAGTAACTTCTGAAATCATTGACTGTAAACCCATTTTTCCATAATGTTCTACTAACATCTGTTTCACTTTTTCAGTTCATGACAAGCATTTGGCACCAACCTTCTGTGCTGCCTCAAAAAGGCTGTCAACAACATATTCACAATTTGCTGGCTGTCACTAAGAGGTTGGTTGTCAGATCCTGTTTCACAAACCCATTCTTCTTTTATACTCTCCAGACTGTCTACTTCTTTCTCTTTTGCCTCACTCTGGGCGTGGCTGCTGGAGGGGCCACGCCGCACGGTGTCGCCTCGTGGCTTCCTTCTCTGTCGCCTCTGGGGCCACAGCGGCCATTTCGCTGGCACCCCTCAGACACCAAGCACCAACGGGGGACCCCTGGGCTCAGCGGGTGCCACCACCGTGCGCCTCCACATTACAGCCCGCCCCCCTCCCGTTCCTATTCTTACTGATAATGAATTCTTACTGAAGTGTCTCTTAGGGTTCCCCAAATTTTATATGTAAGAAATTATTACCACCCAAGGATATAGTATGACTTAATCCATGCCAATCAAGTTCACGGACACTGAGACATTCAAGCAACCTTTTGTCAGAACTGAGCAGTTGATGTTCAGATAAAAGAAATCCCTGAAGCAAAAAGAAGCGAAATGGCTAGTGGAAGGAACAAGGAGTGCTCTATCAAGCTAGTAGCTGCTGGGAGCAAAGCTGGCCTCACCAGTTTTTCAATGAAATCATCAACAGCTTGACCAGCCTTCACAAGAAGGATGATCCTCCGCGGCTTCTTCAGCTTGGAGACCATCTCCTCCAAGGAGTGAGCACCGACCACTTTGGTTCCCTTTGCCTCATTGGCCAAGAAATCATCAACTTTGGAGACTGTCCTGTTAAAAGCACAGACCTAGAAAGAAAAAAAGCCTGATCAGATCAAGGATATAGAAGACCTTGATGGATGGACCAAGTGAAAAGTGGAATTTCCATTCTGCCCAAGGTTTTAGGGAGGTCAGACCCTGCCTTTTCCTCCTTGTTAACAAACTGGTTAAGTTTCCATCTGTTTGAGGGCTGCCTGGGCACAGTGAAACTAAGCCACCTGAGCAGGACATTTTAGCTTCACTGCCCCATGGCCTATCAGGCTAGTCTGTCACTAACTGGGACTCAGAATCGGATTGAGGACACAGCCAGTTCTAGAAAAAGCTCTGTCTTCTGTCAGTGAAAACGTTGCACCCAAGCCAGTCGAGTATTTAGATAAAATTTTCACCATTCCCAAATCTCATTAGGCAACAAAGTTCCATACACCCAGCAGGATTTCTTCTCCCTTGCCACTATCACTTAAGATAGTGATACATTTATCTCCACTGCAAACCTTACAGAACAGACAAATACATTCAGCAGGACTATTCTGCCTCTGAGACTTGTAGAGCTGGCCTTCCCACACACATAAAGTGCTGCTTCTCCTTCCTGTAGGAAAAATGTCCTAAGCAGCAACAGAGCATATATATATACATATATATATATATATATATATATGTTTCCAAATTACATGGGCTCTGATTAGCTCTAGCTAACGCACACCAAGAACCCATAAGAGAAGACATTGTGTCTCTACAACTTACCACAAAGCCGTGGTCATTCATGTTCAAAATTAAGTTCTGGCCCATGACAGCCAATCCGATCAGTGCGATATCAGCTCTGAAAGAAGGGGGGAAAAAAACAAAGAGAAATGTGCCAGTACCACTTAATCCAACGCAGGACTCCAGAAACGTCTAGGTCTTGACACAATAGCTTTTCTTCTGTGCCCTCTACACCCTCTTCCTATTTAGAATCCAGGTAACGCAGCCTCCCATGCAACTATGAACAGACGACCCCACACTCTCCCGCTTCAAGGAACCTGAGTTTCTACTGATGTAAATTAAACATGCACTTGGGAAGTTATTCCCGGCATGTCATCTCTCGGTTCTATTCGGTCTGGTCCTTCTTTTTTATTACAGGTGTCCTGGTCTCCCGCTAGGGCAGTGAAGCCCCGGCCAGGACTCCGCTCAGGCCCGGCGTGACCTGCAGGAAGAGGGGTCCGGCCGTCCAGCCTCCTCCCTCAGGAAGGCGGATCCGCCCCGAGCCTTCGCCGCCGAGAGGCGCAGCGGGGCTGGGTCTGCGGGGCCGGGAAGGCTGCGGGCTGGGCTCGGGATGGGGCGGCCTCGGGCCGAAGGCGCTGAGACCTGGAGTCCCGGTCCGGGGCCCCCACGAGCCCGGGCTCGAGACCCCCGGGCCGAGACGTCGGAGGGCGCATCCGCCCTCGGCGTCGGGGAGAACCCGCCGGACCCCAGTCCGAGAGTCCGAGTTCCTCTCCCCGCCCCGGCCGCGCGCGGGCGAGTCACTCACTGGGCCATGGCGGCGGCGGACAGCGCAAAACTGAGGGAGCTGAGAAGCAGACAACACTCCGCTCGCTGGCGACTGAAGCCCTCACCCGACCTCCCGCACTCCTCTGAGGGCTGAGGCCGCTCACCTCCCGGCTTTCCTGCGCCGGCCAATCAGAAGGGAGAGGCGGAGGGATGCAGCCACGCCATTGGTCCGCTCCGGCGCCCGTTAGACCACCTGAGGTTAAGCGGGCCCGCCCACTCCCCGGGCCAGATCAGTAGAGCTCCGAGCACCTCGATGGCACCGCCGCCGAGCGGGCCCGGGGCCGCGTGTCTGGCGCAGGCGGAGGTGCAGCTGGGGCCTGGGCTGCTACCGCGCGCGCCTCCTCGGCTTCCCGCCTGCGTTTAGGGTTTGGTGCGGACAGAGGGGCGCGGCGGGCGAAGTGGGCGGTCAGTGCTCGGCCAGAACGAGGGCCACTCCCGTGGTGCCGCGCAGAGAGGTCCCCGGCACCGGGAAGCCTTCGCCTGCGTGTCCCGCGCACCTTCCTTTCCCCGCTGCCGCGCAGCGCGGCGCCTTTGCAGCCGAGCCCCTCAGCTCTGGCGTGGTTTCTAGGCACACGTGGGAGGTGCCGGCACAAGTTGGCACTGGGTGGGAAACATCACCCCCTTCTTGCTGGCGAAGAAACGGAGGCGCAGAGAGCGCTGGCGGTAAATGGCTTCGTTTCATTGTGGTAGGACAGGGCTTGAGTCCTTTGATCCAGGCTCAGAGATCATGTAATCGGACCCCTTCCTTTACGGCCGAGAAAAGAGGGGGCCGTATTGGTGAAAGGTATGACCAGGGCATTAAACACCACCTAGAAAATGCATGTCTTAGGGGACTGGTGGTTTGATGGGTTGAGCCCTCTACCACAGGTTTTACCCTTGGGAAGACGGTTGCTGCAAAGGAGAGGCTAGGCCTCCCTATATTTGTGCCTAAGAGTCTCCTCCCGAATGCCTCTTTGTTGCTCAGATGTGGCCCTCTCTCTCTGGCTAAGCCAACTTGAAAGGTGAAATCACTGCCCTCCCCCCTACGTGGGACCAGACACCCAGGGGAGTGAATCTCCCTGCCAACGTGGAATATGACTCCCGGAGAGGAATGTAGACCCGGCATCGTGGGATGGAGAACATCTTCTTGACCAAAAGGGGGATGTGAAAGGAAATGAAATAAGCTTCAGTGGCAGAGAGATTCCAAAACGAGCCGAGAGATCACTCTGGTGGGCACTCTTACGCACACTTTAGACAACCTTTTTTAGGTTCTAAAGAATTGGGGTAGCTGGTGGTGGATACCTGAAACTATCAAACTACAACCCAGAACCCATGAATCTCGAAGACAGTTGTATAAAAATGTAGCTTATGAGGGGTGACAATGGGATTGGGAATGCCATAAGGACCAAACTCCACTTTGTCTAGTTTATGGATGGATGTGTAGAAAAGTAGGGGAAGGAAACAAACAGACAAAGGTACCCAGTGTTCTTTTTTACTTCAATTGCTCTTTTTCACTCTAATTATTATTCTTGTTATTTTTGTGTGTGTGCTAATGAAGGTGTCAGGGATTGATTTAGGTGATGAATGTACAACTATGTAATGGTACTGTAAACAATCGAAAGTACAATTTGTTTTGTATGACTGCGTGGTATGTGAATATATCTCAATAGAACGATGATAAAAAAAAAAGAAAAGAAAATGCATGTCTCAAAAGTCCCCCAGGCGCCCCCAGGCAGCTTGTCCCTGAGAGCACCGAGCCCTGCCTGCCTGCAACAACAGTTGCTGTGAACAATGCTCATCAACTCCAGTATATTTTAAGATCTTTTGTTTTTCTGTGAATTCTTCGTATCACCTAACGTGGGGAGTGCTCCCCAGATGTCTGCTTACAGAAGTCACACAGCTAGTTGCCCAGCTGTGTCCGATTCGGGCCAAGGCTATTGCCAGCACGTGTGCACAGGGCACTTTATAACACAGGCTTTAACAGCTGCTGTTATAATAATGGTTATGGAGCAAATGCTGCACTACAGCAATGATTTTCTAGTGGAAGCTGTGTATAAATTAAATCGCAGTAACAGTATTTTTGAGCACAACAATGGAATCTTACTCCGAATTTTTAAAAATGATGTCACAATTGACTTTATCTTGTGTAAATGCATTTCTTTCTATATTGGGTTTATTTCACTAGAAGCATTCTTTGTATTTGTTCTTTTTCTAGAGTTGCTTCCACATTTGCCTGTTCTATCCAGGCCCTACACTCCCGGAGGTAGTTGTTCCTTTCTGTCTACACTTTCCCATTGCCTGGAATGCTGTCCAGGGACTGCGGTTGACTCATGGTACAGAGGTCCCCAGGGGCAGAGGTTAGAGCAGGCCCCCCTGAGGGGAAGGAGTTCAGTCTCCAATGAGTCTTTTCCTTCCTTCATTCTTGCTTTTACTGGATGCAGAAATGTATCGCTGTAAGCAAGCCCAGAATTTATTTTAAAGCTAGAAGCAAGTTACCTGGCTGCCCCCAAGTCCCTGAATGGAGGAAGAAGTGACAGGAGACAGGGAATGGATACGGATGTAGCCAGGAAAATAGGAGGAATGAGGCAGCTTCAGTGAGTGCAGTGGCAAAAGCTCTGCCCAAACAGGTCACTGTGTACCTAAGGATACACTAGGCTGGCGGGCATCGTGGAGCTCTTCCAATTCAGTGTTCCCCAACCCCAGTGTGCAAGCAATTGCCTGGGGAAGCTTGTTAAATGGGAATTCTGAGTCCACCCATCTGGGATAGGCCAGGTAACACTTGCAGGTGGTCTGCGGATCACCCTTTGAGAGCTAACAAATCTCACAAGTGTGGTTGGGGACCCCTGGCAGTCCTTTGAGGACTTTTCTGGGCATCTGCGAGTACAAAACTATTTTTACATAACAGTAAGATGTTATTTGCTGCCTTCTCTCTCTCATGAGTGTGTGGTGGAGTTTTCCCAAGGCTACCTGCCATGTGATAGGAATGAGATTAACTACAGAAGCAGATTTGAGAACCCATCTGTCTCCGATTAGCCAGACATTAAAGAGATTTGCAAAATTGTCAAAATCTCACTGAATTTCTGTTTGTTTTGGAAAATTATTTTAAAGTTTCTAGGTTTTAATTGTTAAAAAAGCAAATATTTTAATACATAACTCATGTAAACACAAGCTCTTTGGGGTCCTCAATTTTTTAAAGTGTAAAGGGGTCCTGACACCAGCAAGTTTGAGAACCATGGATCTAGTCCAACCTGTGTTTTAGAGATGAGTAAACAGAGACTCCAAGAGCCAGGGAGGCTTGCTGAGTCACACAGAGACAGAGCGAACACTAGAACAGCCTCTCTAGGGCCGGGCTAGATCTCTCTACAGCCCCTTTCAGTAAAAACTGGGATGTGGAGACAGTCTCAGTGGAATACAGCACATTTCTGCGGAAGTCAGATTAGACGGCTTCTCAAATGACCCGGAACTTCTTTCTTAGAGGCTGCCTGATGGAGGGGGCAAGCCATGGGCTTTGGTGTCAGGCTGACCTCAGCTGGCGTCCATTCCATTTCTTTCTAGCAGTGTGATGTGGGCAAATTATTCAATCACAGTTTCCCCACCTGTAAAACAAGGATGACAGACTCTCGCAGATAGCTATAAATGAAACAAATGGGAACCCGTGTCTGGTACTTGGTACCCACGTACAAGTTTCCTTCTTTTCTTTTTTACGGAAAGGACTCAGAAAGAAGAGACAGTGGAAAGATATAGGACTAAATCAAAAATGTTCTTGGCTTCCTTTTGAAACCTAGGAAGATAGAACACCTGTGCCACTTTCTGCACCGCTCCTGAATGGATCCCCTGCTTTCAGTTCTTTTGTTTCAAGCTCAGATGCTGATATACTAGTCCGTTACTTAAATTGTTTACTAAAGAAAAAATTCCCCTCAGACAATGACATACCCACGAATATGATGTCATCTTCTTGATCCAAAGACACACCCATAGGCCCCTCATCCCAGGCGTCTTATCCTTTCTCCACGGTCCTTCCCTCTGAGCTATATCCCTTTGGGAATAGGATGGCCCAGCACATCCTATTACAATTTCTTTATTTTGTTATTTTTTGTCAGAGCCTCCCAATACAATGTGATGCCTGGAAATGTGGGTGTGGTGGTTTGGAGCTGTGATGTACCCCAGAAAAGGCCATGTTCTTTTAATCCATTCCTGTGGGTGCAGACCTGTTGTGGGTGGGACCTTTTTGTTAGGATATTTCAACTGAGGAGTTGCCCCAACATGGGTCTTAATCCTTTTACTGGAGTCCTTTAAAAGAGATAAAACCCAGAGAAGTCAGAAAAAAGCCCCAGAGAAGCTAAGCGAGAACCCACAGAAGCTCAGAGAGGAAGCCACTGAAGCCGGAAGCTGAAAGCAACAAAACCTGGGAGAGAAGGACCAGCACACATCGCCACGTGCCTTCCCGTGTGACAGAGGAGCCCCAGATGCCAGCAGCCTGTCTTCAGAGTCCAGGTATCATCCTGTTGATGCCTTATGTGGGATGTTTTCATGGCCTAAGAACTGTAAATCCCCATTGTAAAAGACAACTCATTTCCAGTATGTTGCATTCTGGCAGTGTGGAGACACGGATGGTTCCCTGGCTAGATAGACTGTACAGTGGGGCCACTTCCCAAACTCTGGAAGCCTGAAGGCGGGCACCAGAAAAGGCCAAAGCATTGCAATTTAGATAAGGGCTCCTTGCCGGGCTCCTTCCGTGCTCCTGTCTCCTGCTCCTGCTGTCTCCCATCTAGCCCCAAAGACATTGTCCCTTGAGATCAAAGACATGTAATCACACTTTATGGCTTTAGAAAAAATGTACCCTCCCTGAAATACCTGAAAACAGTCAGGTAGGAAACTACCTTGTATGCTATAAAAACCTGTAGAAATGAGCAGAATAAAACTTTCTTTTGCATGAACACAGAGACGGAGTCGGCTCCCTTCTTTCACATGGCAGCTTTAGCAAACTGACACCATGGGTCTCAGTCTGAGCTTGGGTTGCCCAAGTAGACTTGGCCAGGGTGGAGAAAGAGCTGCCTGCTAAATTCCCAGCCTGGGTGATAATTTTTTTTTTTTTTTTTTTTTTAAGCAATGGGAATTTATTAGCTCACGGTTTTGAGGCTAGGAGAGGTCCAAAATGAAGGTATCTTTAAGGCAATGCTTTCTCCCAGAAGACGTGGAATCCTGGGGGTGGCTGCTGGTGATCCTTGGTCCTGGCTATTCTATCACAAGTCATTGCACATGGTGGCCTCTCCTGGATTCTCCTTTCTTTTCTGGGTTCCACTGAACTTCAGCTTGTGGCTGCTCACTTTGGCTTCTTTTCCTGGTGACCTTCCCTGTAAGGCCTTCAGTCATATTAAGACCCATCCTGATTCAGCTGGGCCACACTTTAACTGAAGTAACTGCATCAAAAGGTCCTATCAAATCTAGAACCTCATCCCAGAGTTCTGTCCTGGGCATTTTTACAGTGGCATCTCATCTCTACTTCATTCCATACTCAAAAATCAATTCCAGATGGATTGAAGACCTGGACTATTTCAATGGTCTCACAACGGTTCATTTGGGAACCTCTACCGGAGTTAGTCAAACTCCCTCAGTCAAACGTGCCAGAAACCCAGTACATTCTGACTCATGTAACCCAGAATTTCCAGGACAGAAAGGGAATCCCAGGTGATAAATTTTACCTTGAAAGACAGGATCTGGAGTTTTCAGTTCACAGTACACAACTGTATAAAACAGACTCACTCTCCCACCCCCATCTGCATCCCACCAACACACTATGTTTCAGAGACATGGAACAACTTTCTGGTTCTAGAACAGGGCCTGGGATGCTGTTTTGTCTGCTCTCTACCGTCGCAGTGTTGGCTTGCAGTCACTTCCCCCAGGAGGCTCCCTGTCTTCCCAGGCTGATCTAGGAGCCTCCCTCACATCTCCCCCTTTAGACATGAAGTCCAGGAGGCTAAGGACCATGTCCGTCTCACTCGGAAGTGGATTCCCATCATCTTGCATACGCCTTGCACGTAGCAGATGGTCAATAACCACGGCTGTTGAATGACTGGTTTACACGAGTCTTTAGAAAGGGTCCCATTCCTCCCAGTTCCTGCCCTGGAACAGCCTGGCTCATGTCTTCCTGAGCAGTTATTAATAGCGACCCCTTTCACTCTCAGAACTGTCTGGTTTGGATGATAAATTATATCGGCACCCTATTTTTAAATGATTCATCTCAACTTCGTAGCACCGTCTTTTGAAAAAGCATCCAGAATTACTGAGGTGTGATTTACATGCCATATAATCCAAGTTGGAGGAGGACAGTGGAGGACTTTTAGTTCATTGATACGGTCGTACAGCCATCACCACGGTCGTTTCAGAAGCCTTCCACCACCCCAAAATGTTCCCTGTTTGTGATCAACCCCTGTTCCCACTCCCAGCCCCAGCCAACCTCTCTGATCCACTTTCTGACTCTAGAGTTTTGCTTTTTAAAGACATTTGCATGTAAATGGAATGCTAAAATACATAGTCTTTTGTGTCTGGCTTCTTTTGCTTGGCATAATGTTTTTGAGGTTCATCCATGTCATGGCATGTATTGCTGAGTGGTATTCCATTGTGCAGTAACATAACAATTTGTTTATGCATTCATCTGTTGATGTCCATCTGGATTGTTTCCAGATTGGGTCAATTATAAATAATTCTGTTTTGAACCTTCATGTGCAAATCAGTGTGTGGGCATGGGTTTTCATTTCACATAGTGAAATTGCTGGGTTATGGAAGTTAATGGTATGATTAACTTTTTAAGAAGCTGCCAAACTACTTCTGAAGTGGCTGTGACATTTTACATTTCTAACAGCAATGCATGTGGGTTCTGGTTTCTCCACATCTGGGTCAACACTTGGTATTGTCTGTCTTTGTGATTACAGATATCACACATCCTATTGGGTGTGAAGTGGTATCTCGTGGTTTTAATTGGAATCTTTGTAATGACTAATAATGTTGAGCATATTTTCAAGTGCTTATTAGCTATTCCCATATCTTCTTTGGTGAAATGTCTACACTATTCTTCTATTTTTGGTGAAATGTCTATACAAATCTTTTGCTTATTTTAAATAAACTTTTTAATTTTAAAATATTTCAGATTAACAGAATAGTTGCAATGATAGTTCAGGGTTCCCTGTACCCTCACCCAGTTTCCCCTGATGTTAAAGTCTTACATTACCATGGTTCATTTGTCACAATTAGGAAACCAACATTGGTATAATACTATTAAATAGACTCCAGACTTTACCAGAATATCACCAGTGTTCCCACTGATGTACTCTTTCTGTTTCTGTCCTATCCAGGACACCACATATTTATTCATCATGACTCCTTAGGCACCCCGGGCTGTGACAGTTTCTTGATCTTTCCTTGCTTTTCATGATCTTAACAGTTTTGAGACCTGGTCAGGTATTTTGTAGAATGCTCCTTACTTTGGATTTGGCTGATGGTTTTGTGTGTGTGTGTGTGTGTGTGTGTGTATGTGTGTGTTTCTGCTGGTTAGACTGGGGTTGTGGGTTTGGGGGAAGAATGCCACGGAGATAAAGTGCTGCTCTTACATCGTATCTGTGGGACATGTGCTCCACATTGATGTTGACCTTGATCACCTGACCAAGGTCGTGCTTGTCAGGTTTCTCCGCCATACAGTTGTTTTGTCCCTCCCTTTCCATGTTCTATCCTTTGTAAGCCATTCACTAAATACAGCCTACTTTTATTTTTAAAAATAGGACTGTCTTCATATTGAGTTATGAGAGTTCTTAATTCTTGTCTTCTACAATACAAATCTTAGTTCTTGTAGTCTAAATACAGGTTCTTTATCAGATAATATGATTTGCAGATGTGTCTTTTGAAGAACAAAAATCTATTAATTTTGATGAAGTCCAATTTATTGTGCTTCTAGTGACATATTTAGCAAAATCTTTGGCTAAACCAAGGTTATGAAGATTTTCTCCTGTTTTTTTTTCCAGATGTTTTATAGTTTTAGCTCCTACATTTAGGTCTGTGATCCATTTTGAGTTAGTTTTTGTGTAACATGTCAGTTCATATTTTTTGCATATGGATATACAATTGTTCAAGCAGCATGTGTTGAAAAGAACCACTAAAATAATCATAAATATGTTTATGTCTGGGTTCTCTATTCTGTTCCATTGGTCTTAACACCAGTACCACACTGTCGTGATTACTGTAGCTTTGTAGTAGTTTTTAAAATTAAGTAACAAAAGTTCTTCAACCCTGCTATTCTATTTAAAAATTGTTGCGGCTATCCTAGGTCTTTGCCATTTCCATATAAACTTTAAGATCAGCTTGTCAACTTTTACAAAAAACCCTTCTGGGATTTTATAGCATATGCACTGAATCTAGGGATAGATTTGGGGAGAACTGCCATTTTAATGATATATGTTCTTCTAATTTTGAACATGTTATACTCTCTTATTATTTAAATATTCTTTTATTTGCTTCTGCAGTGTTTTGTAGTTTTCAATGTATGGCTCTTGTGCTTCTTTTGGTAAATGTATTCCTAAATATTTTATCCCTTTTGGCATTAATTTCATTTTCAAATTGCTCAGTATGTAGAAATACAATTAATTCTGGTGTTTTGATCTTGTATCCTGAGACCTTGTTGTGTGCTATCATGTCATCTGCAAATAAACACAATTTTACTTCTTTCTTACCAATCCATATGACTTTTATTTTCCTTGCCTACTTCACTGGCTTCAACCTCCAGTACCATGTTGAACTCATGACATCTCTGCTTTGTTCCTAATCTTAGGGGGAAAGCATTCAGTCTTTCACTAGTAAATATGATAGAACTTCTAGGTTTTTCATAGATGCCCTTTGGAAGACTGAGGAATTTCTCTTCTAGTTCTAATTTGTTGAGAGGTTTATACATATATAAACGGGTGTTAGATTTGTCAGATGCTATTTCTGTATCTTTTGAGTTAATCATGTAGTTTATGTCCTTTATTCTATTAATATGGAGTATTACATTAATTGAATTTTGAATGATAAACCAAACTTGCAAGGTGTTTAATCATTTTTATATGTTGCTGGATTCCATTTGCTAATAGCTAATATTTTGTTATGGAGTTTTGCATCTTCGTTCATGAGAGATATTGGTATGTATTTTTCTTCTCTTGTGATGCCTTTGTCTGCCTTTGGTGTCAGGGTAATACTGACACTCATCAAGGAAGTTGGAAAGAGTCTTCTTTGAAGAAATGGAAAAGCCAATCATTAAATTCAGAGGCAAGGACAAGGGGCCCCGAATTGCCAAAACCATCTTGAAAAAGAAGAACAGAGTTGAAGGACTCACACTTCCTGATTTCAAAACTTATTACAAAGCTACAGTAGTCAACAGTGTGGTACCAGCACGGGACAGACATATAAACCAATGGAGTAGAATTGGAAAGCACAGAAATAACCCCCCACATCTATGGCCAGTGATTTTTTTTAAATTCAATTTTATTGAGATATATTCACATACCATACAATCATCCAAAGTGTACAATCACTTGTTCACAGTACCATCATCATTGTGCATTCATCATCCCAATCTATTTTTTGAACATTTTTCTTGTAGCAGAAAAAGTGAAAATAAGAATAAAAAAATACAAATAAAAAACCCAAATCATCCCCCACCCTATTTTTCATTTAGTTTTTTGTCCCCATTTTTCTACTCATCCATCCATACACTGAATAAAAGGACTGCGATCCACAAGGCTTTAACAATCACACTGTCACCCCTTGTAAGCTACACTGCTATACAATTGTCTTCAAGAGTCAAGGCTACTGGGTTGCATTTTGATAGTTTCAGGTATTTACTTCTAGCTATTCCAAAGCATTAAAACCTAAAAACTGTTATTACATAGTGCATACGAATGCCCACCGAGTGACCTCTTGACTCTATTCGGAATCTCTCAGCCACTGAAACTTTATTTTGTTTCATTTCACATCCCCCTTTTGGTCAAGAAGATGTTCTCAATCCCACAAGGTCGGGTCCAGTTTCATCCCTGGGGGTCATATCCCACATTGCCAGGGAGATTTACACCCCTGGGAGTCACATCCCATGTAGTGGGGAGGGCAGTGAGTTCACCCACCGAGCTGGCTTAGCTAGAGAGAGAGGGCCACATCTGAGCAACAAAGAGGTAGTCAGGGGGAGACCCTAAGGCACAATTATAAGAAGGCTTAGCCTCTCCTTTGCAGTGACAAGCTCCATAAGGGCAAGTCCTGTGATAGAGGGCTCGGCACATCAAACTGCCAGTGCTCAATGTTTGTGAGAACATCAGCAACAATCCAGGTGAGGAAGCCCAACACCTCTGCATTTTCCTCCAACTTCCCAGGGGTGGTCAGTTGATTTTTGACAAGGATGTGAAGTCCACTCAGTGGGGAAAAGAATAGTCTCATCAACAAATACTGCTGGGAAAATTGAATATCCATGTGCAAAAGAATGAAAGTAAACCCCTACTTCACATCATATGCAAAAATTCAAAATGGATCAATGACCTAAGCATAAGAGCTAAAGCAATAGAACTCCTAGTAGATAACATAGGGAAGTATTTTCAAGACCCTGTATTAGGTGATGGATTCTTAGATTGTACACAAGCACAAACAACAACAACAAAAAAATTAGAAAAATTGGGCCTCATCAAAATAAAAAACTTTTGCACATCAAAAGACATTAATTATCAAAAAAGTGAAAAGGTAACCTACAGAATGGGAGAAAATATTTGGAAACCATATATCTGATAAGGGCTTAATATCCAGAATATATACAACTCAACAAAAAGTCATACACCCAATTTAAAATGGGCAAAGGATTTGAATCTACATTTCTCCAAAGAAGATATAAAAATAACCATCACAAAATTCTCAGCATTATTAACCTTAAGGAAATATAAATCAAACCCACAATGAGAATGGCCATTATTAAAAAACGGAAAATCAAAGGGTTGGTGAGGACGCAGAGAAACAGGAAACCTTGTTCACTGGTGATGGTAATGTAAAATGGTGCAGCCACTGTGGAAAACAGTTTGGCGGTTCCTCAAAAAGTTAAATAGTATTACCAAATGATCTGGCAATCCCACTTCTAGATATAAACCCAAAATAATTGAAAGTAAGGACTCAAAGAGCATTTGTACACTAATGTTCACAGCAGCATAATTCACAATAGCCGAAAGGTGGAAGTAACCATGTGCCCATTTTGAATTGATAAACAAAATGCCTATACATGCAATGGGATATTTTTCAGCTATAAAAGGGAAGGAAGTTCTGATACATGCTACAACATGGATGAACCTTGAAACTATCATGTGTGTGAAATCAGCCAGACACAAAAGGAGAGATATTTTATGATTTCACTTATATGAAATAACTAGAATATGAAAATTCATAGAGACAGAAAATAGATTACAGCTTATCAGGGATGGGAGTGGGAAAAAATGGGGTTTTAATGCATAGTGGGTGCAGAGCTTCTAATTAGGGTAAATTGTATTCTGAATTGTATTCTTAAAAATAGTTAAAACGGGAAACTTTATGTTCTACATACATTACCACACTAAAAATTTTTTAAAAAAGAAAAAAACTGGCAATTCCTATATTCTGAGAAATTTGTATAGTATTGGTGTTATTTATTCCTTAAAATTTTGATAGAATTCACTACTGAAGCCACGTAGGCCTATACTTGCCTTTGTGGAAGAAACTTTTAATTACTAATTCAATTTATTTACTTGATACAGGTCTATTCAGATTTTCTGTTTCTTCTTGAGACAATAGAAATAGTTTTGGCAATTTGAGTCTTTCCAGTTCATCAAAGTTGTCCAATTTGTTGGCATAAAGTTGCTCATACTATTTCCTTTTGATTCTTTTAATTTCTATAAGGTATACTGATGCTCCCTCTTTCACTCCTAATTTTGGTAGCTTCTTTTTTCTTTTTTTCTTGGTCAGTCTAGCTAAAGGATTATCAATTTTGTTGGTCTTTTCAAAGGATGCACTTTTGGTTACATTGATTTTTTCCTATTTTTGTTTTCTACTGTATTGCATTTTTGCTCTGATATTTATTGTTTCCTTCCTTGTACTTACGTTAGGTTGAATTTGCCCTTTTTTGTCTAGCTTCTTAAGATGCAAACTTGAGATTACTGATTTTAGATCTTTCTTCTTTTCTAAGCATTGCATCCCATACATTTTGCTAATGTTTTGTTTTCATTTTCATTCAAAATAGTTTTGAAATTCTCGTGATTTTTTAAACCGATGGGTTATTTAGAAGTGTGTTAACGTCCAAATATTTGGGCATTTCTAAAATTTCTTTGCTGTTGATTTCTAATTTGATTCTTTTGTGACTGCAGAATGTATTTTGTGATTTCAATCTTCTTAAATGTGTTGAGACTTGCTTTACGGCCTAGCCAATGGGTCTGTCCTGGAGAATACTCTATAGCACTTAAAAAAGAATGTGGATTCTGGTGCTGTTGCAGAGAATGTTCTACATATGTTAATTAGGTCAAGTTGGTTGATGATGCTATTCAAGTCCTTTATATCTTTACGGATATTCTATCTGTTACAACAGTTACTGAGAGAGGACTGTTAAAATCGTCACCTACAAATGTTCACTTGTCTAGCTCTCCTTTCAACTCTGACAGTTTTTGCTTCATGTATTTTGAGGCTCTGATGTTAGATGCCTACACATTTATAATGGTTATATCTTCCTGATGTATTGATCTTTATCATCATGAAATGACCCTCTTTTTTCTAATATTTCTTGTCTTAAAGTCTTTTTCTGGGGTGAATATAGCTACTCTGACTCTCTGATGATTGCTCTTTGCATGGCATATTTCTTCTGTTCTTTTACTTTCAACCTGTTTGGTTCTCTGAGTCTCAAGAGTCTCTTGGAAACAGCATATAGTTAGATCTTTCCTTTTTATCCAGTTTGACAATCTCTGCCTTTTGATTGACATGTTTAGTCCACTCACATGTAAGTATTCAAATGGTTGGATATACAGATGCCATTTTGCTATTTTTCTATATGTCTCATGTCTTTTTTGTTCCTTTTTTGACCTTTTACTGCTTTTATGTGTTAGTTTTTGTGTATGTTGATTTCTTAGCTGTATATTTTTGAGTTCGTTTCTTGTGCTTGGCTAGGGATTGCAATATGCACCTCTGCTTTATTGCTAGTGTACTTCAGCTTAATATTGACAATTCTGGTAAAATAGAGCAACTTTATTACAATATAGCTCTATTACCTCGCTCCTCCTTTGTACTGTCATATTATATGTTACAAAGCCAGCAATGGGTTTATAAATATTAAACAATTTTATGTTTGGAGTAAATTGAGGAAAAAATTAATAACATTTTATATTTAGCCATATAGGTATCATTTCTGGTGTATTCAAATTGTTGTCTGTTGTGTCGTTTCCTTTCAACCTGAAGGATTTCCTTTAGTATTTCTTGTAGGGCAGGACCGCTAGCAACACATTCTTTTTAGTGTATCTGGGAATGTATTTTTGCCTTCTTTTTTTTCCCAATTCCATTTTATTGAGATATATTCACATAGCCTACAATCATCCACAGTATTCAATCAGTTGTTCACAGTACCATCATACAGTTGTGCATTCATCAACAAAATTAATTTTTGAGCATTTTCATTACTCCAAAAAAATTAAAATAAGAATAAAAATACAAGTAAAGAAGAACACCGAAAGCACCCCTTATTATTCATTTAATTTTTGTTTCCATTTTTCTACTCATCTGTCCATACACTGGATAGAGGGAGTGTGAGCACAAGGTTTTCTATAATATAAGCTATATAGTCATACGATCGTCTTCAAGAATCAAGGCTACTGGGTTGCAGTTCAACAGTATCAGCTATTTCCTTCTAGCTATTCCAATACACTAACAACTAAAAAGGGATTTCTATATAGTGCATAAGAATAACCTCCAGAATGACCTCTTGACTCCATTTGAAATCTCCCAGTCACTGAAACTTTGTTTCATTTCTCTTCCCCCTTTTGTTCAAGAAGACTCTCAATTCCATGATGCCAGGTCCAGGCTCATCCCCAGGAGTCATTCTCATGTTGCCAGGGAGATTTACACCCTGTGAGTCATGTCCCACGTAGGGGATTGCCTTCAGTTTTGAAGTACAGTTTTGTTGGATATAAAATTCTTGGTGGACAGTTGTTTGTTCTCACTTCAGTGGCTTTGACCTCCATTGTTTCTGATGGGTAGTCCTTCTTAATCATATTGTCACACTCCCTGTAAATGATAAGTTGTTTTTCTCTTGCAGGTTTTAAAACTTTTCCTTTGATTTGGCTCTCAGCACTTTATGCAGTGTCTAGGTGTGGATCTCTTCTGGTTATCCTACTTGGGGTCCATTGAGCATCTTAGATCTGTTGATGAATGTTGTTCAATACATTTGGTAAGTTTCTGGCCTTTAATTCTTCAAATACATTTTTCTGCCCCTTTCTTTCTCTTCTCTCTTAGATCTCCCATTTCACCTGTGTTGGTAGACCAGCATAGCATACCTCATTTCACTGCACTTTGCTTTACTGTGCTTCACAGATAATGTGTTTTTTTTACAGATTGAAAGTCTGTGGCAATCCTGTGTCAAGCAACTATCTCAGTGCTATTTTTTTTCTGTTTGTTTTTGTTTGTTTTTTTATCTTCATTTTATTGAGATATATTCACATACCACGCAGTCATACAAAACAAATCGTACATTCGATTGTTCACAGTACCATTACATAGTTGTACATTCATCACCTAAATCAATCCCTGACACCTTCATTAGCACACACACAAAAATAACAAGAATAATAATTAAAGTGAAAAAGAGCAATTGAAGTAAAAAAGAACACTGGGTACCTTTGTCTGTTTGTTTGTTTGTTTCCTTCCCCTATTTTTCTACTCATCCATCCATAAACTAGACAAAGCGGAGTGTGGTCCTTATGGTTTTCCCAAGCCCATTGTCACCCCTCATAAGCTACATTTTTATACAATTGTCTTTGAGATTCATGGGTTCTGGATTGTAGTTTGATAGTTTCAGGTATCCACCACCAGCTGCCCCAATTCTTTAGAACCTAAAAAGAATTGTCTAAATTGTGCGTAAGAGTGCCCATCAGAGTGACCTCTTGGCTCCTTTTGGAATCTCTCTGCCACTGAAGCTTATTTCATTTCCTTTCACATCCCCTTTTTGGTCAAGAAGATGTTCTCCGTCCCATGATGCCAGGTCGACATTCCTCCCCGGGAGTCATATTCCACGTTGCCGGGGAGATTCACTCCCCTGGGTGTCTGATCCCACGTAGCGGGGCGGGCAGTGATTTCACCTTTCAAGTTGGCTTAGCCAGAGAGAGAGGGCCACATCTAAGCAACAAAGAGGCATTCGGGAGGAGGCTCTTAGGCACAATTATGGGGAGGCCTAGCCTCTCCTTTGCAGCAACCGTCTTCCCAAGGGTAAAACCTATGGTAGAGGGCTCAACCCATGAAACCACCAGTCCCCTATGTCTGTGGTCATGTTAGCAACCATCGAGGTGGGGTAGGCTAATACCTCTGCATTCTCCACAGGCTCCTCAAGGGGGCTGTACATATTTTTTTCCTTCTTTTTTTTTTTTTTTTTTTTATGTCAACTGTATGGAAAAAAAAACAAACATACAATAAAAGAACATTTCAAAGAGACCATAACAAGGGAGTAAGAAAAAGACAACTAACCTAAGATAACTGCTTTACTTCCAACATGTTCCTACTTTACCCCCAAAAAGTTACCTAATATAGCAACATTTCTGTGAACTTGTTCCTACTATATCCATCAGAAATTAACAGATCATAGTCATTCCTGGGCATCCCCAGAACGTTAAATAGCTTATCTGTTCTTCTTGGATTATTGTTCCCCCTTCCTTAATTGCTCTCTATTGCTAGTTCCCCTACATTCTACATTATAAACCATTTGTTTTACACTTTTCAAAGTTCACATTAGTGGTAGCATATAATATTTCTCTTTTTGTGCCTGGCTTATTTCGCTCAGCATTATGTCTTCAAGGTTCATCCATGTTGTCATATGTTTCACGAGATCGTTCCTTCTTACTGCCGTGTAGTATTCCATCGTGTGTATACACCACATTTTATTTATCCACTCATCTGTTGAAGGACATTTGGGTTGTTTCCATCTCTTGGTAATTGTGAATAATGCTGCTATGAACATTGGCGTGCAGATATCTGTTCGTGTCACTGCTTTCCGATCTTCCGGGTATATACCGAGAAGTCCAATCGCTGGATTGAATGGTAACTCTATATCTAGTTTTCTAAGGAACTGCCAGACTGACTTCCAGAGTGGCTGAACCATTATACAGTCACACCAACAATGAATATGAGTTCCAAGTTCTCCACATCCCCTCCAGCATTTGTAGTTTCCTGTTTGTTTAATGGCAGCCATTCTAATCAGTGTTAGATGGTATCTCATTGTGGTCTTAATTTGCATCTCTCTAATAGCTAGTGAAGCTGAACATTTTTTTATGTGTTTCTTGGCCATTTGTATTTCCTCTTCAGAGAACTGTCTTTTCATATCTTTTGCCCATTTTATAATTGGGCTGTCTGTACTATTGTCATTGAGTTGTAGGATTTCTACATATATGCAAGATATCAGTCTTTTGTCAGATACATGGTTTCCAAAAATTTTTTCCCATTGAGTTGGCTGCCTCTTCACCTTTTTGAAAAATTTCTTTGAGGTGCAGAAACTTCTAAGCTTGAGGAGTTCCCATTTATCTATTTTTTCTTTTGTTGCTTGTGCTTTGGGTGTGAAGTCTAGGAAGTGGCCACCTAATACAAGGTCTTGAAGATGTTTTCCTACATTATCTTCTAGGAGTTTTATGGTACTTTCTTTTATATTGAGATCTTTCGTCCATTTTGAGTTAATTTTTGTGTAGGGTGTGAGGTAGGGGTCCTCTTTCATTCTTTTGGATATGGATATCCAACTCTCCCAGCTCCATTTGTTGAAAAGACCATTATAACTCAGTTCAGTGACTTTGGGGGCCTTATCAAAGATCAGTCGGCCATAGATCTGAGGGTCTATCTCCGAATTCTCAATTTGATTCCATTGATCTATATGTCTGTCTTTGTGCCAGTACCATGCTGTTTTGACAACTGTGGCTTTATAATAAGCTTCAAAGTCAGGGAGTGTTAAGTCCTCCCACTTCGTTTTTCTTTTTTAGAGTGTCTTTAGCAATTCGAGGCATCTTCCCTTTCCAAAGAAATTTGATAACTAGCTTTTCCAAGTCTGCAAAGTAGGTTGTTGGAATTTTGATTGGGATTACATTGAATCTGTAGATGAGTTTGGGTAGAATTGACATCTTAATGACATTTAGCTTTCCTATCCATGAACATGGAATATTTTTCCATCTTTTAAGGTCCCCTTCTATTTCTTTTAGTAGAGTTATGTAGTTTTCTTTGTATAAGTCTTTTACATCTTTGGTTACATTTATTCTTAGGTACTTGATTTTTTTAGTTGCTATTGAAAATGGTATCTTTTTCTTGAGTGTCTCTTCAGTTTGTTCATTTCTAGCATATAGAAACATTACTGACTTATGTGCATTAATCTTGTATCCCGCTACTTTGCTAAATTTGTTTATTAGCTCTAGTAGCTGTATCGTCAATTTCTCAGGGTTTTCCAGATATAAGATCATATCATCTGCAAACAGTGACAGTTTTACTTCTTCTTTTCCAATTTGGATGCCTTTTATTACTTTGTCTTGCCGGATTGCCCTGGCTAGCACTTCCAGCACAATGTTGAATATAAGTGGTGACAGCGGGCATCCTTGTCTTGTTCCTGATCTTAGAGGGAAGGCTTTCAGTCTCTCACCATTGAGTACTATGCTGGCTGTGGGTTTTTCATATATGCTCTTTATCATGTTGAGGAAGTTTCCTTCAATTCCTACCTTTTGAAGTGTTTTTATCAAAAACGGATGTTGGATTTTGTCAAATGCTTTTTCAGCATCTGTTGAGATGATCATTTGATTTTTCCCTTTCTAATTTTTAATGTATTGTAATACATTGATTGATTTTCTTATGTTGAACCATCCTTGCATGCCTGGAATGAACCCCACTTGGTCATGGTGTATGATTTTTTTAATGTGTCTTTGGATTTGATTTAACAAGTATTTTGTTGAGGATTTTTGCATCTATATTCATTAGGGAGATTCGCAGGTAGTTTTCCTTTTTTGTAGCATCTTTGCCTTGTTTTGGTATTAGATTGATGTTAGCTTCATAAAATGAGTTAGGTAGTGTTCCATTTTCTTCAGTGTTTTGAAAGAGTTTGAGTAAGATTGGTGTCAGTTCTTTCTGGAAAGTTTGGTAGAATTCCCCTGTGAAGCCATCTGGCCCTGGGCATTTATTTGTGGGAAGATTTTTGATGACTGATTGGATCTCTTTGCTTGTGATGGGTTGGTTGAGGTCTTCTATTTCTTCTCTGGTCAGTCTAGGTTGTTCATGTTTCCAGGAAATTGTCCATTTCCTCTACATTATTCAGTTTGTTGCCATACAGTTGTTCATAGTATCCGCTTATAATTTTTTTAATTTCTTCAGGATCTGCAGTTATGCCACCTTTTTCATTCATTATTTTGTTTATATGGGTCTTCTCTCTTTTTGATTTTGTCAGTCTAGCTAGGGGCTTGTCAATCTTGTTGATCTTCTCAAAGAACCAACTTTTGGTGATATTTATCCTCTCTATTGTTTTTTTGTTCTCTATGTCATTTATTTCTGCTTTAATCCTTGTTATTTCTTTTCTTGTACTTGGTTTAGGATTGGTTTGCTGTTCATTTTCTAGCTTCTTCAGTTGATCCATTAGTTCTTTGATTTTGGCTCTTTCTTCCTTTTTAATATATGCGTTTAGTGCTATAAATTTCCCCCTCAGTACTGCTTTTGCTGCATCCCATAGGTTTTGGTATGTTGTGTTCTCATTTTCATTTGTCTCTATATATTTAGCAATTTCTCTTGCTATTTCTTCTTTAACCCACTGATTGTTTAGGAGTGTGTTGTTTAACCTCCAGGTATTTGTGAATTTTCTAAGTCTCTGATGGTTATTGACTTCTAATTGTATTCCATTGTGGTCAGAGAATGTGCTTTGAATAATTTCAATCTTTTAAAATTTACTGAGGCTTGTTTTATGTCCCAGCATATGATCTATTCTGGAGAAAGTTCCGTGAGCACTAGAAAAGTATGTGTATCCTGGTGATTTGGGATGTAATGTTCTGTATATGTCTGTTAAATCTAATTCATTTATCAGATTGTTTAGGTTTTCAATTTCCTTATTGATCTTCTGTCTGGTTGATCTATCTATAGGAGAGAGTGATGTGTTGACGTCTCCCACAATTATTGTGGAAACATCAATTGCTTCCTTTAGTTTTGCCAGTGTTTCTCTCATGTATTTTGTGGCACCTTGATTGGGTGCATAGACATTTATGATTGTTATTTCTTCTTGTTGAATTGCCCCCTTTATTAGTATGTAGTGGCCTTCTTTGTCTCTCAAAACATCCCTGCATTTAAAGTCTATTTTATCTGAGATTCATATTGCTACACCTGCTTTCTTTTGGCTGTAGCTTGCATGAAATATTTTTTTCCATCCTTTCACTTTCAATTTCTTTGTGTTCCTGTGTCTAAGATGAGTCTCTTGTATGCAACATATTGATGGTTCATTTCTTTTGATCCATTCTGCGAATCTGTATCTTTTAATTGGGGAGTTTAATCCGTTTACATTCAACGTTATATCCGTGAAGGCATTTCTTGAATCAGCCATCTTATCCTTTGGTTTATGTTTGTCATATATATTTTTCCCCTCTCTCTATTAATATCCTTTATTGTACCCATACCGAATCTCTTTAGTACTGAACCTTTCTCCAAGTCTCTCTGTCCTTTCTTTGTTTTTCTGTCTGTAGGGCTCCCTTTAGTATCTCCAGTAGGGCAGGTCTCTTGTTAGCAAATTCTCTCAGCATTTGTTTGTGAAAAATTTAAGCTCTCCCTCAAATTTGAAGGAGAGCTTTGCTGGATAAAGTATTCTTGGTTAGAAATTTTTCTCACTCAGAATTTTAAATATATCTTGCCACTGCCTTCTTGCCTCCATGGTGGCCGCTGAGTAGTCACTACTTAGTCTTATGCTGTTTCCTTTGTATGTGGTGATTTGCTTTTCTCTTGCTGCTTTCAGAACTTGCTCCTTCTCTTCCGTGTTTGACAGTGTGATCAGAATATGTCTCGGAGTGGGTTTATTTGGAATTATTCTATTTGGAGTTCGCTGAGCATTTATGATTTGTGTATTTATGTTGTTTAGAAGATTTGGGAAGTTTTCCCCAACAATTTCTTTGAATACTCTTCCTAGACCTTTACCCTTTTCTTCCCCTTCTGGAATACCAATGAGTCTTCTATTCGGACGTTTCATATTATCTGTCATATCCCTGAGGTCCATTTCGATTTTTTCAATTTTTTTCCCCATTCTTTCTTTTATGCTTTCATTTTCCATTCTGTCATCTTCCAGGTCACTGATTCGTTGTCCAACTTCCTCTAGTCTTGTACTATGAGTGTCCAGAATCTTTTTAATTTGGTCAACAGTTTCTTTAATTTCCATAAGATCATCCATTTTTTTATTTAGTCTTGCAATGTCTTCTTTATGCTCTTCTAGGGTCTTCTTGATATCCTTTGTATCCTGTACTATCGTCTCATTGTTCATCTTTAGTTCTTTGAGTAGCTGCTCTAGGTGCTGTGTCTCTTCTGGTCTTTTGATTTGGGTGCTTGGGCTTGGGTTATCCATATCGTCTGTTTTTTTCATATGCTTTATAATTTTCTGTTATTTTTGGCCTCTTGGCATTTGCTTAACTTGATAGGGTTCTTTTAGGATTTGTAGACCAATTGAAGTCCTTATCTCTAATTTATCAGATCCACAGCTTCGTGGAGTACACTTTCTCTAACTAACCAGCAGGTGGCATCCACGAGCCACCTGTTCTCCACAAGCCAGTTCTCCCCTGCTTTGCCTTTGTGGTGAGTGGGGGAGTGAGTCTTGTGGGGTCCAATTGGTGTACCAAGCTTGCGTGTGTAGTTGGTGTTGCCTGCCCTGTATATGGGGCGTGTTTCTGGGCAGTCAGGGAGGGGGGTGGCTCTAACAATCAAATCTCCCTGGTTATCCTAGAGTTTTAAAGCTGCTGCAAGAGTCTAATCCTTCAGTTCAGTCCTGCCACAGTTTGTCTCTGCCCCTGACCCACAAGTCCTTGGTATTGGCGTATGGCTCCTGAGACTTGCAAGTGGGCCCCTCTTCCAGGCCGTGCACCCCGGGTCCTCTGTTGACGGATGACTGTACTATGTCACAGGTGAATGCTGTCCCCTCAGGGCAGTTCTGGGCTGCTGGGCTGTGTAGGGAGGCTCCCAGTCTGCTGAAATGATGACTGAATGCGGCTTTGTTAATTTACACTGCTCCGCCTTCGCAACTCTGGGACAATCAGCTGAGGTTGCAAGGAAGGCTAATGTCCACGCCCAGTTTTGTGGTGTGTGCCTGTTATTTGAAACACTTCCATCACACTTGGTTGTCTGGGGCAGCTCTGGGCTATGGGGCTGGCGATGGGCAGGAGTGTTTCCTGTCCACCAGGATGATGGCTGTGAGCGGACACCCCCCTTTTCTTGGGAAGTTGTGGTGTTTAGTGAATTTTCTCAGCCACTGGATTATTGCCTTTTGTCTCAGAGCTCTCTTAGTTCTGCTCTTGACTTGACCTGCCCAAATTGCAAGTCTTTGAAGCTTTCTGTATTGGGCTTCTTAGAGTAATTGTTTCAGAAAAAGAAAAAAGGCTTAAAAAAAAAAAAAGGGCCCTCCTCACAGATCTAATGGGTTATTGAAATGCTAACAGACAAAGTAATTAGGGCCATTAAGGAAAGGTCCACAGGGCAGAGAGATCAGCTTTTCTTCGGGATTTGCATATGAGCCTGAGGGCCTGAGCTCTGCCCTTCCCCTTTCTATGTTCACCAGAACTCCAAAAATCCTCTGCTTTTATTTTGGAGTTTTTCGTGTTGTTTTTTTCTATGCCTGTCTCCTCTCTGCTGGGCTGGCTGCTCTCAGATTCTCTGGTGTCTGGTCTCAGTCTATCTATGGTTGGAGTTTGGATCAGTAGAATGAGTTTCCGATAAGGGCTGCCACTGCAGTTCTCCCTTCTCATTCCCGGAGCTGACAGCCCCTCCTCCCACGGGACTGAGCCTGGCAGGGAGGGGCGCGGGTCCCCTGGCCGCAAAAACTTACAGATTTCGCTGATCTCAGCAGTTCGACATTTTCATGAGTGTTGTATGAAGTATGCCCGAAGTCAGATTGCTCTGTGGTGTCCAGTCCACGCAGTTCCTGGCTTTCTACCTACTTTCCTGGAGGAGTAACTAAAACATACAGCTCACCAGTCCGCCATCTTGCCCCGCCTCCCTCAGTGCTATTTTCCCACAGCATGTGCTCACTTCATGACTTCGTGTCATATATTAATGTATGGTGTTTTTTTTTTTTTAAAACATGATAGTATTGCACACTTGACAGACTACAGTATAGTATAAACATAACTTCTATATGCACTGGGAAACCAAAAAATTTGTGTCATTCACTTTATTGTGGTATTCATTTTATATTGTGGTGATCTGGAACTGAACCTGCAATCTCTCTGAGGTGTGCCTGTACTCATTCAGTTTTTTTCATTTTTGTTTTTTTGGCCTGGTTTCTTGAGGGAGGCCCTGTATTTCCATAGCTCAGTGACCAGCCCAATGGTTTGGCCAGACGCTGTCCTCAGGCACCTTCCACTCTCTCCGATCTTCTCTAGGTGGGTGGGTTGGGGAGAGCAATTATAGCTTGCCCGAGTCTACTGGCTTTTACTTTCTGGCGTCTCCCATGTGCATGCAGGTAGTTTCCCGGTCAGCGAGGGATGCATGGAGTAGGTATCTAACCCTTCTGTGGTGCTCTAGTTTCCTGGGGCTCCCTGTTAAATTTCTGGGTGGTTCACTGATTGCCCAACTGAGATGTCAGCTGCAGCTTTACAAGCTGCAGGTCTTTCCCATTCATTTCCTACCAAGTTTGCGGCTTTGGGCTGATTTTAAAAAAGCTGCGGGTTCTCCATCCACCCCCAATCAACTTTGCCCCCTTTGGAGCTACTGTTGATACCAAAGGAGCTGGTGGAGAGGAGGGGAGCAGAGTGAGCAGTCACAGGCAGGAATGCAGACTCTCGCTGTTCTGACCTGAAAGCTCTGGCAATTTTTAAAAAAATAAATACCTCTTAATTTGTCTGTCTTTGGTCAATTTCCAAAGCCCTGAAATGTTTTTTACAATTCTGCCCGATTTTATATTTCATGCCCCCCCCCCCCTTTTTTGCAAACAGGATCCACCGTCCTCTTCACGCTGCCTTAGCCAGCAGCCCCTCCGCACTGCGCTTCTGCCTGTAGTTAAGGCCTTTATCCTGAGTCCCCAGGGGACTGGTCAGGAACTGGTGGCTTATACCAAAGCCCCAGTAACAGAGCATATGAACTACATCTGTCCTTTGTGCTGCCCCCCTCACAGCCTGGAATTGGCACCCAGGACCACAGCAAACAGAGACCCAGCATCAAAAATTGAAGGGAGCAGCTTCAAAGAGAAGGACAAAGGGATCAGGAACCTCCCCCAAACTCCTGTCATTTTCCAGAGACTAATGGCAGGCTGCAGGCTCCCTGAGTACAGGGTCCCACCTCCTCAGGGAGGCCAATCAGAATGAGGAAATGTCTAGGAAAGCTCCCTGCAAACTGTAAAATTGTGCTACAATATTAAGGAGACATTTTTGCTGTTACCTAATTTTACAAATAAGGAAACCCAGCTCAGGCATGTTGGCTTTCCCAGCTAGTTAGTGGCAGAACTGATCTTTAGCCCAAGTCTATTAGTGCCAAGCCCAGTTCTCTCCCAGCAACTGAGGATATCTTTATATTAGAAATGTTTAGTTTACTTTAGTGGAAAGACAAAATTGAAATTAAGGGACTAGTTCTGGAGAACAAACAGCACTTCTAGAAATTTCGCAAGTAAAACTTTGCACAATGGCTCCCTTTAAGAAAACTTTGGAGACTGTACACTTTTGAACTTTGCTGCCGATACATCCTCATTCTGTGGTGCTCAGTTACAAGGAAAAACTATCATCAGATTTTTGTTGCAGGAAGAAATTGATTGCTTTGGTCTGAGATTTGGCCAGGGAGAAATTATGCTGAGTCAATGTGACTAGACTTCCGGACTCACCACTAGGGAATAGGCATCATTTTATGCAAACATGTTTAAATATCTAATCAAATAGCCAGTAATTTTTTATTTGTTTTAAATTAATGTTCCATGCTACACAGATTTTCTATTTCTACGTTAAGGTGTTAGTAGGCAGCAAAAAAAAAACGAAAAACAAAAAACAAAAACAAAACAAACTGCTTCCCAGGATTGTTGGAAAATTACAGCAAACGCTCGGGAGAGCAGGGCTGGGACAAAGGCAAATGTCTCCCGGGGATGACAGAGTAACGCCAGGGCCTGGGTGAGCTGGAGAGCCCTGCTGACCCTTCCCTTCCATTTTTAGAACATCCTTAAACATTTGCTTTATGCCTGAGAAGGTCAATTACTCTTCACATTAATAATTTTCTGCTTTCCCTAACTCCACAATTCCCAAATCAAAGCCTGGGCATGAATTCTACAAAAACAGCGCTCTGAGGCCAACCACGCAGGGCAGGGAAGCTTTGTTTGCCTTACAAAAGGAAGTATGTAAGCAACATACTAATTGAGGCAGAAAGGAAAATTCCAGTTCTGCCACTCACCTGCTGTGTAATTCTTGTAACTGAAGTCAAATGGCTGGACACATGCTCAGGAGAAATAGGAATTTTTAAAAAACCCGAGAGATCATCTATTCAAAAGCCAGAAGATCAAGAAGAGCGTGGTGTGCCAAGACTGGCTAAAAAGGTGTGTGCAGGGACGAGGCATTTCTATGGGGAAGTGCAAATAGCAGTGGAATGGAAGGAAATCAGATAGCACAGGGAGGCACTGCATATGTGCAAGATTCCCCAGGACAGCCCCATTTATCTCAACTGTCAGCTCTGTGGGAGCTGCAGCCACCCAGGGAGAGCAAGCCTAGTTGGGGACCAATTTTATGTAGCCCTGCATGAGGCATGAGCAGCCTTATAAACCATAACTCTGTTTAAACTGTAGGTCTAGTGGAGTTCGAGGAAGGCATGGCCTGAGGTAACCCCTGGAGGTGCTAAGTCCTCCTGAGAAAAGACAAGGTTCGGAAGGGGACTCAGTGCCTCTCCCCAGGCCTGCCTCTGCCTGCCCGGCGCCCATGCATTTGGCCTCGCTTCCCAGCATTACGATAAACCTTCTGTGCTCCACTCTGGTCTAAGATCTACTCCTGGTGATGGCTCCCAATCCTGCTGGCCTGTTCCAGGCTCTCTCCAGCAATTCTCTCCATTCTCTCCTGCATCACCAGGTTTCCCGTTCTGGTTCATTCATTCCAGTTAGCATAAACCCTGCAGTGCTATCTCCTTTCTCTTAAACCAAACCTCTCCTTGATGCCACACCCTCTTCTGGCTACTCCTTTCTCATCTCCTCTGGCTTCTCCCTCGTGAGTGAGCTCCACCACTGGAAACCTCCAGGCCTCTGCCAGCCCCTCCCTGCTCCCCAGAGGAATGACAACCTTGTGAGCCTGGAAGGAGCCCCTAGGCATGGACAGCCAGCCACTGCGCCCCCCCAGAACCGAGGCTGCCTTCCGGGAACAGGCGACTGCTGTGCCTCCATACTTACGACTTTTGCTTTTCAAAGTGTGGTCCCTTCCATAGCAGCACTGACGTCACTTAGAAGCTTTGAGAAACACACGTCAGGCCCTACCCCAGATCTATTCCATCAGAATCTGCAATTTAATAACTTCTTCGGGCAACTCTGGTGCACGTAAAAATTTGAAAAGCCCTGCTTCAAAGCCTCAAATTCTCATGTTCAGTATTAGAAAATCTATCTGCCCACACAGGCAAGGCACATTCTCCACATCAACTTTGTCAGTAATAAAAAGGTGATATTTTGGTCTCCCATCTGCCTTATTCTTTTATTTCTCAATTGTTTCTGAAATTGGGAAATCACGATGGTATTCATGGGTTCCCTCAAACTTCTCAGACTTCTCAGACTGTTGCCAAACCTGCGGTTGCCACTTCGTCCTTATTTTAACCTACCAGATGCACTGGACAGTCTTCAGTTCTCCATCTTCAAACACTTCCTGCAGCGTGGACTCCAGTTACCACTCCCCCCACAGCCGCCCTTCCCCCCTTTTGCTGGACTTTCCTCTTCCTGGCAGTGAAGTGTTGGCTGCTCCAAGATAGCCCTGGGTTCTCTCCAACTACACTCCCTCCCCAGGCGTTCTCATCCTGTCTCCAGCCTTTACTGCTGTCTCCATGCTGATAACTCCCAGATGTTCATCTTTGTCCCCCCTGCTTCCCCTGAATCCAACCACCTCACTGATTGCACATTCAGGTGAAAATCTTGACATCGCAAAGTGAACACGGCCAAAATGAAGTTCGTAGTTCAGTTCCACACCACTTAACTGTTCTTCAACCTCTCTTCTTCACTTAGGAAATTGTGAATCCATTCTTTTTTCTCAAGCCCAAACCCTCTGGGTCATGCTTGTCTCCTTCCTCTCCGTTCTACACGCAGTCTCTTAGCAAACGAGTGCCAGCTCTGACTTCTGACTGGATCCTGAATCTGATCTCTCTCTACCTCCACTGCTCTTCCAGCTGACTCGAAGCCACCGTCATCTCTCTCTTGGAGGTTTCTGGATAATAATCTCCTATTTCATCTCCCTTCTTCTACTCTTGTGCCCCCAAGCACCACACACGTCAAATGTTTTCCATTTAGCAACCAAAATGGTCTTTTATGACTCCTCTTCTCAAAAACCTTCATCGGCTTCCCATTGCACCCTAACAAAGTCCAGTCTTTTTGTGAGGCATGCAACTAGGTGAATGAACCGTGAGGAGGGTATGTTGGTGAAATAAGCCAGAAACAAAAAGACAAATATTATAATGCCTCACTAATATGAACTAAACATAATGTGCAAACTCTGAGACTGAATTTGAGAACACAGGTTATCAGGGGAAGGGTTATTGGAAAGGTTCCTAGATTGTAAGCTCTTACAGCAGTCACATCTATTCCTGAGTTGTTACGGTTATTTGTGAATTCTGAGATGCTGAGTGATTTGTATATAACCAGGTCATTCCCTGGAACTTTGGGTATCTGTGTGACATCTGAGACTAGAGCTGGAGCTCTGCAGCTATAAAAGGTAGCATTACCCCATACAGCAACTGTTAAAAAAAGCTGAAAAAGATACCAGACTTCAATTAGAGAAATGAATGAAGCCGCTCTGGTTAGGATTAAGGCAAATCAGACTAAAAGGTAAAGGACAATACTGATAGTGTTTTAAAACCTCAACTTCTGTGTGAGAGCAAAGGAAAAGATGTTTATTTGGTGCAAAATTTGTATTTTCTGTAGCACAGTATCTAATTTAACTTATATGGTCAATTTATTTGAACACCATAATTGCATGGAACCTTGAACAGGGAGTGAAATCCTGCTGGTCTGTACAGGTTGGTGTGCTGCCCCAATGCATCCCAGAGTAATTTGGCAGAGAATAAAAAAGTATTTGCAAAGCCCTCTTGAGGGACGGGGGAAAATGTGGAAATACTAAATTTCCCCACCTGGGGGATTCCTAATATTCTTGCAAGCACTGGGGACTAACAATTTAATAGGCCAAGCCCTCAATCTTGGGGCTTGCCCCTATGAAACTTATTCCTGCAAAGGAGACGCTAAGCCTAACTTACAATTATGCGTAAGAGACACCCCCAGAGAACCTCTTTTGTTGCTCAGATGTGGCCTCTCTCTCTAAGCCCACTCTGCAGTAAACTCACTGGCCTCCCCCCTAGGTGGGACATGATTCCCAGGGCTGTAAATCTCCCTGGCAACGTGGGACATGACTTCTGGGGATGACTCTGGCCCTGGCATCATGGGATTGAGAAAGGCTTCTTGGACCAAAGTGTGGAAGAGAACTGAAACAAAATAAAGTTTCAGAGGCTGAGAGATTTCAAATAGTTGAGAGATCATTCTGGAGGTTATTCTTACGCATTATATAGATATCCCTTTTTAGTTTTTAGTGTATTAGAATAGCTAGAAGGAAATACCTGAAACTGTTGAAGTGTAATCCAGTAGCCTTGATTCCTGAAGATGACTGTATAACTATATAGCTTACACAGTGTTGACAGTGTGATTATGAAAACATTGTGACTGATACTCCCTTTATCCAGTGTATGGACAGATGAGTAAGAAAATAAAGATTAAATAAATAAATAATAGGTGGATAAGAGGTATGGGATGTTCTGGGTATTCTTCTTTACTTGTATTTTCTTTTTTTTTTTTTGAGTAATGAAAATGTTCAAAAATTGTGGTGATGAATGCACAACATCATTGATTGTACAATTTGGATGATTAAAAATTAATAAACTGGAAATGGACAGTGGCAATGGTAGCACAACATTGTGAATATAATTAACATCACTGAATTATATATTTGAATGCAGTTAAAAGGAGAAATTTTAGGTTGTAAATATGCTACTAGAATAAAAAATTAAAAAAAAAATCCATAGGACTGTAAAATACAGTGAACACTCACTCATGTAAACTATGAACTGTAGTTAATAGTACAATTATAATACTCTTTCATCAATTGTAGCAAAGGTACCACACTAAGGCAAAATATTAATAATAGGGGGTTACATGGAAACTCTGTATCTTCTGTCGACCTATAACTTCTCCAATGATATTTAAAAAAATAAAACTCAAAAATTTTTTTAAAAAGGTCAAATCTTTACTTAAGCCCCCAGTCACGGGCCCCTGCTACTTTCTGGTTGCTCTGCCCCTTGGTCCCCAGCAATGGCCTCTTTGCCATTTCTGGGATGTCCTAAGGACGTCTGCTTCAAGGGCTTGGTTCTCCCCTTGGGTCACGGGGTTTGTGTGGCTCACCCGCCATCGTTCAGGAGTCTGCTTCGCTGACCACCTTGTCTCCTTCCCATCCCTCTCTACTTTAATGCAGCTTTCCTTTTCTCTGTAATACTAACACTTCACACTGTAAATGTGGTTAATCAATGTCCTTCCCCCACCGGGATGGGGGGCCCCAAGTGCACCGGGGCTTACTCCTTTCACTGCCGAGTCACCAGCACCCAGCCAGCACCTGGGGCACATGGTGGGCTCTCAGATATCTGTTGAACAAATAACTGCTTCTTGCCTGAATGCTGCTGCTCCCTCTTCTTCAGTTACCCCAGAATGGTGGCCCCTGCACATGCCCTGCGCATGGGGACATGGTGACATTTTCAACCCAACTCACCCCCTGCAAAAGAAACAAACAAACAAACAAAAAAAAAACAAAAAACCCACAACATTGGTAGATATATATAAAGATATGTAAAGAGAGGCTTCAGGACAAAAAAGATGTATCTTCCACTTAAATACTCACTTCCAGATTTGTGAGGAAGGCACTTTCATCCCAAAGAAATGGTACTGGGGAAATATATATGTATGTATGTATGTATGTATGTATGTATCTAAAACACTGTTTAGAATATCAGAAAGGAACAACTGTTAGGACATGGCATTTTGACTTTTGTCATGGAAAGGTAATATTTTTTTTTCCAAGTCAGGAGAAGAAATCCCTGTGTAAATGCCTTTCAAAGGGTGTGAGAATAAATGCCCACTAAGAGCCTTCTGATGCACTGGTTGTACCTTTATTATTTTTACCTCGTTCACTAATAGTTTTGTGACGCAAGGTTACCATACAGTTAAATAATGTCTGCATTGCACATCTAGGGCTATACAGCCAAAGAATCAGAATTAGTACAAATACAAGAACTATATTTACAATCTGTATACTCAAGCTCCAAACATCAGATAATATTTACAAAATAAAACATGAAAATGAAAATTTGAAATTAATAATGTACATTGTTGTGAATGTGCTCAACTTCTTCACTGGGGAGAGATCAGTTTGCAAAGTCTTGGTTCGAAAAGGCCACTTATGCTTCATGGGCTTTGCTGTGGTATATGAGGGTGGTGACAAGAGACTTGACTCTCAACGACAAGTACTTTAGAGCCACAGAGTCTAAGACGATGCCCTAAATGTGAGAAGGCTGATGGATTCCTCAAGTCAACTGATGCCAGAATATACAGCATGAAAAAAAATTAACTCAGTGACATGAATAACAACAGACAACAGCCATGCTTTGGCAAGAGACCAACCTCAGCTTGGACTTCCCATCTGAGCACAGCAGCTTGGCTGTGAGTTTTTAACATGAATATTATATCCACTACAATTTAGTCTTTTAAATGATTGGAGGCTTTCCTAAGATTTTATAAGGCTCAAATCCCAATTCATAAATGGCCTTTTGAACAACAACAACAAATAATCTCTCAGAGTTATTTCAGTTTACTGAGGAAGCACAAATGGACACATCCCTGCCCCACACAGCCATGGTTCAGCCTGCACCCTGGGTGAGTCACCATCAGCCACAGTGGATGGCTGCAGTGCACAAGAGTTAAGAGTCTCATTTAAAATACATTCAGCAAACCTTCTGAGAGCAGCAACAGAATTAGTCTTTTTCCTTAAGGAGCAGGTTAAGAATCACATTATAAAAAGGGAAGTAAAAGGAAAAACGAAGGACCCAAATCAAACAGCCCCAAACTGTCCAAGAGAACCTGAGTGGGAACCAGCCTGAGGGAATGCAGGTCCCACAGGTGCTCCGTGCCAGATAATCCTTTCTTTTCCAGTCCAATGTGCAATTAGTTACAGCTGTATAAATATACATATACCTTACAAAATTAAATATCCCTGTAAATTAGACAACAAGAAGCAGGCAACAAAGTCTTTGCTTTGAAATATGTGCCAGGAAAGGGCATCTTAATCTGAAATCCAAAAAGCCCTTTCATGATTTCATTTATTTTATCTTAAAAAAAGCCGAAGCCTTCATCTAAAATATGAGTAGTTGAATAGTTCTATTCATGTGAAGGGGAAAAAATAAATGACAGTGGTTTCTTGATTGGGAAAAATTATTCTCCCTTGCATTCAGCACTTTTTACCAATGAACCGGTACTGTGTGGCCGCCCAGTACAGGAGGCAGCCCTCCCTGTGCTCCCGACTGTGCCTGCACATGGGCTGGCTGGCCTGGGGCACAGTCTTTGCCGGAGAGCTGACCGACTCCCGGGAAGATGCACAGGCAGGGAGATCTGAGCACTGGTTTGATGTTTCTCCTGAGGACACACTTTCCGCTGGCAGGAGAAAGGAGGACTGGGAGAGTGAGGGGGAGAAGAGATGGTTAGTTTTAGCTAACATTATTTTCTCTTTTATTTTCGTGAGAGGTTTCTTTCTTTTTTACTTGTTCAAAGGATGTAAGGATAAACCAGAAGTGGTTTAGGAACACATAAATAAAAAAAACTACCTCCAAAGGAAATTCTTAACTTTCCTGCCATTATCGCTACAGCTAAAGCATCCCAAACAGTCCTTGCCCTAAACCCTCTCTCTCAGAGTTTCAAAGTGGGGATGGCCCATACGGAAAGGGCACAATTCTGAGACTGTTTCAATTCCAATCTGAAAAGCACCCTTAGAGAAGAGGGGGAGGCCCAACAGGGCTGTCTCTGTGGCCAGCCGCAGGGTGGGGACACCTCAGAATGGTGGAAGCACACCTACTCAATTCCCTGCAGAACATTCCATGTTCTGGTGCCTCTGGCATCCTAACAAGTCCTTCATATCTGGGCACATTATGGACAAATGGTCCAGGGTGGCTTGTTCTAACATCTGACACCTCCAAAGCAAAGACTTTCCAAGCCAGTTTTGCTTGAGTCAGAAGAAAACATATAAGTCATTTTGATGTAACGTGTGATTTCATTCTCTCTCAGCCTTCTCCACCTTGTCACAAAGATCCTTCTACTAGACTTCATATGAGCAGCAGCATCTGTGATTTAATTTTAAAAGTAACCTTCAAATTTCATCTTCATTCCCCTAAAATTTGATTTAGTTCTGGTCCAGGAAGCTATCTCTAAGCACCAACAGATTCTGGATTTGAGCATACACCAGAAGCACATATTGTGTCCATTAGACAACGAAGAAACCTCTGACTACATTAAAATCTCACAGACCTCTTGGGAAACAATATTACAGTTAGTGGTCTATGTTTTAAGGAGAAGAAGTAAGTTAAAAAAAAAAAATCCACTATAGTTTTTACTGATCACTTTTCAGGTAAGGTCACAGTCTCTGATTTCTAGCCTTTCTTTTATTAAGCTCTTTGCTTCACTTTTCCCCCTCTTTGCAAGGCAATTAGAATGAAGGAGCTGAGAGACCTGTTCTTCAAGACATAAGCCCAACAAAGAAGTCGGAAGTGAGGGTCTGGGAGACGCCAAGCCTCCCCAGCAACTATTCCAAAGAGGTACATGAGCACTTGACCTTTGCTGCCTGAAGTAGAAAGTAATCCAGGTTCTATCACCCGAGAGCAACCTCAAGGCCAAGATGCTGAATGCCTGAGGGACAGTGAAACAGACAGGTTTGAGCAGGGAGGTAAAGGAACCACAAGTCTACTGGCTAAGTAATCTGGAGGCCTTCTTTCCCCATGTCAGTCACCTAAAGCTTCCTGGTGGCTGGGAGGAAGTCTCTTCTTTGATGCCCCTGGAAGCCAGATGACTCTGACTGTCAGTGGGGAAAAGTGTCAGCAGGGAGCTTCCTCCTTTCCCATACTTTATGGAGAAGGGTAGTCAAGGAGGACGGAGAAAGCAGGATGTCAGCAAGAAACCACTTCTTTTCAAGGAAATGAACATCTGATGCCAGGACTCAGGTGGACTCTCTATCTCTGCTCCCAGGTATTTTTTGTTTGTTTGTTTGTTTTTAAGTGGCATTAAGGGGTTGGTTTTAATCCTGGTATCTGGAAAGTAAAGCTTGCCATACTGGTTTATTTATGAGTATAAGGAAACTGTATCTCCATCTTCTTTGACAAGCATCATTGAAAATGACCACTGGATTCAGAGTGAGACTTCAAGTTTGTACTTAAAGCTACATTTCTGATCAAAGGGAGCTACAACAACCACAAGGTCACTAACTCAGCATTATCTTGTAATGACAAGGTCCATTATTAAGTTCATCACCAGAAAGTGAAACACTGCCCCCTTATGGTCAATTTGTGTATGGCATTGCACCAATTCAAAAACTATGCTAACGAAAACAGAATTTTGAAACTCTGTGATAGTCCCTCCCTCCTAACAGAGATAAACAGTTCACAAGAATCCCGCTGTGCCAAAGTATAAGCGTTCTACCATCTGCTGTCAAGCTCCACTGCCAAATCCCGTGGTCCCTTGAGGTGGACTAGCAATATCCTGGACTCTTCCCTTACAGGGTCAGTAACAGCCACTATCTCAGACCTACTATAAAAAGTCTTCGCTTCTCTCTTCCACTAAATGAAAATTCCATAACTGTTCTAGGTGAGCCCTGATTTCAAAGCAGAGAATATAACTGTCCCATTTCCAAGTTTACCACAACACTTTCCCTTTATAGAAAATGCAGGGATTAACCATGGCAAAGAGACAGAGGGAAAAAGGGCAGTTGTTTCCTCATATTCTAAAAAAAACAGATGTTTCCTCCCTTAGTCTCTAAACCACCGAAGAAAAATCAAAGTGATACCACCATCACAAACAGAGAAAAGAAAAAGAAAGTATTATGTTGTCATGAAAGACAGACCAAAGAGATCTAAAGACAGCAGGATAGACATCAGAGGTGTCATATGGGAGCCTATCATACAAAAGGAAGCCAGAATACACCAAAAAAATAATTGGGAGATTCACTGGATTCCCTCTGGGCTTTTTGTTTTTTTCTTTTTTCCTTTCATGCTACTAACAAGATCCTCAGCACAGGAAAAAAGAAAAGAGTACAGAGCAATGGAGATGGGGAACAGGAGAGCTAGAAAAAGTGCTGGACAAGGAGGCAAAAGTAGTTAAGCCACAGGATTACATACAAGAGTAACCGTCAAGAATCACAAAAAGAAATGAGAGGTAACACTTTCTTTATCTCTCTGAAGGTGAGTGAGAACGCTCAGGAGAGTCACTTAGTATTTCAGTTGGCTTGGGCGTCTGCGGGAGAGTTTTGACCTATAGGAGAGAAGTGGGGAGATAGGATTAGAGAACTGGATTCAGGTGTTATTCTCCTCGTAGGCGTTTCCTCTGTGGTTCCCTCCTTGCATTTTGCTTCACCGCAGGCCCAGGTCTCTAGGTTTTTTAAACAAACCTACGCTGTGCTCTCCCCCAACCCTGGGCATCCTGTGACACAAGCCCCACAGAGGATCTCTTGGGGCTGAACACTGGGGGACCATTAAGAAGTGCTCACAATCTTCCCTTAGTCTCCTAGAACCCTGCTGCAGACATTTTAAGAACCAAAAGAGAAGGAGGAGATTAATTGGATGCAAATGTGACCAGAATTTCCTGAACAGTTCAGGACACAATATGATAACATTATGAGAGGCAGAGGTCCCACTGCCTCCCTTCAACCACACTTACACTCCTGTCTGTCCTCTATTAAGTCTGTTTAGAACAATAATTCCTTCCCTGTTCATATTGCCGTCCTTGGGACCAAAAGCCAAGGAGAAAAGGAAACACAGGAACAACCTCTTACCGTATTGTACCAGCAAGGAGTGGGTTAAAGGCATATAACCAGTCGTTCATGTCTTTGTCATTGAGAGCCTGCAGAAGGACCCCACGGTGCTTTGTGCACACGGCAAAGGTGTTCAGTGTCTGAAAGAGACCCAGGTAGATAAGAAAGTCACTGCAAATAAGGAGCAACATGGACCACTTTGCCATAGTCACAGGGCATGCAGCACTTCCCAGTGGAAGTTCAAGGAGGCCAGACAGAATAGTGATTCCAAACCACACAAAAGAGGGTTCAAAACTCAAAAGGTAAGGGCATGTGTGACAATGAAAAACAAAAAAGGGCAGGACTAACCTTCACCATGGCCTCCTGGTCCTCACTGTACTCCACCTGTGCTGTGGACAGGTTGATAATTCCACGCTCCACTGGGTCTTTATCATTGTTATAGATGAAGACGTAAGGGCGACGGACCACAACAAAATGCTTAGCCCAGTTGCTGCAAAGTGGCTCCTTGAAATGTAGGTATCCTTTCTTAGAGACCACTGAGCTAAAAAGGATAGCAACAAAAGATGTAAGTTCCTCATAAAAAGATAATGATCATGAGCTGGGGACCATCAAAATATGTCTCACCTAGGCTACGTCCCAGGATTCAACAAAACAGGTAAGTGATTTATTTTGCCTAGAACCCTGTCTAGTAAACAGTAACATGCTAATGCCAGGATGGAGATGGCATTAAAAGATATAACTGGAGCAGAAATGCAGCCCAGTTTTTTCATCTTAAATTCAGTTTGTACAAGACTATAACAATGACCTCATCCACACAAGCCAGATGTAAATGATTCTTGCTGATTTCTCTTTTATACCCAGCATCCTTGGTCAATATAGTACTCACCCTGGTCTAATTTCTTCAATATCTGGAACAAGATTGAGAAATTCATTTTTTCCTGCTTGGGCCAAATATGGCGTTTCCACAGTTGGGACAATCTGAAACTGTTCAAATTCTGGGCAGGGACTAGAAGCTTGGGAATTGGCTTCTGGGGTCCTTTAAAAGAGAAAGATTAGGAAGAAAGGGGTAAGAGACCTTTAGTTAAGGTCAGTGCATCTTGTGTGCAACCATCTTACTAGGAGGAATGCAATGCCTCTCTCTTTTTAAACACCCAGGGGCTTTGCAAACATCAGTTTGAGAGAGCTCAGCCGAGAAGACAAGCTGCTTTCAGAAAGTTAATTCTAAATTCAATTGGTGTAATCCTTCAGAAGTTACAATGGAAAATGATAAATGATGACCACCGAATCACACAGCCTCTCTTCCTATACGGAAGCCCTTTCCACAAGAATATGAACCTCATACCCTATCTGTTTTTATTATAAATTTGCATGATCAGGAAGCACCTTGAAGTTGGGAATTATTATTTTTTTTAAAACCTCCAAATCACAGAGGGCTCCCATCACTGCCTGAAGTCAGTGTCCTCATCTGCATGGTCAGACCGGGTGAATCCTTCCAGCTCACGGAAGGGAATGAGTACTCAGAGGAGCAGATGCCCGGTGTTTCAGAGGCGAGACCCCAATGTGGCACAGGCTGCCTTTGCTACCATCCTCCAGTGAGAATTGAGTCACATGGCCAACACCGAGGCCAGGGGTCTCAAAGTATCTCCATCCAGCAGCATTGGCTTCACTCAGGAACCTGACAGAAATTCAGATTCTCAGGCCTCTCCCAGACCTACTCAATCAGCTTTCACACCCTCCAGGTGATTCTCATGCCCTAGGGAATGGCAGACAGAGCAAACAAATGGGAAGAATCTGGATTCCAGAATGACCACACACAGCAGGGCTGCACTAGTGACCTGGACCACTTGGGAGGACTGGTATGTAGAGAGAAACAAATTCCTCTGCTCTGTATCCTTAGGTGGCCTTGTGGAGCAGCTTAGCCTAATTAATTGTATTGTATAGATTCTAAATTTTTTCATACTTTATCATTTCTTAAATTGGGGCACATCTTACATCAAAAATTGATGGCATATCACATTTTAGTTAGTGGTTATTCTTTCTTAGGGGCACGTAAAATAATGTCTTACAATGAAGGCATCCCAAATTTAGTGAAATTACTTGGTTGGGTATTTTCCTCTGGCCACAGCTGACTGTGTCAGTGTCAACGCAGTAAGAGAGAGCGTTGGATGACAAGAAGGTAGGTATTGCTAGGGGCGCATAATGAATGAAGGCAGGGGGGCAAAGGGGTTTGAGTATGCACTGCAAAGAAATGAGCTTATTAATGTAAGCTAAGTTTGTCTTTGATTTTCTTACTTACATAAATAGTTTGTATCTATAGATGGTATCATCAAAATATTTCATCCAAAGTAATTTCAAAATATTTTTTTCCGAGATGGGGCTTCCTGTGTCTGATTTTATGATTGGGGGATAAGCGGGGGTGGGGATGGAAGGACAAACCAAGCCAAAAGGGATAAAAGGAGGAATCAAGGATTGGATACAGAAACTCAGTAAGACATGACACTAAACGATGGAAAATGAATCCCAGCTGCTGTGCGTTTTTCTAGGAGGTGCCGGTGGCCTTTTGGGTGGATCAGTTCTTCACTGTCCACCCTGATTACAGGACTTCTGGCAGCCCTGGCCCTCCCTTAATGTGGGTAGCAGCTCCCTAGTCAGAAGGATAATAGCCAAAAGGCCCCACACCATTTTCAAATGCTGCCTCAGAGACTGGTGCTGCCCTCAACTGAGAACCACTGAGCTGGAGGAATGTTGACATTTTCCTTAGTTCTTGGGTGAGCTTCTCTCAGTGAGATCTGAATACTTACTTCTGATCCAAAGAGCTGCTCCTAGAGTCTACCAGAGAAGGGCAGGTGGAGGAGGGGGTGAGGGTAGAGCTGCTGAAACTGGACACAGAAGGATCTCGTCCAATTGGAGAGATATCAGACAACTGGAAACAAACGAACAAGGCAAGTGAATTTTGGATGAAAAAAAGGTGCTTTTGCAATAAGTAGCTCTGACAACCAATGACCTCACCTAAATACACGTGCTTCAGAAGGCAATTCAAGAAAACAAGCCTACAAAGACTTTATGGCCTAAGGGCCACATTGGGAATTAAGACATTTATAATAAAGGCAAGGCTGGCTTTTTATATTGCCACTGGCTCCCTTCACTAACTAAATAATTTCACGTACATGTGCTGAGAACCTACTATGTACCAGGCACTATTCTAAGAATATGGCAGAGGCCCTGCCCTCTTGGATCTTACATTCCAATGAGGAAGGCAGTCAATAAACCAATCAAAAAATACCTTACAAAGTGTCAGGTAGTAATAAGTGCTATGGGATATAAAGCAGGGAAGTGGGGAGAGAGTGTTCAGCAGTTGTCAACTTTATGTAGGGTGCTTAAGGAAAGCCCCTCTAAGGAGGTAATGTTTGAGCAGAAAATTTGGGAGAAGACTATTACAGGCAAAGGAAAGCAAGTGAGCAAAGACCCCAAGACAGAAGTTTGGAATATTTAAGGAACAGCAAAGAAGGTCAAGGTGTTTCCCATCTGATAATTATTCTAAGAGCCTCATATGAATACTTATATCTTTGGAAGTCAGTGTTCTGACTCTGAAATATTAAAATAAATACAAAAGCAGACGTCATAAATTCTCAAATACAATGATACACTCATCTCAAGCCCCCTAAAAGCAGCATAATCTGAGCCACTCTGGAGAAAGCAGGCCCAGGCATGCTGGCTGCAAACGCAGACCCATGGTGCTCACCTTGCAGTCGCTGACGCTGCCAGGCACCTGGCTGAACTCTCGGGTGAACGTGTGGGTAAGAAGTTGCAGGCACTACGAAAGCGAAAGAAAGGCGTAGGGGGACACATCATTTCTATGGCTAAACAAGCCCTGGGCATATGTCAGGGAAGGCAGAAAAAAACATCACTAAGACCTACAACGGAGCTCATGAGTTTCCTAAACAGCTCTGGAAACCAAGCATATAGCAAGGAAAATCTGGCATATGCCTGACAAAAACAATAAAATAAGTGGATTAAAAAACCATTCTGAAAACTACAAAAGTGAATTATTGCAAACATCACAGTTTAGAAAGTACTGAAGAATCCAATAGTCTTCCTTAATTCTCAATTCACCCTGGTATTAAAAGGCATGCTAATCTCTGAGACTTCTGGGTGATATATTATTTCCTAAATAAACTTTATTTCCTAATTAAAAGAAGACCATTTGATTATCAGAATAAAACCAAACACAAAAACCCTCAAATTTTTTATTCTCCTTTCAGCCAGCTGCCCAGCAACCAAATATCTGGAAGTCACCCTCAATAACCCCCTGCCTTCTCCCACCATATCTAGTCAACAAGGAATGCCAAGAAGTGCACTTCCCCTTCCTCTTTATCCCACATACCACTGCCTTAGTTAAAAAAAAGTTATTTCTCACAATAAAGAGTTCTCCTACTTCCAGTCTCTCTCTCCAACATAAATCCATCCTCCATACTGCTGACAGAGGTATCTTTCTAAAACACAAATACCTGTTCAGAATCTTTCAGTGGTCCCACATCACTCCCAGGACACAATCTAAACTCTTCAGTATAGTACACAAGACCCTTCAAGATCTAGCCCTTGTCCATCTCCTATCCATCCCCATGAATTCCCTAATGCTGGTCATGCAGGAGACCACTAGATACCTCCTGTGCATCCTTCAAAGCTCAGTTCAGGAGTCCTCCTACCTGTGGACAGTCTCTTCCTGATCCCTTCCAGGTGGGCCTCTCTTCTGGCTCCAATAGCATTCTTTGCACACCTCCATCATGTTTTCACCCAGTAGTCTATATGCTAGTTAAGGATAGGAATCGAGTCTTATTTATTTCTATATCTACAGGGTTAGCATAGGCCTTCACACAGAAAACCTCAAAGAATGCTGCTGAGAATGAATAAAGTGAAAGACTAGCTCACAGAACCTCATGGGAGGAAAATGCTCAGCCAAGAGGAAAAGATTCACACCTTGGTAGCCAACTCTTTCTCTCGATCCACCAGACTTTCAATGTCTGTTGAGTCGTAGCCACTGCTCTCGCTGGGGGTGATGGCACTTTCAAAGGTGGTGGTTGAGATCTGAGAGGAGATGCTGGTGGAAGTGCTGAGGGTCCCACTGCTGAGGCTAGGGGACAACGAGTCACTCAGGGATCTGGGGATGCTGTCACCAAGTCTCTCACGCAGCAGGAGGAAGTGGCGGGTTTTCTCCACCTGAGAAGATCAACACTATTGCCTCAGCAAATGCAAACCTCATTAAGGTGTTATAAGCAAATTATGCCTCCGTTGTGACTGAAAACTGAAAAGTCAGGATCACATAGTGAGGATGGGTGTAAGACTGATAATTTGGGAATCTCACCCAGAAGCTCTTGTATTTGAGCATCCCCTGCCCTTGGATACCTCATGGAGAAGCTCCAGCTTCTCTAACTCCCACTGATGCTCCAAGATGAGGCTGTCTCCACGAGGCCGCCAGCCAGCTAGGTTCTCTTCTCCCCGCACATATGCCACTGATGTATCCAAGATTTTCCTTCTCCTCCTCTGCATGCCTAAGATAAGAGGAAGCTTTTTAAAATCCCCAGAGAGAAAGTCAATTCCAATTTTAGCTTAAAATGAATTAATAATTCATATACACAGCAAACTAACATACTTGGGTCTCTAGATACGTGAGATTTTGTTTATTAACAAAAATTTATCTCTTTTTCCACCCCCCAAGCAACTCTCTGAATGTCTTTTAAACCTGAGTTATATGTTCTTTGATAATTATGAAGACTGCAATGCAACTTGAGAAAACGCGTATGTAATTCTGCTAAGTGAAAATATAGAGATATTAAATCATCTATACACTATGATTCCAAATATAGAAAAACACAGCTGTATGAAAAAGTGGGAAGGGACTGCACTTACCTACACACACACACACACACACACACACACACACACACACGCAAACTTAGTAACTGGGATGGGAAATTACAGGTGGCTTTAGCCTGACTTCCTTTGCTATTTATCTTCAAAAACGTTCAAATGGTTTTATGTATAAAATACATGAATTAATGTTAGTTTAAAAGAAGTTTCTCAAGGAACTAGCTGCTATTAGGACCTGGAATCATACTCAAAGTTTTCTATTATCTAAATCTTACCTGCGGGATCCTAACCTCTTTTCCATAAATGTTCCCTAAAATGACTCAAACTCACATTGGTTAAATGTTTTTAAAAACCCCTAGAATTTTGTCCATGTTCCAGTTTACAAACACAGAAATGCAAAGTGCTGCTCAAGTACACAGAGCTAGAGGAGGAACAGCAGTCCAAATATGGATCAAAAAGAACACTGAACAAATTCAACTTAATAATTTATCTTTCTAGAAACAGGAAGTTCAAATTCTAGTTTTACTGCACTTGTAAAATCATACTCCCAATTTATCTTTCCGGATAAGGTTGGGTAGGAAATGGTTATAAAGTTTCCTAAGCCAAATTCATTCTAATTAACCCAAATTTTTCCTAATATTCTATAGCCCAGCAACACTTTGTTACAACTTTTGTAACTACACTGCATGTCACAGACCAAATATATCACAACTCTTTGAAAAAGTTAACTCCTACTACCAACTACCACTAATAAAACTAGCTCCTAAAATATACATGGTTTCTAGAAGATTTAATATCTATCCTACATGAGTAGACTCTCCAACTTTTTGAAGCACTCTGCCCCAAACATGTGCAAAGATAACTCTCACATTCCTGGTCCACACAACTTACCTGGACTACCTGTGTCTGCCATTTTGCATAAACTGAGTTCGTAAATTCCAGTGACTCGATTGCTATTTTCAGGAAAAAAATACAATTGCTTAATTTCCTACAGCACAAAAACAGGAAAACCCCAATTCTCTCTAACTAAGATACTGTCTCCCCTAATGGGACTGCAACCTTCCCCCAAATATAACTATAGAAATTCTTATACGCTGAACTTGAGAAGTATATCTTCTTCCTAGAAGGAGCCAGTTTTCATCTCAGTCTCTGAACATTCCTATTTCAATAGGATAAATAAAATACAATGATAATCTAGGAACTTAATAGTACAAATGTGAAACTAAAAATCTGTCTTATCTTACGAGAAAAGATTGGGTGCGGTGACTACAGTGAAGTGGTAAACATCAAATTCTGGGGGAGTGTGGGTAGAAAGAGGTATTTAAGAACCTTCTATTGTATTAGTAATACACTTCTTATTTTTCAAGCTTGGTAGCGATTCACAGGTATTTGCCGTATTATACATGACATTTTTGTACACCTTAAATATACATAATAAATCTTAAAAAAGAAGAATATTCCACCAATTCTGTGAGGAGTAATAATAATGATGACAATTAAAAGAATACTTAGCCCTGAAAAATTGTTCACAATGTAACATTCCTCACTGTTCATTAAATTTGTCCATTCATCAACATTTTATTATGGATAGTTACCAGATACCAAAATAGCTTATAGATTATAAATTAACCCTGACACAACAAGCCATGGATACCAGCTAATTCTCTGCTGGGCAAACAAACCAGAAGCTAAACTTGTCTCCAAAACTTACGAGTCTGGTGACTTAGAGTAGCCACTACCAAAGAGGCTGCGCAGAGAGCGTGGCGGAGAGATCTTGGCATCCCGGGAATAGAAGACCATGCAAACATCCTTGGTGATGACAGCGGGCTGAATGCAGTGATCCAGCTGAAAGCAGACAGTAATGAGCTCCGACAGAAATGCAGGCAGAGAACACATGGTCAGAGTGTGCATACCACAGGTGACTGGAAAGCTAGTCTGAGAGGTGGGGGCTGAAGGATTTCAGATCTACCAATTATCTCAACTGCAACTCAGTGGATAATATGGGCAAGCTTAGGTGGTAGTCCTTGCAGATGCATTAATTAAAAAAATTTTTTTATAATAATAGGTAATGTTTATTACATTTATTATGGAGCCAAGCACTTTCTAAACCTTATCATACAACCTCTCAACAACCTTTTGAGGTAAATGTTATTAACTCTGTTTACAAAATGAGGCAGTTTGGGCAGCAGAGGGATTGAACTCAGGCTGGTTCTAAGTTTTTCTATGACCCACTACTAGGCTCTGTCCATAACTATAAAACAAGAGGCGAAGTTTTCTTAAAATCATACAATCTTCGAAGAAGGGTGATCAGGCTACTAAAGTCGAAGGTATAATAAAAGTCATGTGACTTTCTGAACAGAGATCAGGTAAAGAATCTTATATAACCAGAGCAGTTAACAAGGTATAATAAAAAAAATAACTTAAGGATATGGAGCAAAGAAAGGAGGCCAAAACAAGTCAAATCTCCCCTCACCATTTCCTGCTGTACCTTGCCCTCTCTGCCCCTTCTGCTGCAACTCAAGTCCTCACCTCCAGGTAGGCTGACAAGGTCATGTAGATCTTCTCTCCGCAGGGTGTCACTCGGTTCAGAAGGAGAGAGTTATGGAGGGAGCTGTCCCAAACAGCCTCAAAACGGTAAAAGGTCCTAAGGTAAGAAAGACAACAGGGAGTCATCCAAAAGAAGCTGAAGTTACCTTATCAGACCAGGTACTGTCGTTGTAATGCTACAGAACCCTACATCAACCCACACTCTCATTTAACCAAAATCTAGTAACAATGGGAACTCTGTGTTTTCTGCATGATTTTTTTCTGTAAGCATTCAACTTCTCTAATAAAAAAAATGTTTTAATCTAATAACAAAGTAGAATCTTTATCTTCTAGGAGGAGAAAGTAGCACCCCCCCCCCCGCCCATCAAGGAACATTTAACTGTGGTAATTTTTTTTCTCACAAGCCTGCTTCTGCCTATAAAAATGAAAATAATGCAATAATCAAAGGGATTAAGGTGAAAGGGATAAGTGAGTATGGGCAGAAATTGAAAGAAGACTAAGTAAGCTGTCCTGTCAGTCAATAACGAGAGCAGGAAGCAAAGACATAGTAATGTGTTAGCTTCAGTCTTCCTGTAACGAGAGCTCTAACCAGTATACAATCCAGTTCTGCCAAGCCTCAGAAAAGTCACAAACTTATGTGGAAGGGTTAATGGCAGAAAACGGTAGAGGAATTAAAGTACAGAGAGTCTTATTTTAAATAAAACAAAAAGAGGGCATTCTTAATGAAGGGTTCAGTAAAAAAGAATAATTTTAGCCCCAGAACCAGTCAATTCTACCATTTCTGAGCTTTAAAATCAGTTAAGTATCACATTTAAACAACTAGAAGCTTAATTTAATAGATATCCATAAATTGTTATTTCCAGTTGTCCTACTATCTTTTCTCCCCCCACTGGTAAAACACCAGAGACCCCAGCTGTCATGAAACCTGCCTTTCAGCCAGTCTTATCTGAGACTTGAGTTCAATGGCAGTGTTACAGATTAACTCCCAACTCTACCCCAGGTTTCTCTTTTCAGATCCCCATGGCAAACACCGGGGAAAGATGCCATGTCTACCCCTGTGCAGTGCATTTCCCCTCACAGCTTTCTGAAGGTGTAATACAGCTCACCCAATTCAACTAGACAGAGTAGCTGTACACTGTTTCCTGCCCAATACATTCCTCCCTACTCCTTCCAGAACAGTCAACTCACTACTGCTGCCTTTTCCAGATTTCCTAAGACAAACAGTTGGCATATCCTCCCCTTAGACCTAATTCTCATGCTACTTCCTTTAGAAAGTATTACAGAGAAAATAATAAATTGCTAAAAGCTAATTCCTTCAACACATTTGATCTTCCAAGTGCCAGTGTATGAAGCCTGATCATTTCACCTTGTAGCTGCTTCTAGATCTAAAAGTCTTTTTGGATATATGTGGTATCTAGCTTTTGAGGCAGTTGAGTGTGGATAAAAGGAAATTCTCTACAAAGATATCAAAAGAATACAAAGACAACTAACAAAACAAAGACAGACAGAAAAGCAAGAGACCCAAATAGTAACCCTAATGAAGGACAACGGAAACCTTTCCACATCTCCTGGGCTCAGCAGGCTTGGCAGAGAATCCCTTTATACAACCAGAAAGCCCAGTTTAGACTAGATCTTCATTTTAATTTGGTTTAAGATAAATTCTAATACTGGGTGATGATACCTCAACAGAGCCTGCACGAGCGAGCACTCACTCCATCACCCTGAGAACTGCTACTCTCTGGTGTCCTCGTGTTTGCTGAGGCACCTGGAACAGGGTCTGGCTGTCCCATCATGAGGCTGGATACCTGGTTCCTCTGTGCTGAAATGAAATGAACCCTGCTTCTGGGGGTGAGGGCATTTATTACTTTGGTGATGCCTGACAGGAATTCCTATCACTGCAGCCTATAATCTGTGATTCATTAAGTTCCAAACCATAACTTTAGACCTCCTAGTGCTACTATTTAAGTTTCATATCTCTGACTCTGAACTGAGGCAAATGTTCTGAATTTGTTTAGGAAAGCCTCTTCATGTTTCTGTTTCCAGGTTCAATTTCCCACTGATGCCAAAGAAAAAATTTCACCAGTAAAACCTGGTCAACATAAAGAAAGACTGCATGAATTTTTGACTCCATTAAAATCTTCCTGTATTGGGAAAACACTTTTTTTTTTTTTTTTTTTTTTTTGAGTTATTGCAGCACATTCTTTTGTAATACTGTCAAAAGGTAGAAACTCTCTAGAGATGGTTTTAAGAAACAGAACCGAGACTGGTGAGAAAGGTCAACTGAATCAAATTTGGTGATAGAATTTGGGGTTAAAAACAGGGCTGAATCCTGAGACATACTTTCCTATATGGCTCCTAAGGTGATAAGGAAATTATTCCAAAAAGATTTCTCAAGATGTTCCAAACAAGAGCAGCATCAGTAGAGGAACAGGTTTCAAGGTGACAATCTTGAAAAACATATTCCCTTGAATTTGTTTATTCTGAAAAACTTAAAAACCACTTTCTTACACTATAATCACACTTGATGGATCCTCTAAAGAGAGTTCATTAGGAGAATCTCTGAGAAGTGAACTAAATGGAGTAATCAACTCTTACCAATGGCATGAGCCAAAAGTTAATTAAGTCAGATTTACTAACCAAATATATGTATATATATATACATTTAATATGTATATGATACACCATGTATTGCTTTCTTCAGTTTTCTTCACTAAATCAGATAATGAGAGAGACGGGAAAAAACTTCCCTCACTACAGAAACAGGATTTTTTCTATTTGATAAGAGATTAAGTAGATGAGACAATGCAGCCCTGACAGCAGGAAGAGAAATATTTCAAAATTAAATAAAATATTTCTCACAGATTCAGCTATCCATTTAATAACCAAATTGGTTTCTATTGTCACACAGACAAAACAAAGTAAAAAGTGAAAATTAAGCAATACTACATAGCAACAAACCTTTCAAGCTTTGGGCAGAGAGAGGACACACAGAACAGAAAATAAAGCCTGAGATTTTGCATGAAATGAAGGGATAAAGATTCTACTTTGTACTAGAAGAGGAAAAACTGAAGGGGCATGAGAATAAAATGGGCAAGGTTAGTGAATGAAATGAGAAAATAATTCAGAACTCTACAAATCATTTAAGAAGCTATATGCTCAACTGTACATACATCACAAAGACCCTGGGCATAAACGAGAAGTGTCTTATGGTGACAAAATAAAGTCTTCCTCTATCCTAAGTATAGCTTAGGTAAAAACCAGTTAGTTAAAATGGCAATCAAAGCAACACAAGATGTAAAGCATTCTGATAAACTAGACTCTTTATGTGCAAAAAAACAAACAGAAAATACCTAGGAATATCCTTATCAAGAAAGAGCCTGCAAAAACATAGAAAAGGTTTTTGTTAGTGCAGGGAAAAAAAAGAAAAAAAAAAAAAAGAAAGAACAGCGGAAGAGAAACAAATATATAAAAATTAACAAATTTGCTGATAAGCAAAGTGAATTCAAGTGGACAGACAATTAAATAGAGTCCCAGGGACCACAATTTGAAACAGGGCATACAATGACACAAGTCTCCCTCCTGAGACAATGAATTAAGGACAATGCTTGGCATAGACAGGAATGTGGAGAACTCCTCTACTAACAGCCCTTTCAGAGGTGACTTGGCATTGGGAATGGAAGGAAGGTGCTGTGGAATTAAGCAAAAATAAAGTTAGTTAATATAAATGTAGGAATGGGAAGAAAAGAAAAACTTGGCCAGGTGATAGTACCCAGGTGTTACACTTCACTATCAATATATCATAAAAAACCTCTAACATACATACATAACACCCAAATTGGAGTTCTATGAGTTCAACTTTAACCATTAAACTTCAGACAAACAGAACAGAAGCCCTCTTAACCAACACCATTTAGCAACTTACCGTACTAACCTATGCTCTCCATATCCCTAAAAGATAAAGACTGATATTCATTTCTCATCAAATATTCTAAACTCGAGGACTGGTGAACTCTTCTCTCAGATGCCCAGACAACTCATTTCTAAGAGTTTAACTGAGTGATTATCAAGTATCGTACGTATTCGGTTCCAAACTCATTTATGCCATTGTACTTGTTATTATAATTATCTAATTTAACTAAATTTTAGGCAAACCACTGACATGTGTGGGCAAAAAGAATCTTGGTTTCTGTGAAAATTAACTTGAATATTTTAAAAAGAATTCAAAATAAAAAGCTGCTTAAAAAAACTGTTAAAGTTTGGGTGAGGAGAATATAAAAGAAAGGGGAAGAATGATAAAAACCTTAAAGGATTTTGCACTTAAGATTTTCTTCATGTGTCTAGTCTTTGCTCTCCCACACTGAAAATCATAGATAATGAACTATGGGTACAGTTTTGCAATAAAGACAATTATAAGTACATCCAGTAAAAAAGCCTACAATTGGAAAAAAGGCATTGGCTCTATAGCAAGAGCTTGACAAATTAATGTACATTTATATGGTTTAAATTAAAACAAATTTTTAAGCTATGTTTAATAGTTACGTTTATGCATCAGCTTGGCCAAGTGATGGTGCCCAGGTGTCTGGTCAAGCAACCACTGGCCTAACCATTACTGCAAGGACATTTGTGGCTGCTTAATAAAGCAGAAGACTGGTTTATTAAACCATCAGCCATTTGATCACTACATCAACGAAAGGCGTCTTCCGCAATGAGCGAATTTAATAAGCTGGATTTAATCCAATCAGTTGAAGACTTTTAAGGGAGAAGAGAGAGAGAACCTTCACTTCTTCGGCTAGCCAGCGTCTCCTGAAGAGTTCATCGAACACTTTCAGCAGAGTTGCCAGTTCACTGCCTGCCCTATGGAATTTATCTCGTGCATCCTGACCTATGGAATTTGGACTTGTGCATCCCCACGGTTGCGTGAGACACTTTTATAAAATCTTATATTTACAGATATCTCTTGTTGGTTCTGTTTCCCTGGAAAATGCTAATACAGTAACATATCTTATTATTATTGACTTGAGCAAATTTTTGGTATTAACTCACTATAAGCTTCTATCATAAAATATAAGCTGCTTCTAACAAAGGCAAATTCATCATCTTCTACAACATCTGACCTGCTGCTGGGCATGAATCAAAAGACTTTTTCAAGGTGACATTAATGTAGGCAAGTTTGACACAACGAAGCACCATCTTTCCCTGTGTGTTTTGCTAAGGCACCTAGGGAAATTTAAATCACATTTCTCACAGCTGCAAGGAGAATGTGGTGGTGAATGCCAGCTAGCACTTGCTGTCAATGTCTGGCAGAAGAGAGAGGGCTCTGTGGAGTTACGGCTGACTTCAGAGAATGGACCCTGCCCAGGCCTGAGCAAGGGAGGGTCAGAGCACCCTTCATCTCTTCCTCTCTGCTTCTCCACACATACACACCATCGCCACTCCTTCCACTTCTCTTCACACACCCCTGCCAGATGCTCTTATGTGCAAAAAAGCAAACAGAAGTTTGTTCCTTTTCCCTCCTTCTTAAGCAAAACTATGATATGAGTAAACAATGGAAAGAAATTAATGCTGGCCCAAACTTTTCTATAATTCTGTTTCTGTCTCTTGTCTTTTTTTTTTCTTTTGCAGATTTCATTGAGATATGTTCATTTATCATACATTCCATCCAAAGTAAACAATCAGTATCTCAGTAACTTCAGCTACTGTGCAATCATCATACTCAATTTCAGACTGTTTTCACTGCTCCAAAAAGAAAATTATCAGACAGACACAAAAAAGAAAACCCCAAGCATCCCATATCCCTCATCTCGCCCTATTATTGACCCCTAGTTTGGTGTAGTACACCAGTTACTGCTGATGAAAGAATTTTAAGGTATTACTGCTAACTCTAGTCTGTAGCTTGCAATAGGTATTTTTTCCCCCACATACCACTTGTGCCAGTTGGAATGTATTTTGTCCCCCAAAATGCCATGTTCTTTAATGCCATCTTGTGGGGGCAGATGTATTAGTATTGATTAGGTTGGAACCTATTGATTGTTTCCATGGAGATGTGACTCAATCAACTGTGGGCAAGACCTTTGATTAGATAATTTCCATGGAGGTGTTACAACACCCATTCAGGGTGAGTGTTAATTAAATCACTGGAGCCATATAAAAGAACTGACAAAAAGAAGGAACTCAGAGCAGCTTAGAGACATTCTGAAGATGGCTGTTGAAAGCTGACACTGATGCTGACGCTGACATTTTTGGAGAACGCCATTTTGAAAAGCAACCTGGACGCAAGCAGACGCCAGCCATGTGCCTTCCGAGCTAAAAGAGGTTTTCCGGATGCCAATGGCCTTTCTCCAGTGAAGGTACCCTATTGTTGATGTTTTACCTTGGACACTTTATGGTCTTAAGACTGTAACTTTGTAACCAAATAAACCCTCTTCATAAAAGCCAATCCATTAGCAAACCAGAACACCACTTTACTATGAACTCCGTACCAGTGTGGTACATTTGTACTAGTTCATGCAAGAACTTATTTAAATTTGTAGTATAATCAGGGACATACATGACTCTAAATAACCCCTTTCAAGCAAACTCACCTACAATAGAATACCCTCACCTCCTATCTATTTCCAAACATTTTAAGTTCAATCTCTTTATACATTCTGAACGTATTAGGTAACCGCTCCCTCATTCTCTAGCTTCTATCTCTAGGTATCCTATATTCTACATTTTAAGACTCTGAGTTTATATGTTCTAGTTAGTTCACATTACTGAAATCATACAGGATCTGTCCTTTTTATCTAACTTACTTCATTCAGCATTACGTCCTCCATCCACATTGTTGCAGGCTTCAGAATGTGGCTGGGCCACATCTCACTTGAAACAACCTCATCAAAAAGTTCCACCTGCACCCACAGGGATGGATTGAAAGAACATGGTCTTTTCTGGGGTACACAACAGTTACAAACCAGCACAATGTGCTTTTTACCCATTTGTATTCCTCTTTGGAGAAATATCTATTCATATCTTTTGCCAATTTAATAATTGGGGTGTTTGTCCTCTTAATGTTGAGCTATGGGGGATTTCTCTACATATTCTAGACATCAAACCCTGATCAGATATGTGCTTACCAAATACTCTCTCCCATCGAGCTGGCTGCCTTTCCACCCTTTTGACAAAATCCTCTGAAGCACAGAAGTGTTCACTCTTGAGGAGTTCCCATTTATCTATTTTTTCTTTTGTTGCTTGTGCTTTTCTAAAAAGCTACCTTCTATCAGTAAGTCTTGAAGATGTTTCCCTATATTTTCTTCTGGGAGTTTTATGGTACTAGCCCTTATATCGAGGTCTTTGATTCACTTTGAGTTAATTTTTGTATAGGGTGTGAGGGAGGGGTCCTCTTTCATTCCTATGGATATGGATGGCCAGTTCTCCCAGCAACATTTATTGAAGAGACTATTCTGTCCAAATTCAGTGGATTTGGGGGTCTTGTCAAAAATCAAATGACCATAGATACGAGGGTCTATTTCTGAACTCTCAATTCAAGTCCATTGACCAATAAGTCTATCTTTGTGCCAGTACCATGCTGTTTTGAACACTGAGGCTTTATAATATGCGTTAAAGTCAGGAAATATACGTCCTCCCACTTCATTCTTCTTTATCAGGATGTTTTTAGCTATTCAGACCCTTTCCCTTCCAAATAAATTTGATAAATAATTTTTCCAATTCTACAAAGTAGGTTGTTGAAATTTTGATTGGTATTGTGTTGAATCTGTAGATCAACTTGGGTAGAACTGACATCTTAATGACATTTAGCCTTCTTATCCATGAACACAGAATGTCTTTCCACCAATTTAACTCTTCTTTGATTTCTTTCAGCAATGTTTTGTAGTTTTCTGAGTACCGGTCCTCTGTATCCTTGGTTAAGTTTATTCCTAAGTACTTGATTCTTTTAGTTGCTACTGTGAACAGAATTTTTTCTTAATTGCCTCCTTGGTTAGCTCATTAGTAATGTACAGAAACACTACTGACTTTTATGCATGTATCTTGTATCCTGCCACTTTGCTGAATTTATTAGCTCAAGTAGCTCTGCTGTAGATTTCTTGGGATTTTCCAAATATAGGATCATGTCCTTTGCAAATAATGAAAATTTTACTTCTTCCTTTCTAATTTAGATACTTTTTATTTCCTTTTCTTGCTTAATTGCTTTTGCTAGAACCTCTAGCCCGATGTTGAGTAACAGTGGTGACAGTGGGCATCCTTGTCTTGTTCCTGATCTTAGAGGAAAGGGTTTCAGTCTCTCACCACTGAGTACAATGTTGTGTTGGCTGTGGGTTTTTTCACATATGCTCTTTATCATATTGAGGAAGTTTCCTTTGATTCCTATCTTTTGATTGTTTTTATCAAGAAAGGATGCTGAATTTTATCAAATGCCTTTCCAGTGTCAACTGAGATGATCAAGTGATTTTTTTCCCTTTTGATTTGTTAATGTGTTCTATTGTATTAATTGATTTCTTGTGTTTAAGCACCCTTGCATGCCTGGAATAAACCCCACTTGGTTGATGTATAATTCTTTTAATGCACTGCTGGATTTGATTTGAAAGTATTTTGTTGAGAATTTTTACAACTATATTCATTAGGGAGATTGGCCTGTAGTTTTCCTTTCTTGTCGTATCTTTATCAGGTTTTGGTATAAGAGTGATATTAGCTCCACAGAATGACTAAGGTAGTGTTACTTTCCTTCAATTTTTTGGAAAAGCCTGAGCAGAAATGGTGTTAATTCTTCTTGGCATGTTGATAAAATTCCTCTGTGAAGCCATCTGGCCTTGTGCTTTTTTTTTTGTAGGTAGGTTGTTTTTGTTTGTTTGTTTTTTTATTGAGTTTGTTCACACACCATACAATTATCCAAAAATCCAAAGTGTACAATCAATTGCCCATGGTACCATCATACAGCTGTGCATCCATCACAATTTTTTTTCAATTTTTAGAACATTTTCATTACTCCAGAAAAGAAATAAAGACACACACAAAAAAGGAAAGTCAAATTCTCCCATACCCCTAACAACCCCCCCTCCATTATTGATTCATAGTATTGGTATAGTATATTTGTTATTGTTGATGAAAGAATGTTAAAATAGTACTAACTATAGTAGATAGTTTGCAATAGGTATATTTTTTTCCTATATGCCCCTCTATTATTAACTTCTAGTTATAGTGTCATACATTTGTTCTAGTTCATGAGAGAGATTTCTAATATTTGTACAGTTAATCACAGACATTGTCCACCACAAGATTCACTGCTTTATGAATTCTCATCTTTTAACCTCCAACTTTCCTTCTGGTGACATACGTGACTCTGAGCTTCCTCTTTCCACCACATTCACACACCATTCAGCACTGTTAGTTATTCTCACAATGTGTTACCATCACCTCTGTCCATTTCCAAATGTGTAAGTTCACCCTCGTTGAACATTCTGCTCATAATAAGCAACAGCTCCCCATTCTTTAAGCCTCGTTCTATATCCTTATAACTTACATTTCATGTCTATGAGTTTACATATTATAATTAGTTCATATCAGTGAGACCTGCAATATTTGTCCTTATGTGTCTGTCTTATTTCACTCAATATAGTGCCCTCGAGGTTCCTTCATCAACCCGTTTTTTTAAAAACGGTTTTGTTCACACACCATACATTCCATCCTAAGTAAATAATCGATGGTTCCCTGCATAGTCACGTATTTATGTATTCACCACTATCGCCACTATCTAAATAAAGACATCTCCATTTCTTCCACAAAGGAGGAGGAAGAGTCAAAGAAGGTAGAGAGACAAGAGAAAAAGAAAAATAAGAAACAGAGAAACAAAACGAAACATGAAAGCTAGGAAGCAACAAAACGAAAGATAGCATTAAACTGAAGTAGAATAAAAAGTCAGACAACATCACCAATGCCAAGAGTCCCATACCCTTCCCCTATGTCCCCCCCCCTACCACATGCATTTAGCTTTGGTATATTGCCTATGTCATATTAAAGGAAGCATAATACACTGTTTCTGTTAATCGTAGTCTCTAGTTTGCATTTATTGTATTTTTCCCCCAATCCCACCCCATTTTTAAGACCTTGCAATATTGACATTCATTTGTTCTCCCTCATGTAAAAACATATTTGTACCTTTTATCACAATCGTTGAGTACCCTAAATTTCACTGAGTTATACAGTCCCAATCTTTATCTTTCCTCTTTCCTTCTGGTGTCCCACATGCTCCTAACCTTCCTTTTTCAACCATACTCACAGTCATCTTTGTTCAGTGTACTTACATTGCTGTGCTACTGTCTCCCAAAACTGTGTTCCGAACCTCTCACTCCTGTCTTTTCCTATCTGTCTGTAGTGCTCCCTTTAGTGTTTCCTATAAAGCAGGTATCTTGTTCACAAACTCTGTCATCATCTGTTTGTCAGAGAATATTTTAAGCTCTCCCTCATATTTGAAGGACAATTTTGCCAGATACAGGATTCTTGGTTGGTGGTTTTTCTTTTTCAGTATCTTAAATATATCACACTACTTCCTTCTTGCCTCCATGGTTTCTATGGAGAAATCCGCACATAGTCTTATCAAGCTTCCTTTGTATGTGACGGCTCACTTTTCTCTTGCTGCTTTCCAGATTCTCTCTTTATCTCTATCATTTGATAAGATGATTATTAAGTGTCTTGGCATAGGCCTTTTCAGATCTATTCTGTTTGGAGTATGCTGTGATTCTTGGATCTGTAATTTTATGTCTTTCATTAGGGATGGGATGTTTTCATTGATTATTTCCTCTTATTACTGCTTCTGCCCCTCTTCCCTTCTCTTCTGCTTCTGGGACACCCATGACTTGTACATTCTTGCATTTTGTTTTGTCCTTAAGTTCCTGGAGATGTTGCTCGCACTTTTCCATTCTTTTCCCTATCTGTTCTTTTGTGTGTAGGCTTTCAGGTGCCTTGTTCTCCAGTTCCTGAGTGTTTTCTTCTGCCTCTTGAAATCTGCTATTGTATGTCTCCATTGTGTCTTTCATCTCTTGTGCTGTGTCTTTCACTCCATAGATTCTGTCAGTTGTTTATTCAAACTTTCGATATCAACCTTATGTACGCCCAGTGTTTTCACTATACGCTTCATCTCTTTTGCCATATCTTCCTTAAATTTTTTTAATTGATTCAGTATTAGTTGTTTAAATTCCTGTATCTGTTGAAGTGTAAGTCTGTTCCTCTGACTGGGCCATAACTTCATTTTTCTTAATGTAGATTGTAGTTTTCTGTTGTCTAGGCATCTGGTTTCCTTGGTTACCCCAATCAGGTTTTCCCAGACCAGAACGGGCTCAGGTCTTGGAAGGAGGGAATAGTATCCGGTTTCCCTGAGGGTGTCTTAAGTCACTGTGCTTTTCTGCCCAGCAGATGGCACCTGTCAGCCTGTAGCTCCAGACTAGTGTACGGAGGTGTGGCTTATGCGTGGCTTTTCCCCCCAGGGTCTGGGGTCTAGTTCCGAATGGAAGGCGGGTAGCAGAACTTGGCATCACCTTCTTCCTCTTAGGGAAGATACTCTTCCTCTAGGGAGAGATCATTTACATTTGAATAGTCTCTCTGACTCTGCTATTTCCACCCTTGTCTGGGTCAGAGCACTGGGAACTGAAAATGGCTGAGACTTTCTCCACTGAGCCAAAAAAGGGACAGAAAACCCTCCTTCAGGGTCAGTCTGTGGACCCCCTCACTTTAACCTGTTAGCCAGAGATAGCACCTGGTCCTCTGGGCTTCCCCCACCTCCCAGAGAGATCTTCTGGCTCTCCAAGGTCAGTCGTCACCAAAAGCCTCTGTGTGCTTGTTGGGAATTCATAGTTTGTAGTAAGCAGTCCACGCCTGCTAATTAAAACCCCAGTTGGAGCTCAGCTGAGCTATATTTGCTGGCTCATAGAGTGCTGCTCCCTAGCACCACGAGGCTTTGCGGTTTGGGTGGTGTGGGGCAGGGGCTCCCGGCTTGGATCTGCAGTTTTTACATACAGATTTTATGCTGTGATCTCAGGCATTCCTCCTAATTCCGGTTGGTGTATGATGAGTGGACGGTCACGCTTGTCCCCCCCCCAGTTATCCCAGATTATTTACTAGTTGTTCCTGGTTGTTTATTAGTTGTTTCAGGGGGACTGACTAGCTTCCACTCCTCTCTATGCTGCCATCTTCTTCCGCCCTCTGTAGGTAGGTTTTTAATGAACTGATTGAGTCTCTTTATGTGATTGGTTTGTTGAGGTTTTCTATTTCTCCAAGTCAGTATAGGATGTTAGTGTGCTTCTAAGAAATTGTCCATTTCATCTAAGTTGTCTAATTTGTTGGCATCCAGTTGTACGTGGTAGCCTTATGATCTTTTTTATTTCTTTGGGATCCATGGTAATGATCACCCTCAAATTTTGATTTTATTTGCAGCTTCTCTCTCTTTTTGAATTTGTAACTCTAGCTAAGGGTTTCTCAATCTTGTTGATCTTCTCAAATAACCAACTTTAGATTTTACTGATTCCGTTTTTTTGTTCTCCAATTCATTTATTGCTGCTTTAATTTTTGTTATTTCTTTTCTTCTACCTACTTTGTGGTGAGTTTGCTGCTCTTTCTCTAGTTTCTTCAGTTGGTCAGTTAGGCCTTTGGTTTTAGCTCTTTCTTCCTTCTTAATGTAGGCATTTAGAGCTATAAATTCCCCTCAGCACCACCTTCACTGCATCCCATAAGTTTTGATATGTTGTATGTTCGTTTTTCATTTGTCTACAAATACTTACTGATTTCTCTTGCAGTTTCTTCTTTGACCAACTGACTGTTTAAGAGTGTGTTGTTCAACCTCCATTTGTTTGTGAAAGTACCAGTTCTTCGGTGTTAACAATTTCTAACTTCATTCCATTGTGATTGGAGAAAATGCATTGAGTAATTTCTATCTTTTTAAAATTATTAAGACCTATTCTGTGCCCCAGCATATGATCTACCCTGGAGAATGTTCCATGAGAGCTTAAGAAGAATGTATATCCTGCTGTTTTGGGGATGAAATGATCTATATATATCTATATATTTATCATATTATTTAGGTTCACTATTTCCTATTGATCCTCTGTCTAGCTGTTCCATCTATTAAAGAGAGTGTTATTTTAAAGTCTCCCAGTATTAATGTAGAAACATCTATTGTCCCTTTCAGTTTTGCCAGTGTTTGCCTCATGTACTATGGAGCACCTTGACTGGATGCATAAACATTTATGCTTGTTATTTCTTCTTAAATTACCCCTTTTCTTAATATATAGTGTCCATTCTTGTCTCTTAAAAATCTTTGCATTTAAAGTGAATTGTATCTGATATTAGTATAGCTACTCCTGCTTTTTTTTTTTTTTTGGTTACTGCTTGCATGGAATATCTTTTTCCATCCATTCACTTTCAACCTATATGTATCTTTGGGACTAAAGTCAATCTCCTGTCAACAGCATATAAATGGATATTTTTTTTTATCCCTTCTGCCAATCTGTGTTTTTTGATTGGGGGAGTTTAAGCCATTAACATTCGATGTTATTATTGTAAAAACAGTACTTACCTCAACCATTTTATCCCTTGTCTTTTATTTGTGAGATCTAGTATTTTTCTCTTTTTATCCTTTAAGTTACCCTTACTGACAATTATCATTTCTATACTCTCCTCCAAGTCTCTCTCTCTGTCTTTTTTTTCAGCCAATAGAACTTCCATTAGTATTTCTTTTAGAGGAGGTCTCTTCTTAATAAATTCTCCCAGTAATTGTTTCTCTGTGAAAATTTTAAACTCTCCCTCACTTTTGTAGGAGAGCTTTGCTGGATAAAGAATTCTTGGCTGGCAATTTTTCTTTCAGAAAGTTAAATATATCATACCATTGCCTTCTCACCTTCATGGCACCCAACTAGTGTTCAGTGCTTAGTCTTATGTGGCTTCCTTTGTACATGGTGAATCACTTTTCTCATGTTGCTCCAGGACTCTCTCCTTCTCTTCAGCATTAGACAGTCTGATTAGTATGTGTCTTGGAGTGGGTCTATTTGGATTTATTATATTTGGAGTTCACTGGGCTTCTTTGATTTGCACATTTATGTCTTTTATAAGGGTTGGGAAGTTTTCCCCAATTATCTCCTCAAATAATCTTCCTAGCCCTTTACTCTTCTCTTCTACTTCTGGGACACCAATGATTCTTATATTTGTGCACTTTGTGTTTGTCATCATTTCCTTGAGACCAGAGTCGAATTTTTCCAACCTTTTCACAATTTGTTCTTTTGTGAATGAATTCAGTTGTCTCTTCTTTAGTTCACTTAATCTTTAGTTGTTTCAAATTCTATGTTTCCTCTGACTTTCTAAATTGATCATTTGGCTTGGCCATATCTTCTTGCTTCTTCATGTGATTTGTGATTTTCTGCTGGTTTCTTGGATTTGATTATCTTGATAAAGTTATTCTGAAAGCTGGTTTCCCTCCCTTGTCTAATATTTTGTTTTTGCTTAGGTTTGTGTTGAAGGTCTCCTGTGGCACTTGGTTTGTCTATAATTCCAAGCCAAACCAAAGCCAGGGCCTAACTCAGGGGGTGCTGCCCTTTTCAGAAGTCTGTTGGAGGCCGTTCAGAAAAGCAGCTTGCCAGAATGCACTTTCCCTGTCTTCGCAGCAGATAGCACTCTTGGGCCACCTCTTTCCCCCAACCCCACCTCTCCCCAACTGTGGCAGCCCACTGGGCAGAGTCCAAAACCAGGTGAAAATCCAGTCAAGGCTGCAGGCCGCTGGCTCTGGGAATGAGAGATGGGCACTATGTACAATGGTGAAGACTCCAGCTTGTAGGTGCAATGGCTCTGGTGATTCCTAGACTCCTGTGTGGAAAGACTCTGGGCTGTGGGACTGGAGGTTCGACTTCACCAGCTAGCAGCTGGCACACGAGCTCTTTGCTTTTTGCTGGCCAGCAAGAACTCCTCAGTGGTGGGGGAAGGGTGCTTGGTGTTGCAATGCAGCTCCCCTTCTCCTACTTCCCTGCTAGTTTCTGCAGTGAGTGCCCCGGGCCCATGTAGAAAGGGTTGAGCGGGACCTGGAGTGTCTGTCTTGCAAGCCAATTTTCAGACAGGCTCTGTTCTGTGTTCCCTTCTCCTCTGGAGGGGAGGGCTTCCCAGATTCCCCCAAGCCTGGTGTCTGCAGTGGACTGCCTCAGGGATGGGGGCGGGGGTGGTAAGCACTAGCACTGCAGCAGGGTCTCTACATGTGGATAAAATGAGTCTACTGGCTCCCAGATTCCTGCACGGGGATGCTAGGCTGCAGGACTGAGAGGACTGCTTCCCCACTTCTCCGAAGCAGGGGTGTGCCGCTTTTCGGCTGCCTGATCGGACAGTTGCACAGCGGCAAACCTTGGGGGTGGTCACGATTGAGTACACTCACCCAATTTCTCAGTCCAAGTTTTTCTGCTTTTCCATCCAGGTCTTCCTTACATAATGCAAGGTCCTTCCCTGGTCATTCAGACTCTGGAACTGCTGCTTTGGTCACTTCCTGCCTGTTCTCAAGCTGCTTTACGGTGCAGGAGTGAGTTCTGCCTGTTCTATTCTGCCTCTTGTCTTATTTATCCTCTCCCTTGTGAGCAAGTTCCTCAGGAGCAGAGAGAAGCACAGCAAAGTCCTCTTATGCAAAGGCAGTTTCCTAAGCCCAAATGGGAACGCTGTTTCCCAGCCCCGACTAGATAAAGACATTGAGTCTCCATGTACAACTGACTTAATTCCTTTGCTGGATGAGGTAAGAGGGCCCTCACAGATTTATTTCCAGTCTAACATGGGAAAGTAGAATGGGTGGATCATGAAAGGGAATTTTAAGGGAAACTAATTTAAAATTTAAAATAAAACAAAATTGGCTATTATATCAACCAATCTTGGTCAGAAGAGTTTATATTCATTTATCACCTTTACACATAAATGAAAATGAGAAGTAAATTTTGTACTAAGACTAATTGAGCCTATACTCAGCAGTAATGACTACACACTAGAGGCTTCCATATACCTTGGAGGGCACGTTTCCATGATACTTAGGAGTGAGATAACCTTTCTCCACAGCAACCATTTCACAGGAAAACATTCAGTCTTAGTAATAATTTACTTGTAGTATTAAATCCTTGGGTAGCGTGCTATTTTCTTTTTCTGCTTTCTCCATATGCCTGTATATCTACTCAAACTCCATACATGATAAAACATCTCTATTTTGTAAGGGGAACCGGTCCCAATTATTTATTTACTTTTGGAGAACAGGGTGAGCAGGGGAGGAAATCAGGACTTTTTTGGTGAGAAGAGAGTTGGTTTCTTTATCTGCACCAGGGGCCGTTAATGAACAAGGACCCTCCCCATGCACCAATCGTCCCTTTGGAAGCTGGCGCATCACACTCCTCGGGGGGCCTCACCTGCTAGAGTTGTGGGAAGACTTCAGGTACTTGGCAGAGATAATATTTAGGGAGAGGATGGCATCAATTGCAGCTTCATCCACCTCAGCCTTATTCCTAATCCGGCCTAAAAGAATGGATAAAGAAATCAGAACAGGGGCATATTTGAAAACCAAAAAAAAAATTAAATCCATAAATTCATTAAGGCAACAAAAGACTATTAAATTTTCATGGACCTCAGGTGTTAGAAGGATCAGGTGGTTAATCAGAGGGTCCTCCATTTTTCTCCATATTCTCTCTCCTTTACTTCCCACATTTAACCAATTATGAAACCTTATGGATTCTTTGTTCTAACAGTTTCTGCTTTTATTTCCATTATCACTGTCTGGCCCATTTCACTTCCAATCTGGAATAATGCAATAGCCATTAACTGGTCTTTCTGCCATTCACTTCGCCCCCATTCCAATGCATCCTGCACTCATCTTATGTAAATGACTCAACCACTGATTCCATCAGACTGTGTGTTGCTCAAAATCCTAGAACTCTGTTTCTAAACTAACACCAGGAGATGCAGCATTCCACAGAGGTTGAGAGCAAAGTTTCTGGGGCTGGACTTGCTGGGTCAAAATCTTCAATAACAAATCTAATACTTTTAACGATTGTATTTCAATATTATTAGTTTCCTTTCTAATCTTAGTACTTTATTCTCTACATTTAAGAAAATAATTCTCAGAAGGGGTATATAGGCTTCACCACTGCCAACAAGGTACATAGCACAGAAAAAAGTTAAGAACCCCTAAAAAAAAGCTTATACTGTTCAGCCATTTTCTCTCTCACTACATCTTAATTTAATTTTTCCACTCTGGACATGGGTTTATAGTTATATGCATGTTAGAAATATTCCTGACTCTTTTACTCAGAATGTTTATGTGTCTGGAAAACAAAAAACTAAAATATACAAAGTCTCTAATTCTCCTAAATCCATTCAAATCCTTTTTCACAAAGCGCAAGCAGTCCTCCTCAATCTTTTTTTTTTTTTTGGTAACTCTCTTAGCACAGGTCTTTTTCATCTGTTCTCGTTTGGTACTTAATCATTTGGTATGAAGTCATCAAATTGCTTCGTACATATACACCACCTCCCCAACAAAACTGCAACTTCACCATGAACAGGGACTTCTTTCATGATGCCGTCTCACAGCCTCTATCACAGAACCATACACGTGGGGACTAAGTAAAATAATAGTTGGTTGAATAATACAGCTAATAATGATGGGAGCTGTTTCAAGTCCAAGGCCTCCACGTTCTCCATCGCAGTCTTCCACACATTCCTGGCAGTCCAGAGAGAGAACAAGGACATCTCTAAAAAGCCTGGCTCCTCCCCCAGCCGATGGAATGTACTCACCGACCACCAGCTCACGGACATCTTTCCAATGAAGCTCACTCCCCTTCTCATGGATAATCGTCACTGTGATCCTTCGCTGGATGCCCTGGGTAATGGAGCAGGGTTGCAGTTTAGCTGGAGCAATCTACTATTTCCTTTTTTGTGTTGTTTTCTGGCTTTTATGGTATGAGGATTGGGGGTGAGGCAGGAAGGAAAGGAATGGAATAGAGTGGGCAGATGCTGACCACATGCCATTATTCTAAGCAAAGGGAAATGGGCCCCAGCTCCAATGCTCACCTGAGTCACAAGCATTTTTGTGTGCTGACTGAATATACTTTTGATTTAACAAAGGAGGGGTCTATATTTCATAACCAAATATTTAGTCCATTGAAACCTTCCTCCTCTACCCCCATTAAGAAAGCATGGAGTTTCCCAACATCAAATGACACGGGAGCTGCCCCAAATTATAGTAATTGAATGAAACAAACTATTTCAAAAAAACTCTTTTAAAACATTTTAATATATAAAAATAAAGATCTGAGAGAAACAAAAAACAAACATACAAAAAAAAAGAAACAAAGGGAAAAAAGGACAGGACAACAGGATAATGCCCCTCCTCTTCCCCACCTTTGAAACAGAGATAAAAAGCAGAGAGAACAGTAAGAGAAACAGAAAGAGTGACATTTGTTATTCTAAACTCTTTTTGGTGTTCCCTCCGAGCCCCTCATTAGCACCTGGTGAAGCAAAAACGTTCCCTGGCAAGGTAAGCCTGCTGTATGGTCAACCACAGCTGGGATATACCTATAAAGATAGGAAATACAAAAGAAAGACGTGAGATGGAATCCTTACTAAGTCCCACTTCACCTGCAAGGTCTTCCCTGGTTGCTAAAGCCCCTCATGATCTTTCTTTTTCTAAACTCTGAGTCTATGTCTTCCTTACTCACTTTGGCATTTAATCATCCAGTCATTTACATTTACTAAACCTTTTGACATATCTATGTTTCATTATCCTCACTAAACTGAAGTACTCAAGGACAGTAACATTTTTGGCTTCATCCCAGACCCCTGCATAACAAGTGTTCAATAAATAATGTATAACTGCAATTGACAGGATATAAGAAACAGGGATAATTTCAGACTCTTGACACTTTTTAAAGAATCCAGAAAGCAATTAACTCCGTAGAAGCAATTACTGTAACTATCTATCCCTCATAATGCAAGTTATAATCACATCATAGATTTGTCTATGGAAAGTCAAATTCCTTAAAGCAAAGCAACTACACACAGGACTGATGCAGTGTCCTCTGTGGCAGGAACTCACGTTTCATGGCAATTATCGTGATGGCGGTACTCAGGATTATAAATACAGAGGATCATTAGGATAATATTTATTCCCCACCCTTTACATTAACTGATAAAGGCCCTTGCCTGTTTCAGGAGTAGGATCTCTTTTCACTTGATGTTTTCCAAAAGCACATTAGAGATAACTATAAACACTAGATTCATCACTTACTCTACTACAGCTCATACAGATAAAGTAAGTAGATGTTCATCATTTAAATCTAGGACAGTAGTTCATAACTGAGCATGATTTTGCCCCCAGAGGACATGTGGCAATGTCTGAAGATATTTTGGGGGGAGATGCTATTGGCGTCTCATGGGTAGAGGCCAGGGATGCTGTTAAACATCCTACAATGCACAGTACAGGCCCCACAAAAGAGAATTATCTGGCACAAAATAGTGCCCAGGTTTGAGAAACCCTGATCTACAGAAACATTCTGTTCCCTTATTGAGATAAAGTCTTGACCACTTGACCACCAGCGCTTCTGACTCCACTTGTAACAGCTCTGCTGTTCATAAAAACCCACTATGTAAGTTATCTTCCTACAGAACAAAGTGTCAGTTTTCAAAATCTTACCATTGCTAATAAGAAGGCAAATTATACTGGATGGTCAGTTCTCAGACAAACATGTGTCCCAAGGAATAATACCAAAACCACTAAAACTCAATTTAAAACTGGACTTTGATACTGATAATGGCTCATCACCCTGAATACAAGAAGATTCAAAATGACATTTCTTAATTTTGAAACCCTTCACCTTATTTAAAAAGTAGAAAGTTGGACTTACTCTCCTGTAGGCTCCAGTTCACTGATCTCAAACCAAACCAGAAGGTCGTACTTGCTCATGCTCTGGCCAAGGCTGGTTTGGCTCATGGTGTTTAACTTGGTGGCTGGAACTTTTTTAAAAAATTAGAGAAGGTCAAAATCTGCCTCAGTTCTACTCAGCAAAAGCACGTACTTCTCTAACATTAGTCTTCAAGGACACAGGTGGGAAAGGCAGCAAGAGTGAGGGGATATTATCAGATAGAGAGGGCCCAGAGAGATTGTTACCAACCACATTAGTAACTCTAAATTCAGAGAACAAGGAAAATGTAAAGTCAGTATCTTTGTTCCTCTCAAGAAACTGTCTCCAAAGGTAAGAAGACAAGTTCAGTGCAAAATGGATTATTCACAAAGCAGTTAAAACCTTCCCATTCTAGAATCGCACATTTTGTGGCATGCAGAGCATCCCCAAGAGGCAAGGCTTGCAAAGCACCTGAGACAGTGCCTCACATTATGCATGGCCTAAATAAAAGCTAGGGTGGTGCAGTGAAGACCATCCCCCAAACCAGTGCTTTCCAAATATGCCTGCACCTAAGAGTCACCTGGGGTTCTTAAAGACTGCCAAGCCCAGGCCACACCCCAGACCAACTAAATCACAACCTTGCAGGCATCAGTGATTGCTGAAACTTCAGTGTGCAGCCAAGTTTGTGACCCACTGTTCTAACATGCTTATAAAAACAGGATTCTATAAATGATTTCATACTACACATTTGTAAAATTTCATATTCTTAATTGTACTGATGAAATTGATTTCAGATTCCACATGGTAGTCATTTGGAAACACTACATAGGAATGTTTAAATCTGGCAGCACAAAGAGGGCTCTCTATTCAGAATCTGTGAGTACTGGAGTGCGAGTCCAATGACTTGGATCTAACTATTGCTTAACCACTAACTACCTATGTGCCTTTGAATTAAATCACTTAACCTCCGTAACTGTTTCCTATCTATAAAATGTGGATGATAGATAGTATTTAGCTTGTTATCTCAAACTGTATTATGAAGCACCACTGACATGAAGGATATAAAGTAGAGGCTTGATGAATTACATTGCACTATTCAAGTGTATAGTTTGTATGATTTGCCCCAGGAATGCCACATGAGTTAGTGATATCAATCAAGAACAAAATATATTGATTCTGGCAGTCATCCAAGTCAGAAAGCAAAACAAAAAGTATTGAAAAAAACCATTCACAAGTAAAAATCTTTTAAAAACAATACTGTTGCAAAGAATCTAAAAAAACAAATATTGGAGCCCTCATCCCTAGGGGTGATGTCAGAGGCACAAGTAGAGAAGGTGCTTACTAAAATCTCTCTGAAAGAAATGTGATATGGTCTTGATGATGTGCTGAACTCTGTATTCAGCTTCTAGTAGCAAAGAGAAACATTGTGTTTTATCCACAGAGAGAGCCAAGCTTTAGGGCAAGCACCTGAGAATGGTTCTACATCTAAGGCAGAGCTAAATCTAGCTACTAACCATCTCGTTTAGGTACCCTCTCGCTCTGGCAGCTGGGAACTGGCAGAAAGAGAAAAGGTGGCCACGGGTCAGCCCCATCCTGGAAGGTGGCAACAGCCGAGGATGCAAGCATGTTGGCATGCTCAGAAAATGTGTCCAACACGTGCACATTCACATAGCCAGACACGAGAAACCGAATCAGCTCAATCTTTCTCTCATGGTCTGAAAACAGGATGGAGATGAGGAGTAAAGAGGACAGAGAGTGAGCACAAGGTGGGATGGGAATTTGGTGAGTGGGCAATGAGGAAATAGGACGAAAATAAACAGAAAAAAAAAAAAAAAACCAAAACAAGATAATTGAACATGCAGAATAAATCTAGTATGCAAAGAAATGTTCAGTCACCTGACAGTAATGGGGACATTACAAAGCAGAGAAATTTAGGAACAGGGAAATTATCAAAAATCTGCTCCAGGTTTAAGAAGCATGTACGAGACCAGAGAATTGGCAGGGATAGAGCCCTATTGTTTATTACTCCATATTTAAGTCAGGAACTAAGAATTCTAATCAGAGCTGCTAAGGATACACTGAAGGGAAGCAGACACGTGAGCATGATTTTATCTGAAAAGTTACTCAGAAGAAGAGGGAGATGCACTCCAAGGTCATCATGCAGCAAACTGGCTCCTGCTCACCTGGTTTGGAGAGCGGCATGGGTGGGGGGAAGAAGCGTCGTGACGGCTGAGGCGGACTGCGGAGAAAGGAAGACAGACTTCCTACAGACTCAAAATAGTCTGGTGTTGATAGGAATGGCATGTTAAACTCCCTTTAGAAACAGACCTTTTGCATTTTCAATGCTGGCATAACATATCAGACATAATTCCACACAGTGAAAATGAGGCTAAAACATTTTAAAAGTACCCCTGGAAATTTTAGCTAAGAAATGAAATAAAATTTTTGTGTTAACACCAACCCTCTGCCATCATCAATAAGTCCCCGTCATTACTATCCTCAGCAATTTTGATGACTCCCTTTAGAGGCTATGCTTCATAAAGTTCTGGATCATTAGGAACAATTATAGATAATTTTCATGATACATCTCTGTTACCTCAACTTTCTATCCATATTCAAGGTAAAGTCTCTTCCTACAAAAAAGATAGTGTTTAGGGTCACCTGGGTACAACTCCACTTGCTCTACCAAAAATTAGTGACTAGGGGCTAGAAAAAAGGTGATGACGTTTTCAAAGAGGAAACATAGGGCAATATATAAAATTGTTATCTAGTTATCAGAGTCCCTCAAAAGATTTCTTCCTTCCCACAGATGCAGAACTAAAAAAACAAAACAACAACCCAAATCTTTGCTCATTTGATCCAAACCTGTTAAGCTCCTGTCCCTGCAGGTGGAAAGGGTGCTGCTGATAATGCCCAAAGACTTCAAATACGACAGGCTTAGTTTTGATGTATTCCACAAAGGATTCAGTGACTTCCACTGCAATCTAATAAGGAATAAAGTCAAGCAAGATGAGGGAAAGATTTATTATAAGAAACTACTTATTTTGTGGCATTAGAACTTCATCACTTTTGAGTACGCAGTATGTGCGAGGTATTATACTAGCCAGGCCTCCCATACCAAGATAGGGGCAACCCTCTGGTTTTTATTCTTGAGTAACTTGACCAATCTTCTGGCATTCAAGACCCTCCCACAAACTGCCCCAGTTGACCTCTGCCCACCCACCCCTCAAATGCTGCCCTTCACTCTTATTGCCAGGCACAATCAAATGTGCCGGCTTCTTCTTTCACCAGCTCCTTCCTCCGTCGTGCCTGAGGACTGGCCCAGGCTACAGCCCTTTCTGACTTTATTGACTATACATTTAGTTAGCAAGAGAATGAGATGGTTTCATGTACTGGTGAAGATCATGGACAAAACAGTCAGATTTCTCTGGAAATCCCATCCCTGCAGGCCCTTCTTAGCTTTGTAATCTTGGTGACTGAGTTTAACTGCCCTGTGCCTCGGTTATCTCAACTGCATGATGAAGATTATTATAGCTTAGGTGGTGTAATGATGAGGATTAAATGAATTAAGACACCAAAAGCACTCGGAATGGTGAACAACACAAAATCAGCTCTCAATGAATGGTAGCTATTGTGATGAGGATGGGAACTTTTGAATATAGTTTGATACAACTTCCTATAAGAGGGAGGACTGTTTTGTTATTCCATGTATGAGAGTTGTAAAAGGTATTAATGGGTTAATTATAGTATCAGCTGCACTCAGAACTCTGAATCTTAATTTACCTACAAAAGATACTCAATATTTTCTATATTATTTGCGACTGAAGATGAAATTATCTTGGAGTTTAAAGGACAGTATATTAACTTTAACAAGACATATTAAACAGACTTATTTTTCCAGGGAGCAAACAATAAAAACAACTCACTACATTCAAATGGATGGAAGATTTATTGGCAGCTCAGCCCCTACACTATCCACAAGGCCTGCTGTAACTCAGATAAGCAAGCAGGCCGCCCGGTCCACCGGGAGTTGCCGCACTGCTCTGGCCTCTCTTCTATTATCTGTTCTCCCCACTGAGCTTCCCAGGCACAGGAGCAAATCCTCGGACCAAGAGAGCCAAAGGGAGCCCACACAAGGCCACGCTTCCTCACGCTAGTAGCTTCAAGGTACCACAAACCCACAATATATTTGGCAAAAATGTCTGTGCGACTTACATTCTGCACATGATAAAAGCCCAGAGGACTTCCTCTGCCGTTGTTTTTGAGTGGTTCAGTGGAGAATGCTTCATCGTGGCGATGTAAAAAGCTTAAATAAAAAAGACGTGAACTTTGCATTAAATGGTTTCATTGTGATCTGCTTTAAGAGCCCAACTTAGGTCCTACAGTCAGAAGAGTTTTACTTTTATTTTATTTTTTTTTTTTTTGAAGAGTTTTACTTTTAAGCAGACTCTTTAATTGAGCCAAGTTCTTTTTAATTTCCTTGTAATTTTATTTTATTTCTAAAACCACTGAAAAATTAACTGATCCCAATCACTTGGCTACGTAGATGCAGATCCAAGAATGCGTTGGTGAGAATGAAGTAATAAATTCCATGAACTCCTCTGTAAAAGTTTCTTACTGAGAATAAAAATTATGAAACCATATTTGTATAGAAAAGATTTGGCAGCCCCAAGCTTCCAAAGCCTGTGGATGGCACACTTGCCTAGGAATTTCTCTAACACCCACCCAACAGGAGATTCAAATGTCACCTCTTCCAGGAAGTCTGCCTTGACTTACCCTGACAGTTCTACTGCCACAGCGCTAGGGACCTATTTCTCCAATAGCAATGACCTCACTGTTCGCAGTAATGTATTTATATGCCCGTGTGCCAGTTTGGATGTATTATGTCCCCCACTATTATCTTTGATGCAATCTTGTGGGGGCAGATGTATTGGTGTTGATTAGGTTGGAACCTTGTGATTCAGTGTTTCCATGGAGATGTGACCCACCCAACTGTTGAGTAACACCTTCAATTAGGGTGTGACCTCTTGACTGAATGTTTCCATGGAGGTGTGGCTCTACCCATTCAGTGCAGATCTTTACTGAATCACTGGAGCACTTTAAAAAGAGCCACAAAGGCCCAGACGCTGCTGCAGCCTAGAGAGGAACATCTGGGAGAAAGACATTTTGAAACCAGAACTCCGGAGCAGATGCCAGCCACGTGCCTTCCCAGCTATCACAGGTTTTCTGGATGCCACTGGCCTTTCTTCAGTGAAGGTACCCTATTGCTGATGGCTTACCTTGGACACTTTACAGCCGTGAGCCTGTAACTGTGTAACCAAATAAACCCCCTTTATAAAAGCCAGTCCATTTCTGGTGTTTTGCCTAATGGCAGCATTAGCAAACCAGAATAGCCTGTCTCTCCAACAGACAAGTGAGTGTCTCCCAGCCTCTGGCATGGGGTGACACACAGAAGAGACTCCAGAATTATTCTTTGAATTGATGGGTTAGGTTTATTTATTCTCACAAATAGGGAGATTTTATTAGTCTGAAGTAAAAATGAGCGAAGAATTAAAGAATAAGCAACACAGAGATTTACTCCTGGACAGAAAAACCCATCAAGAAGGATATCCCCTTCCCTCTACAGAAAGGGAAAAAATATTCTGGATAGGGGGGAGGGACCAGAATTCTGAACCTCCTCCGTCTGAGGGCAGGAGGGTACAATATTGCTGACACATATTGCTGGCACTATAGTATTCCATACCACATGTGCCTCTTTCTATTTTCTTCCTTTTCATTATTCTCCATCTCTCTCTCCATCCTCTTTTCTTACTCTTTATTTTTTTTTCCATTTTTTCTTCTCCTGACTGTACATTTTACCTCCAGAAGTCCCTGTGGGCATTGGTTGACCTTTGATCTCTCCCCCTTTAATGTATGGCCATAGGAGGTACGAATACCTCAATTCCACTGGCGTCACAAGAAACTACCCACATTGCTCTATTGCTGTAGTGTCCCTACACAGGGAAGATGAGCGTTTATGAAAACCCAACAAAGCCTGAGTTTTACAACATGACCTTTCCTCTTGGGCAAATTCCAGCTGGAGACGCTGCCCTCTTTTTAGATTTTAGGAGAAAGGTCAATATACCATTATGACCATTTCAGATATCAGCCAGCCAAATGGGTATTTTCCATGAAATATATCAGTTGCCTGATTAGAATAACAGAGTTCTAAAAAAGTGAGTCATCTAGCCACCTCCACCCTCTTGTAAGTCTAGGCTTGAGCAAAACACATTAAATGGAGGGGGCAAGATGGCGGCATAGAGAGGAGTGGAAGCTAAGCAGTCCCCCTGGAACAACTACAAAAACCAGAAACAACTAGTAAATAATCCAGAATAACTGCGGGGGGACAAACGAGACCATCCACTCATCATACACCAACCTGAATTGGGAGGAATGCCCGAGAACACAGCATAAAATCTAAGTAAAACCTGTGGAACCAGGTTGGGAGACCCCCTCCCCCATAGCCCGAGCTGCGGAGCCGCGTGGTGCCAGAGAAAAGCTCTCTCCCAGCAAGCGAATACAGCTCAGCTGAGCTCCAACTGGGGTTTTAAGTAGTGAGTGTGAACTGCTCATTACAGGTACGCAGCCCCAAAAAACAGACAAAGGCTTTGGGTGACGACTGACCTGGGAGAGCCGGAGGGTCGCCTTGACTGGGTCTGAAGGGGACTATCTGTTTCTTTTTTGGCTCAGTGGAGAAAGCCCCAGTCATTTTAAGTTTCCAGGGCTGTGACTAGGGGAAGGGCGGAGACAGCACGGGCAGGGGGAGAGACCATTGAAATGCTAATGACCTCCACCTGGGGGGTCTGTCTTCTCTAGGAGGAAAGGGGTGGGGCCCTTTCCATTCAGAACCAGACCCCAGAGCCTGGGGGAACACGGCCATACCTCCTCACACCAGTCAAGAATTATAGGCTGACAGGCGCCACCTGCTGGGCAGAAAAGCACGCTGACCCGAGGCATCAAAGGGTGGAGCAATTTTCTAAGACACACCCTCAGGGAAACAAGATACTGAATATTTCTTCCCTCTGGGACCTGAGCCTGTTCTGGTCTGGGAAAACCTGATTTGTATAACCAAGGAAACCATGCCTAGACAACAGAAAATTACAACCTACACTAAGAAAAACAAAGTTATGGCCCAGTCAAAGGAACAAACATACACTTCAACTGAGATACAGGAGTTTAAACAACTAATGCTAAATCAATTCAAAAAGTTTAGAGAAGATATTGCAAAAGAGATAGAGGCTGTAAAGGAAGCACTGGACATGTATACGGCAGAAATCAAAAGTTCAAAAAACAACTAGTAGAATCTATGGAAATGAAAGGCACAACACAAGAGATGAAAGACACAATGGAAACATACAACAGCAGATCTCAAGAGGCAGAAGAAAACACTCAGAAACTGGAGAACAAAACACCTGAAAGCCTACACGCAAAGGAGCAGATGGAGAAAAGAATGAAAAAATATGAGCAACGTCTCCGGGAACTCAAGGATGAAACAAAGTACAGTAATGTACGTATCATTGATGTCCCAGAAGGAGAAGAGAAGGGAAAGGGGGCAGAAGCAATAATAGAGGAAATAATTAATGAAAATTTCCCATCTCTTATGAAAGACATAAAATTACAGATCCAAGAAGTGCAGCGTATTCCAAACAGAAGAGATATGAATAGGTCTACGCCAAGACACTTAACAATCAGATTATCAAATGTCAAAGACAAAGAGAGAATCCTGAAAGCAGCAAGAGAAAAGCAATCCATTACATACAAAGGAAGCTTAATAAAACTATGTGCGGATCTCTCAGCAGAAACCATGGAGGCAAGAAGGAAGTGGTGTGATATATTTAAGATACTGAAAGAGAAAAACCACCAACCAAGAATCCTGTATCCAGCAAAGTTGTCCTTCAAATATGAGGGAGAGCTCAAAATATTTTCTGACAAACAGACAATGAGAGACTTTGTGAACAAGACACCTGCCCTACAGGAAATACTAAAGGGAGCACTACAGGGTGATAGAAGACAGGAGTGTGTGGTTTGGAAGACAATTTTTGGAGATGGTAGCACAACAATGTAAGTACACTGAACAAAGGTAACTATGAATACAATTGAGAGAGGAAGATGGGGAGCATGTGAGACACCACAAGAAAGGAGGAAAGATAATGACTGGGACTGTGTAACTTGGTGAAATCTAGAGTATTCAGCAATTGTGATAAAATGTACAAATATGTTCTTTTACGAGGGAGAACAAGCAAATGTCAACCTTGCAAGGTGTTAAAAATGGGGAGGCATCGGGGGAGGGATGCAATCAGCATAAACTAGAGACTGTAACTAATAGAATCATTGTATTATGCTTCCTTTAATGTAACAAAGGTGATATACCAAGGTGAATGCAGATAAGAGGGGGGGATAGGAGAGGCATGTTAGACACTTGACATTGGTGGTATTGTCTGATTCTTTATTCCACTTTGATTTAAGGTTATTTTTCCTTTGGCTGCTTCCTAGCTGTCATTTTCTTTTTTTCCTCTTTCTTTTGCCTCTCTACGTTCTTTGACTCTCCCTTCTGCCTTGTGGAAGTAATGTAGATGCTCTTATATAGATAGTGGTGAAGGTGGTGAACACATAAATGTATGACCATGCAGAAAACCATCGAGTATTTACTTGGGATGGAGTGTATGGTGAGTGAACAAAACCATATTAAAAAAAAATGGGTCGATGACAAAACCTCGAGGGCAATATACTGAGTGAAATAAGCCAGACACATTAGGACAATTATTGCAGGGTCTCACTGATAGGAACTAATTACAATATGTAAACTCATAGACATGAAATATAAGGTACCAGGATATAGGACGAGGCTTAAGAATGGGGAGTGGTTGCTTAGTATGAGCAGAATGTTCAATTAGGATGAACTTAAATGTCTGGAAATGAACAGGGGTGTTGGTAGCAAGACGTGAGAATAACTTAACAGTGCAGAATGGTGTGTGAATGAGGTGGAAAGGGGAAGCTCAGAGTCATATATGTCACCAGAAGGAAAGTTGGAGGTCAAAAGATGGAAATGTATAAAACTGAATCCTATGGTGGGCAATGTCCATGATCAACTGTACAAATACTAGAAATCACTTCATGAACCAGAACAAATGTATGACGATACAATTAGAAGTTAATAATAGAGGGGCATATAGGAAAGAACTATATACCTATTACAAACTATATACTACAGTTAGTAGTATTTCAACATTTTTTCATAAACAGTAACAAACGTACTATATCAATACTAGGAGTCAACAATTGAGGGGGGTTGGTTAGGGATAGGGGAGGATTAGAGTTTCCTTTTCTTTTTTTCTTTTTTCATCTTTCACTTTATTTCTTGTCTGGAGTAATGAAAAGTTTCTAAAAATTGAACAAAAATTAAGTGTGATGGATGCACAGCTGTATGAGGGTACCCAGGGGCAAGTGATTGTACACTTTGGATCTTTGGATAATTGTATGGTATCTGAACAATCTCAATAAAAATGAAAAAAAAAATGAATAATAGGGAGGGGTGAAGGAGACGGGATGTCTTGGGTAGTCTTTTGTATTTTAATATTCTTTTTTTGTGTGTGGTAAAGAAAATGTTCAAAAATTGATTCTGGTAATGAATGCACAACTATATAATGGTACTGTGAACAACTGATCATACACTTTGGATGACTGTATGGTATGTGAATATATCTCAATAAAATTGAATACAAAAAAAACAAAACAAAACACATTAAATGGGAAAAATCAATCCTGAATGGGTAATATTCAATAATTACGAGTTATAGCAAATGAGATTAGTTGCTTACTATATGTAGTAATCCATTTGATTCAGGTTTTAGCTAAAATCTATATAAAAGTGATGCTTTAGAAACTTCATTAGAACCCCAAGGAAGGCCGAAGCATATTTTAAGGGGAGACGGCAGAACTCTAGAGCACCCTTTGGTGCTACTACTGGCTAACTATGGCTTTAAGGTATGGGGTGCGTCACACTTCTTCATTGTCTTGTACTGCCCCCCTTTCCAAGTACTGGAAGGATATAATGATCTCTGGAGGTAATAAAATTTAAGATTCTCAAAAAGTGTTTTCCTAGGGAAGTCTGAAGAAGAAAGAGGGGTCACAGGATAAAAAAAAGCCTGTAAGTGGATGAAAAGTGAAACCTGACACACATTCTCTACTAATTTTTTTCAGTTGATGTAGAACCTTAAGTGTCCTTTAAATGATTAAAATTTTCCTCTTCCCAAGTGTTAAATAGGTATAATTGGTGGCTGGATAATTATTCATTGCTTTCAGACATGCCTATTAATAAGACATTTCAGCAGGAGGAACACTAAATGGACTCAACAGTAGACTTACGTGGACCAGACTCTATCCTGACAGGTGGGAGAGCCCACAGAAGGACCCTATGCCAGTTTGAATGTATTATGTCCCCAAAATGTCATTGTCTTTGATGTAATCCTGTGTGGGCAGACTAAGATTATTAGTGTTTAATAGATTGTAATTTTTTGATTGAGTGTTTCCATAGAAATGTGACCCACCCAACGGTAGGTGATAACTCTGATGAGATAATTTCCATGGAGGTGTGGCCCTGTCCATTCAGCGTGGGCCTTGATTAGTTTACCAGAGTGCTTAGACAGAGGAGCGAGCTTGCTACAGCCAAGAGCAACACTTTGAAGAACACACAGGAGCTGAGAGAGAAGCTGCAACTCACAGAGACATTTTGAAGACAGCCTTTGAAAGCAGACTTTTGCTCCAGAGAAGCTAAGAAAGGACAAATGCCCAAAGAGCAACTAAGAGTGACATTTTGAAGAGGAGCTGCAGTCTAGAGAGGAACATCCTGGGAGAAAGCCATTTTGAAACCAGAACATGGAGCAGACACCAGCCACATGCCTTCCCACCTAACAGAGGTTTTCTGGATGTCACTGGCCATCCTCTAGTGAAGGTACCCGATTGTTGACGCGTTACCTTGGACATTTTATGGACTTAAGACTGTAACTGTGTAACTAAATAAACCCCCTTTATAAAAGCCAATCCATTTCTGGTGTTTTGCCAAAGGGCAGCAGCAGAATGCATGGCACACTCTTCCCCCACACTGAGCCCTGTTTCTTTACCCTGTAGGTTTCTGATTCTTATTCCCATCTTCTGAGACTGGTAATCTTTTATCTTTCAAGAGGGTTAAACCTCCCAAATGTAAAGCATTCCACAGTACACAAAGGATTCCGTCACACACGACCTTGGTTAACAGCAGAGCAAAGGGGCGGCTTACTTGAACTGACAGAAGATATCTGCATACTCTGGGAGGATTCCACTGGCCTGCAGCACTGTTACGCGGAAAGTGAAGGCACTGCCCAGCTTCAGGTGGTTGCCAATCTCTTCAGAAAATCCTTCCATGACCATCTTACCATCCAGCAAAGTGCCTGACTTCAAATCTAAAGAGGGCAAAATGAGCACACATGGTTCAGATACTACACATGCTGCCTTTCAAGGTAGAGACAGCTGGGCATTCCTCCCGTTCCCACTGATGAAAGAGACTACCTCCCTTACCAACAGTCAATACTTTTCCTCTTTGAAAATGTCCACAATCATAGTAAATTCTGTTTACGTACCCAACTCATTCATTCGATTGATTTCTTCTGGAGGAGTGATGACCTCAGAACTCTGACCCTGTCCTTCCACAATCCTCAGCTCCTCCAAGGAAAGACCAGAGCGAGTCATTGCAACTGAAGGAAAGTCAGTCTGGAAACAAAGCAGGGGAGGCATGGGATAAAGCAATATAGCAACATATTTTTTCCTAGTTTCCTTGCTTGTTTATTTGCCCAATAAGTAATAGTGACTGGAAAATTATGTGGATTAAATGCTGTCTGAAGAAAAGAGATAAAATTAAATATAAATGTTGGTCTTCCTCTTTTATAATTTTAGGTCTTTACCTCTGCCATTGTTAGGGACGTCTCATATTCAATTAAACAACTCTGTAGTTACCAGCACCCTACACTTTTTTAGCTTTAGGTAGGGAAACTGGTCTCCGATGCCAAACATTCTCCTTATAAACGCATCAACTTCTCTCTTCTTCCACAAGATTTTCCTTCTTTTTGGAAGATTTCTCACCTGATTAAAGTACTCGTTATCAAAAGATATTTTAGCTGTTCCAGACTGTCGAATTCCAGAGCCATAATCAGGAGCTTCCTCATCCGCTAAGGAGAAAAACAGTAAGCAAGGACTGAATGAGATGACATATGGGGAGGAGAATATCACTTGTTGGATTATAAAATAAACAGAAAAGTATGGAAACTACTATTTCGTAACTGAGAAGTTAGGATTTAAGGGATGATTACGATTACAGAATCATTATATATATATATTCTTTTTTATGCTTTCTGGTATATTAGGGTAGACAGAGGAAAATATCCGAAATCTCTGAACTGTAATCCAGTTGCCCTGATCTCTACTAATAATTGTATAGCCTTTATCTTGTGCCCTGATTGCAAAACCTCTGACTAACCTTCACTTGTACCCATTTATCCAGTTTTTTGACTATGGAGTATTGTGATCACTAAAGACAGCCCCTAATGTTTATTAACGAAAGGCCTTGGGTTAGCCCAGAACTAACCCACCCCAAGTCCAAAGTCATCTTGAAAACCGAAGCTGGATCTAACCAAAATGGGCCCACCTGACATGTGAAGTAGCTCAGACTTTAACCTATAAGTCACCTGTACCTCATTATAATACTAAAAATCATGCCCATCATCACCTTAAGGCTGCCATTTTCTTGCATACATTCTGTGACTAAGCATGTAATCAGTCTGCACATGCTCAATAATTAGATCACATCTAATTACATCATCTGGAGCCACTGTGCTCATTATCCTGAAACCTGCCCATCTTTTGATACTATAAAACTCTCAGAATTACTGCCATTAGGGGTGACAAATTTTGGGCCAATAGGCCATCTGCTCTCCTGCTTCGCACCTGGCAATAAAACTCTTTCTCTCTCTCTCTCTCTCTCTGAAACCCCAGTATCTCAGGAATTGGTCATTTGAGTGCATCAAGTAAAGAATCAACTACCTTGGTCCAGTAACAGTTTAAGAACTTTAACATGAGAAGAGATGCTAAAGAAGAAGACTTTTTTGCAGAGAAAGAAAGAATGAATAAGACCAAAGTAGCAAAATTAAAAGGGGCTGCTTTAAACTCATTTAAACTGACAACCTTTTTAGCTCAAGAGACTAGTTAACGAAGAATCAGTCTTATTCTTGTGATTGTTCAAATCTCATACATAGAAATACTGACCATCCATCTTGGCAAGATTGTATTCAGTAACTCACAACACATATTTGAAAATAATACACTATTTATTAATTCAACATTGGTGACTGGTCATACGTTTCCATGGGGGAAAGAGCAAAAGGTCACTAAACACAGCATAGTGTTTAGACAGAAAAATTACAAGAAATGGAACACGCATTCTGTCCTCAGAATGTAGGGTGGGTGGTGGAAAAGTGGCAAATATCAGTATCTTGATTGATAAATTACAAAACAGTAGCCAAAGGGCAAATGTCTATTAGAAGTACTCTGAGAGAAAATCGGGCAAGAAAAATCCTGAAAATTTTTGTTACTTCTGAGGCAGTTAAGAGACTATTTAAAATGCAAATGACTTTTACAAAAATAAATACAGGAGTTAGGTTCTTACTTCATGTTAAAGAAAAGTCCTTTAAACCATTATTCCACAATAGCAGTAGTCCAGGACTAAACCAAATCTACTTATGACACTTGGGAGCAATAGCTTGAAGAAACAAAAACTCTCCGCAGTCTGTATGCGTAACTGATGTGCAGCCCACACAGAACTGGCCTGCTTGTCTTTAGGCAAAGTATCCACAGCTCTCACTTATTTCAGAAAAGGGTCACCTACCTGCAATGGCCTGTACGGCCACACGCAGAAATCCTCGCACTTCGCCCTTCTCACTGACAATGGCCACTCTGTGAATCAGGGGCACCGGATACAGCAGATTGCTCAGGTAAACAAATGCCCTAGACAGAAGCCAGGAGACAAACATCAGAGCATCCAATGGAGAGAGACGCTGGCTTTCAGATTCACTGAGAACATCTTCATCAACCTGCGAGCTGGCTTCTGGCCTTCTCTCAGGATCACCTGACTTTCTTGATTGTTCTGCACTCTCAGATGGCCTCTACTTGCTTTCTCAGCACAGATAATATATAAACAAAAGCAAATGCTTGGTAAAGCAGTTAACAAAGACCAACTTACACCAAAATTATTAATGTAGGTAGAAGAGTAACAATTGGAAGTAGACTTTAAAAATACTGTTCTTTGAAGACTTGGAAGACTGCTGGGGAACACGGAGTGGGGGTGGTGGTGGAAGGGAGCCCATTAAAAACTTAACCTTTTAAGGTAAGGAATTATAAAGGGATTTTGTTTTGTTTTTCTCAATAGATAAAACAGGAATCCGGAGACAAAAAAGGCAGGGAGACGTGACTGAAATATAGTTAATAACTTAAAATAGATTTGACATCACAGCACAGTCTTTATTTTCAGTCTAAGAAATGACTGTCATCTTCAGGAAGGATGACTGAAACAGGGAGGAAAACAGATGCGTGCGGGCAGGGAGGCTATGCAGCCAGAAATTTCCGAGTATTGAGCTTATAGGAGACTCTGAAAGGGCATCAAAATAAAATGCTAAGGGAGAAGAGAGCTGTTACCTAAAGGGTTTGTTTTTGCTCCTAGAGTCCCAAGCATAATACAGAAATGCTAAAAAAAAAAAGTAAATTAGAGATCTAACATTTTATATTTCAAATGAACTAGCAAAGTCCCATCACGTTTGTACTCTTTTTTTTCTTTCATTATTTTGCAGCTACCATTTTTTTTTAAGCAATAAAAATTACAAATCACAAAACTTAAAGAGTTTTCATTCCAATTAGTGGTTGAGAAATAGAATCCAGTTCCCACTGTTACTTCTGTCTTCCCACTTGGTATATGCTGGCCTTTGAACATCAGGCAAAGAATAAATAAAGTGGGCATCAAGAAATCAAACATAACTTCATGTGACAAATATGCCTTTCTGTTTTCTCTTGCTCTCAAATCTACTTTAAAACAAAGAGAAAAGGAAGATGAAGTGGATATTTGGGATTTTAACTCAAAGTAATGAAAACAATTCTGAAAACAGGCAAAATGCATCACAGAAAAACAAATGTTAATAAAACTTTTAAGAGCATAAATGAATATGAATGAACAGTGTAACAAAAAAATCTGCAAGTGAACACTGAAGCAGATCAGATGATGTCCATTTCCCTTTCAGTCTGCTCCAAAGGGAGGGCAGGGCAATGCTAAGAAACAGAGGGTTAAAGCTTTGTTGTACAAAAATAAGGACATGAAAAATCTTCTAAAAAGGAATATAAGCAAGACTTATCACACACCATCCAACTACTGTGACAGAGTTGAGAAGACTAAGAATTTGGCATAAGGCACCAAATGGGTATTTCACTTCTAGAGTCTGCGTACACACACACCACCCTCATCTTATGACGTTCCAGCTGGACTCACCTACTCTCCACTCATTGGCCATTACCAAGCCTCACCTCGACCACTCCCTGCTCTTTCCCGCCCACCTCATGTCTTTGATTTCAGATCTGCAGGTTTTTATTTCAAACACCACTCCCTCATAACGCCCTCCCACCTCAATGATTTATGTTCTCAGTAACACACACAATTCTTTCATTGTTGCTATAATTGATATTTATCTGTGTAATTACTTAATTTATGTTTGTCTCACCCACCAGACTGTAAGCCTGTGAGGGCAGGAACCACGGCTGGTTTTGCTCACCATTGTCTGCAGAGGGCCTGATGAACAGTAAATATCTGGTGAGCAACTGAACATACACATATATATAAATGAATGGGAAAATGATTTGTTCTTTATCTTTAGGTAGAAGTGGAAGAGTTTCCATGAAAATAGGATACACCAGAGGCAGAGAAGCAAAGGCATCCAACTGAATACTAGGTTGACTTTTCAAAGCCATTCTTATGATAGATATTAACTAGATAAACATGTTTAGATTCTTAACTATACTTAATATGTTACTTTAAAAATAAAGTCTTAAAAAATAGTCTTAATAAAACAGGAACCACCGCTCTCTAAGACAGCTTATCACTTGAAGGACAGTATCTCCTTTTCACATACACATACACATACACACACACACACACACACACACACACACACACACACACACACACACACGTTACAATAAAGGACTGTTTGAGCACACATTGAAGATGACAATCTTTTTGCCGGTGTGGAAGTATAGAATCTAACAAGGTATTCGGGTAGCTTTTCCTTTTTAGAAAAGATAATTCTGTGACTCTGTGGCAGTAGCAGGGGCATCACCACTGTGACTACAGAATTGCACAATCACTAGACAGCTCCTAGTTCTATTATCAGAATATAGTCCCTAGCCCCAAAGCAATGCCTTATCAAAGTTCCCTTCTGAAACTTTTTAAAGTGGAATTTGTATAACTGCTCCGCATTCCTGAAAGTCCTTATACCTTCACCTAGCAGACTGAAGGAGAACAGGAATGAGAGAGGGGAAGACGTAATGGATATATTAGCAGAAAGTTCTGTGAAGTTACATCAAAAAGAGAAACAAATTTTATCAACATAAAGATAAGAAAAATCAGCATAATTATGGTGATAGTTACAGAAAGAATATCAGTTTGGGTACTTAGAGAGTTTACAGAATAACCAGCCATCTTTTGCCCCCTTTCAACCCAGAAGACTAGACTAAGTATTTTACATTTCATCCCAAATTATGATGGATGGTTCATAACATCCCAGCATGCCATAAGAGAATAGCTAAAGGGACAAGCTCTTTTAATTTTCATATAAAGATTCACCAGAGACAGCCAAGGCCAAGGAAAAAAAACAACCCACAAATATATTTTCACAAGAAACTGGAAAATTTTACAAGCAAACTATAGTTGTAATTACATGCCAATAGGGGAAATCCAATCCTGTGGATCACCGAAACAGGAAAGAATTTACTCCTCTTACATACAATGACCACAACACCAGCTGGTGATGGTGCATTATTAAAAATTTTGTTTATAGTTGAGAAATGTGCTCAGGACAAAAAGTTAGTTTTAGAATCTGGGAATCCAAACAAACGGAAAGGTTAATTCCTGAGCCATAGCTCCATTAATTCTTTATTTGAAAATCAAAGCAGAGTTGATTGCTTTATACCTACACTGAAATCTGACGTGATCAAAATGAATAAAACCGTAAAGTTTAAACTAGGGAGAAAATCATACATGTATTTTAAGAGCCAGTGAATTGCTACATAAGTGGGATTCTGACTTAAATTTCCCATATGCTGAACTCAAAATATAAATCCTTCTTCATATAAATATTAACCAGGATATTCATTTTGAGTGTGGCTGACAGAATCTAAAAGATGAAAGCGGTCTTCTCTTTTTTCTACCTAGCTCTTCATTTTACACTTGAAAAATTAATAGGGCCCAGTTAAAGTCACTGGTCCTAAGTTAGTGACAGACATGGCTTAGGACTCAAGGTCCCTCCTGACAATGGGGTAGTGTCCCTTCACTGTGCAGTGGTGCAGAGCACAAGTCAGCAGCTTTAGAAGCTTTGTGACTGGCACTGTGATAAGAGAGTTTGCGGCCAGAAACTTGGTTCTAATTTCTGACCGTCTCAGAATAAGATGGAAACATGCTGTAGTATATGGCAGTTATAAAACAGAAAAGGCATTACTGCCCTATTATTTGTACACATAACTACCTTTCTTAATTAACATTAAAATAAAATCATCTTTCCTGAAATTCTAAGACGCTCTCCGAGATAGGAACTGACATTCATGACTATATAATTTCTTTATTACTTATTCATGGAAAACTGAATTCTAAATGTTCTTTGCCATTGCAAAGCCCAGAGACTGCCTAGTATTGTAACTGATAGTCAAAACTGAGGCTTTCATTTTTATTAAAAAGTTTTTCCTTTTCCACTTTACAAGAAAGTGACAATCTTTATTAAGATCCCTCCAAGTGACCAACACTGTCCTATGACCTAAGTTTTACAACCTTCCATCCTTAACCGGTCAGGAGAGGCTTGCTGCACTTACATTTTTAGATAAGTGGTGCTTGCCCATTTAACACTGTCATATTCCTTTATTTTAAAAGGGTTCAATAATATGTGGTTCTAATGCATCATTAAAATTAAATACCTTAAAACTTGGACATGCTTTTTAGTTAATCCAGTGAGTGCTGCACTGTTGAATTTGTAATTAAAATTACCTCAGTATAAAAACTGGATGAAGACAAAGATGCCTGTAGTAGGAAAACGTGCATGGGGAGTTCTGGATTAATGACAGATGATGCATAAACTGAGAGGCAGAAACAATGCCTCAGTTTGGTGAACTAAACTTGACACAAAGCAGTTTCATGAAGCACTGGACAAATATCCATTGTTGATAGTGTCAACAGATAATTTTCTTTGAGATTTATCATTTTAAAGCCTATAGGTAAAATTTTAGCAGAAGTCAAAGACCTACAGATAGGCTCAGTGAAATTGGCCACAGGAAGGAATCCACTTCAGACAAAGGGGAAACCTGACTCTCTTGATTGTTTTTAGGATTCGATATACTAAACAAAAAATAATCCTAACACTACTCCTGATTCCACTTTTGTCCTCTTGACTCCTTCTGGTGCCACAAGTCCTTCAGCTTAAACTTGGACTTGCTCTGCTCTCTTTCTTATGCTATCCTGTATGCTTCCTTATTCACATTCCTTTAAAGAGGAAACACCCAGGCCCCAATACCATGCTTGGAACCCATTACCTGTGACTCTTAGCCTGAATTACTTTCTCCTTTGGGGTTTCCTCCTTCAGAACAAAATTACTGGACTATTTGAGACAAGGGGTCCTTTGTGTAGAGTCTTCATACACTGCTGCATGCTGTACTGAGTAGGCAGAGCACCTTGTAAACAGGGCTTAAGGTCTCTCTCTAGCCAGAGCAGCATTTATAAAGAGCTCAAAGCACTGGAATACTTGGACTGAGTGTTCATCAACTGAACTGGCAAGGGCAAGATTATCCAAAATTGCACAGAGGCCTTTACAGCAAGAGCTGGTCCCTTTTTGCCTTTCTCACAATAACCTCACCAACCTTCCCACTAAAATGAACCAAGGGGATCGGTCGTAAAACGGGTCATGCCCGTCACTGAAGAGATCTGATCCCTCCTCCGTCCCTGCGTCAGAGCCGGTGTCATCCACGAATGCCTCATCATCAAAATCCTCCATCTCATCTTGCTGCTCGTCAGCCAGCTCAGTGATGTCGGAATCAGCGGTGGAAAAAGTGGGGGAGGGTGTGCGGTCGGTAAGGCGCTCATTCACACAGCCGTGGAAAATGGGGGAGCTAGACGCCAGGTAACACGACGATTAACACAGTCAGGGAGAGAGGAATAGTTGGTTAAACAGAAGGCTATGGGTGCCAATGGGACAGAACCCACTGGGGAGTCCATACAATAAAAGCAAGTAGAAAAGCAAAAGGATAAAGTAAGCATAAATCATCTGGGTCAGATGAAAGGGAACAAGGGCAGGTCAATAAAGTTATGCAAGGACTGATCCTTAGAGTAAGAGTAGCAAAGGCAATACACGAGGAGAATATTCCAGGTAAATACTGTGTTGTAAGACATTTGGCCTATTTTCATTAACTGCTGAAAATAATGTGTACATAAAAGAGGCTCAGCTACACTACCAAGGTGTGCAATTAATTCATCCTTGGCAAAAACTGAGGGAGATCAATTGCTTTAAAAAGGTGAGGACAAATCAGATCATGGAGAGACTGCAGTCTGATAAATCATACTATGATATCAGAGACTCAGCTTTTCTTTTTCTTTTAAATCTATCTTGTTCAACTGTAAGCCAATTTTATGAATGACTTGAGAGGCAGGGAAGAGTGTCAAATACTTTGAAGTTTGAGACGTAAAACAAATACGCACACTGAATAAAACCAAAGTGAATTATACCAAAAGATAACAGTAGTTGTGTATGAGTGGGTAAGACTATAGATGGGGCTTTTTAAATACATTTTTTTCTCTTATCTTTCTTAAAGTCTGCTGGGGTTTTAAATAATTAAAATAAAACCATTCATTACTTTAAAAAGAAGACATCAAAAAATCATCACATACCTTCCTACAAGTTTGAACCAATGAAACCGATCATAAAATGGATCACTGCCAGTCAGAGTGGTTTCGCTATCATCTTGGGCACTGGAGGCCATCTCACCTGCCCTGTCATACATCTCTCGCATCAAATCCAGCCTCTGCCTGTTTAATAAACATAGAGCAATTGGTTACTATCATGAGATTACATTAACACTTTGCTTTGGAAGCATCTTCCCTGCAAGATTAAAAAAAAAAAAAAAAAAAAAAAAAGCTGTTCCTTCCATTTAACATTATTAAAAAAGTACAAAGGTCAAAGAGACCAGAACACTCAGTATTCCAAGTATCTGAGTCTAGAGACAAACCACCAAAAGTCAAGAAGGGCCACTTAACCTCTACTGAATCAACTGTCATAGGTAAAATTGTGATTCAATGATGTATGACACATCAAATATACTGAAGCAGTGGGAAATATCTCATCATACTAAATGTAAAGGAAGCTGGATTATAATTTTCCTGTTTATTATTGGCCATCATGAGATCCCGGGCAAAAGAGATGAGTTATTGCTAGGTCCAAGACAGAAATGGGTATCATGAAACTGAAACACTTAAATTTAAAAGAGGGTCTATGGAGGGTAAATTTAAATCTTATACAGATTAAAACAAGGTGTTTGAAGAGTAGGGTTGGGGTTAATGCACTTAAAATATAAAAGAAAACAGATGGATGCTAATACCATTGACTAGCAACAGGCATTTAGGAAGCACGGAAAAGGAAGCAACGGTGTCCTCAGAGAGTGGAGAATTTGAGGGAGCCCATCTGAACAATTCATTAGTATTTCCTAAAACAAATGGTTTTTAATAAGCATGAATAATGTTTTCATACTTGAGTTTCTCCAGAGACCAATAATGTGTTGCTCCATTCTTCAGATCCTGGACCTCTACTGCCACCACTGTACGAGGGAAAGGCCTCTCTTCATGCGTTCTCTCCATCTCAGTGGGAAGTAATTCAGGAGGCAAAGGGGAGTAGAGTGTGTCAGTCAGCAGGACAAACTGAAACTGCACCTACATGGAAAAAATAACCATCAACAAATGGCCTTTTTGTTTTCAGCAACAAAGCCTCAGAGACAAGATGATATAATCATGTCCAACGGGGAAAAGGTTAAACATGTAGTATGTGGTCAACAAAGAGTTTGTGACTAACTGAATAAAATGGCCACTTGCATATTAATTATGTGGAATAATACTAATTTCAAACCAAATTATTTACAGACCTTATTTTCCCAGACTAACACAGAGTTTTTGCCAACTAAAATCTCAACAAATATATTTTGGTTGACTGAATGAAGACTTTGGTAGAACTTACATAGGAGATCAAAGGTGGACCCAAGAATGCATGTCTAATCCCTTTTCCATTTACAGTCAGCAGATTACACCTACCCTTAAAAGTGTTTGCATATGGTAAGTGCTGCATACAGCATGTCTTTTATTTATCCCTACCACCCTATACCTTACCAACAAATATTGATTACATACGGGATATAGCAGTAAGAAAAAAAAAGACACAGTCCTCACCTTCATTTAGTCTACTTGAGGGGGGGAACAGTTAAGAAATAATTAAAAAATGAGAAGGGTTACTGAAATTACGAACATGGAGCTTGACAGAGAACAATGGAGTGGGGCCATCTATTTAGAGTGGGTGGAGAAGATATCAATGAAGAATACATCTTATTGCCACATTTTAGAGAACTAGAACATAGAGCCCTAGAGAAATAAAGAATCTTCCCGAAGTCAGGCAATCCATGTGTTCTTCTGTGCTACACAACACTGCCTCCCACTGAGATCTTAGTAGTCAAGAGACTGTTTAACAGTGGGACATACAGAAGGATGAATCTAAGATTTGGCATGAAATTTTGGTAATAATTAGAAAAAGGGTAACATGTATTGCCTTTTATCACGTCCAGGCACTGCTTTAAGTGATTTACTCTCTCATTCCTCATAAAACCCCTGGGGAGCCGGTGCTGCTACCACCTCCTTTTCTAGATGAGAGAATGGAGGCACAGAGGCATGGGGTCAACACAACTAGTAGAGCTGGGATGGGAATCCGGGCAGTCTGGAAGCAGGGTGTACATGCCTGATCACAGCAGATGCTGCCTCTCAGGCTCCAAAAAAGGCGCAAATTCATGGGAAAAGGCCACTTGGGGCTTAGAGACACAAACTTAACGTGTGGAAAACTAAAAGAAAATTGAGGTTTTTTTCTTTTTCCAGAAACCCAAGACAAGTATTTTTCTACTGTGTTTCTTTAGCTCTTGTCAGAAATAGTTTCCCCATTCATAAAATAGGCTAGAAAACACGTTATTTTTTTTTTATTTCCTTCAACAAAAATTTAATTAGTCCCTATTATGTTCCAGACACATGTATAGGCATAAACCTGTTTCATAGCATAAAGCATCTAGGGCGAGGTTAGCTCAAGATGAGAGTCAAGATGAACCCAGAGCAGGCCCAGCCTTGCCTCCAGATCGTCTGCGTTCTCACCACCCCACCATACCTTCTTCTTCAATTCCACACTGATGGCATTGGCCTCCTTCAGGTACACGGCATTGCCCCAGAGTAAGTCCCTTAATGAAGTAAACTGGTGAGACTTCCATTTCCGGAAGGCCCATTGGGCCAACTCAAATTCATGCTGTGTCCAAGAAACTGAGAGAGCAAACAAAGCATATTTAATAGTGATCTGATAACTATTTAGAAATTACATCCCTCCTCTCTTTTATCAAGTTAAGGTATTTTCAAGTTTCTCCCCATGTGGGTGCTTTTGTTTGGCTTCTTTTTGGTGGAGTTTACTGAATTCTTTTGGTATTATGAAAGCGGTATATACATTTCAGAAAACCTTAAAAAATTTTGCTGTGTTTTGTGTTTCATCTTCATTTTTTTTAAGACACATTTCCAATGTGTGGCTTATAATAAAGATAATACCCCTGGTATGTTGTACAACTTATATATACCTTTTTTCTTTTTAGTAAAGGGGAAAAAAAGACTAAAGGACAGAGTCATATTTCACTTGGATATTTAAAAATAAAGAATTTAGTACATAAATTAAGAGTTCCTTCAAAGTTAATCTGAAGCCTCGAGATTACTGAGAGTTTGGGTGGAGACATGAGAAGGGATGAATGTTCATGCTGTATTATAAATCAATAACTAACAATGAAAATCTTAATTCAGCTAAGAAATTCTAGAAAACATAACACAGGTAGGGATGACTAAATGTGATTAGAAATCTATCAGAAATGGCTTCAAAATACACTGATATATCCCAAAGTTCTAGCTGGAAAGTCTCTGATATAAACCAAAACCCAGCAACCAGAACAGACTATCTACCAAAGACTAAAATCTATATTTATTTGAACAAATATATGAACTTCATATGTACAATAATAGGAGACAGTATATGTACTGTCCAAAAGATCTATCAGGATGTTTACTATACGGAGACTGTGGTCAGAAACCGTGTAAAGTTCTAAGGAACACCATCAATCCCACCCCACTTCACACAACATACAGCTGGGTCCACAGCATTGAACATTTCTAACATCATCTTCAAACTCGCTCAGGAAAATGTCAATAAATAATAGAGCCAACCTCCAGGAATCCAATACTGATCAGAGATAAAGGACTAATCTGCTAGTCACACAGATCCCAAAGATATGCATAGGAGCATTTTGTTCTCTAGGTTTCACCTTCTTCCTCTTCTTCTTCCTCTTCAGTGGTTTCTGCAGCGAGGGATCGCGTTTCCACCTGCTTCTGCAAGGCCTGCAATTTACTCTCATAATCCTGAACAAAAAGAAAGGAGATAACATGTAGGAGAGAGAGGAAATCAGAGGAAAGAAAAAAGAGAAATGAAAGGAATATTCGGGGAAAGAGAGAAAGCAAAAGGCAAAGAAAAGAAAGAGAGACAGAGGCAAGAAACAACAACAAATAGACCCACAGAGATAAAAAGCACAGGCACATACGATAGTCTCCAGTGGGTTCTCACTAAAAGAATTTAACTGCAGGCTCTCTCCTTCTACTTCCTCAAAGACTCAAGCATTCCTGATTTGGAATAGGGGTAGGAGAAAGGGGTGATTTGGGGGGAAAAAATGTATGTGTCCCTTAAATGTTAAAATACACTTAAGTAATATTACACATCAAGGAATTCCAGAGGGAAACAAAACTGGTAAAGATTAAGCCTACGAGTACACCAACAATCCCAATTATCCGTTTAGATGTGGAAGAGTAGGATTGTAGTATTTGAAGTTCCTGTGTGTAAAAAATTAATATTTTTGCAGCTACAGGATGAGTTTAGCCTTCAGTTAACCAAAATTTCACAGTGCTAGTAGGACAGTCATAGTTTATAGATTGCATTTAGTTATTCAAGAAAGATAGCTTATTTTAAAATATACTATTGTAATACAAAATACATCGTTATGAGACAAATCAGATTTATCCTTCATTACTCCAGGCATTCTCAGTGAAAGTAATTATCACCTCTGAGGGGAGCAAATGGTTCTTGGGGGATGAAAAAAAAAATTCTTTTTTTGTATAAAGCACAGATATACATACAGTATATAAATAAATATTCAGTATATTTCTGGTGTTAATATTTCATGGTAGGGAGACATTAAATAGAAAAAAAAAAATGCCTAAAATGATTCCTTCCCAGGTTGACAAACACTGATCCACTCTAATGGGATTTAAGGCATTCCACTGTCAAGTGCTCAATTTTGAGATGTAGAGTAAAAAAGGAATTAGAGAAGTCTAACTTAAAGAGCTTCCTTAAAATAGACAGAAAATGAAGGAAAAAAAAATAGTCCAAAGTGCAGATTTCTTTAAAAAAGAAAAAAAAGTTCATTTTTAAAGCGTAGATGGTCTAAATATAATGTTTCCAATATAATGTATTTACATACCATCATAAGTATGATTTACAAATAAGAAAAAAAATCTTAACACATAACCAAACAATTAGCTAAAGTAATCTAGTAATGAATACATTTTAACATATAAAAATCTGGAGAGAAACTGAGCATAGTTCCTTAATTTGTTCAACTTGCTAATGTATATTAAAATTAATGACGAACTGGATTTGCTATATTCACCTTTTTTTCTTAGAATAAATATCAACATATTTTGAAGGAAGCATCATTTAGTGAATTTTAATGAAAACAAAACAAGTAGAGTTAAGAAAAGAAATCTTCGCATAATAAAGTATCAAATCACAGCGCAAGCACAGCATTTTAAAATATACTGCCTGGGTTTTCTGCTACCTTTGCTTCCCAAGGAGTGACCCAATTACAGGCTATCAAGAGTCAGAGGGTTTAGGTATAACCATGTATTCTGTTTTCAAACAGGGCTCTCCAAGCCACAAATCCAAGACCCTAGGCAGTTCAGAGCACCAGTGAAAGCCTCTGGAGCAGACTCCTTTTGAAAGGAGCTCCCAATTGCAATGCTAAGAAGGATGCAAATATTCTCTGAGGCTCTGGGCATTTATCATTAGTCTCACAAAGGAAGCTTTCTTTATCTAGTGAGGCTGGCAGTGACCAAGAGCCAAGAGACATGGCTTTATCAGACAGAGAAACACACTGTGGAAGAAAAAAAGAAAAGCAAATTAAACTAGCAGGTAAAAAGCCCTGGGTTTTGGCCTGGCACTTGCTCTTACTAGCCATACAACCCTGGGAAAGTTCAATCCTTTCTGAACCTCACTTTCATTCCCACTAAAATGAAGATTTTTAGTATTTGACCTGCCTACCATGCAAGATTGCAGAAGGACTTCTGATGAACCACTTAAAAGTACATGTTAAAGTCCTCTTAAACGGCACAGCACTCTCAAAATGACAGGCAATGTCTTTAAAAAGCTTATTTGTAGCACCCAGATCCTTGGGTTCTAAATACCATTCCCCATGAAAAGGAACCAGGGATCCTTAGAAAATGGCCAACTGTGTGGGTTTGCAGCAAGAAGAGTACAAGGTGAGCCTCAAATATTTTGTGCCAGAAAGCAAGGGAGTACTCAATGACAGATGGGGCCATTTCAAAAGGATGCAGGCTCCTGCTGGCTGATAAATAAGAACAGAAAAATAATATAATGTGTTGACTATAAAAAGAATCCATGAGTCCACAGTGATACTTAAAGAGAGAAGTGAAAGCTTTTCTTTACAGGAAAAAGCCAGCTAATCAATATAGAATGACAATTAGAAAATCACCGTATTGCGATCTCTACATAGTAAATGAATCAAAGATTATCAATAAATGCTAAAACAACTGAGCAAAAGATGGATGGTATACAGAATAGTCATACAATCTCAAAGTGCCACCCCCATATGATCTTCTAATAAAAAGGAAAACCGCTTCTTTTCAATGGAGAGATCTGGGAAATAACACATTAACCAAATCATTAAACTTATTACTATTAGGACAAATTGGCATTTTGTGCCTACTGATGTGGTACAATGAGAAGTACACATCCACACCTTTATTACATTATTACCAAAAGTGTTTAAGCTAAATCTAAGCTTGAGGAAAGAGACAAATCCAGAATGGAGTCTGATCTCTTCAAAAATATCAGACAAGAAAAATAAGAAACATCACAACCAAATGCAATGTATAAACCTTGACTGAATTAAAACATACACATCAAAAACATTTCTATTTTGAGACAATTAGGAAAATTTGAAAATGATATTGAATCAGTATTACCCTTCTCCAATGGGATAATGGTATTAGAATATCCTTTATCTTTGGAGATACATACAGCAATATTTAGGGGTACCCTATGATGATGTCTGCAACTTACTTTTAAGCAAAAATACATAAATACAGGTATACAAGCGTTCAATGTACTACTTTTTCAGCTTCTCTGTAGGTTTGAAATGTTCCCAAATAAAAAGCTGATGGGGGTGGGGGGTTTATTTTCTATAAAGTTATATATTGTATGGCATTGTTCCAGCAAAAAGAAAAAAGACTGCTGGTTTACCTATAAGGCATCAGATGGAGAACTGTTAATATTTTATCTTGAGGATTTCTTCAAGAATAGGTTTATGGGCTGGTCAAACTACCAATGAAAACAAAATCCCTAGACTCGGACAGCAAAGGTGTTAGGATGACCTTCCCTAAAGGTTCCAACATAAAAAAATTTCTATAACTCTATGGACCTAAAAATTTTAATGCATTTTGACCAGAGACAAGTTCCTATGAGTAGTTAGAGGTCCAAATAACAACACCATTTCTTGCATCACCCCTCTCCCCCATCCCACAAAACCAGACTGCTTATGAGCTTCCAAAAAAGACATTTTATAGATCATCAGAAAAATTCTAAGTGTTGCATTCTCCTATAACAAATGGATAGAGATTGAGATACTGTTCTTTCCATTTCATGGTGTAAACTAGAATAATTTGGAAAGCTAACTAAAAAATGTTCAGCGGCAGCCTTTTGTGTTTGAAAAACTCCTGACTAGTTCAAAACATGTTTCATATTTATAAAGGCACAGCATTCACTGGCTGTTCCCTCTTCTGGAATGCTCTTTCCCACCCACTCACCCTTGTTTTTAAGCTTATTTTACACCAGGAGCTGTGTTTAATGTTTAACACGGATTATTCCAAATAATCCTACAAAGATGGTAATTATTGTTATTTTCATGTTAAAGAGGAAGAAATTAAGTAACTTTCCAAAGATCACAGAGCTAGCTAGCAGTGGTGGAGTGGGATTTGAAACTAGGCAATCAGACTCTTAAGCATGCTTTCTTCAACCACTGACCATGAATTCATTTATTCAACAAATAACTTTTGGTCCCTATTTTGTACTGAATGCTGGGAATACACAAGCCAGTAAGATGAAGGTCCCATTGGTGAGGGAGAGAGAGACAATAAACAGTAAACAAATGCAGTATAACACTATGATTTCAGTAGACAGAAATATAAGAAAGATTAGAAAGATTAAAAAAAAAAAAAAAAAAAAAGGTAGGTATTAGAGGCCATGGGAGAAGGAGGGAATGGAAGGGAGACTTTTAGATAAGATGGCCAGGGAAGGCCCCTCTAACGAGATCATTTAATCAGAGACCTGAGATCTATGGGTGAGCGGTGGAGGGAGGTGGGATTCCAAACAAAGTAAAACTGAACAGCAAGTGCAAAGGTCCTGAGATAGAAAGGAGCCTGGTATGTTAAAAAGCAAGTAAACCCATGTGGGTGGAGTAAAGAGGCAGTTGAGGAGTGGCCAGGTAGGGACTGGATTGCAGATGGCCTTAGAGGCCAAGGTAAGGACTTTGGATTTTGTTCTAAGGGACACCACTGACAGTTTTAGAGCTGGGAAGTAATGTGGTCTAGTGTAAGCTTAAGAAATCCCACTCTGTGGAGAAAAGCCTGAGGGCTTGGGAGCAATTGTGGGAGCAAGGAGAGGAGCTCTGAGGCTGTCACAGCAGTGTGGTGATGGCCTGGCCTGAGGTGTCAGCAGTAAAGGTTGTGAAAATAGAGAGGAGGTGGGATGTGCTTTACAGGCAGAGGAAACAGGGCCTTCTGATGATTTGATGGCGGGGTGTGGGGAAAAAGGGAGAAACTGAGGATAACTTGGATTTTTAACCTAACCAACTAGGTGGTGAATAGTGTTGCCATTTACTAGGACGGAGAAACAGAGGGAAAAGACAGGTTTAGATAGTTTAACTGTGAGATGCCTACTAACTACCCAGACCTCAGGTCGTAGATTGTATGTCTGTATCTAGGATTAAGGACAGAGAACCCAGGCAGAGAGAGTAGATCTTCTGAGATCTACTCAGAAGCAAGGCAGGACTGTAGTTTGCAGACAGATGGCCTGAGGCTGAAGCTGGCTCCCCCACTTATTAGCTGTGTGACTCTGGCAAAGTTATTAGCTTCTTTGTGCCTCACTATCCTCATATGTAAAATGGGAAAAATACCTACCCCTCACAGAAGAGGGGTGTTGTGAAGATTCAATGAGTTGATACATGTAAAAGGTATACTGGCACATAGTGGAGGCTCAACATATGCGAGCTACCATTATCATCATCATCATCATTAGTGTAAAGATGGAAGACAGAGCTGTAGAAATTAATGCATGATATCACCTGGGATGGAATGGATACAAATATGGAAGTAGTCCAAGGTCTCAGGCCACAGAGACCAGGAAAGAACTAGCCAGTATGGTGGGAGGAAAATCAATAGTATGATATCATGGAAGCCAAGAGAAGAAAGTGCTTCAAGAAGTAAAGAGTAGGCAACTGTGTCAAATGCTGCTGATTTAGTAAGATGTGGACTGAGATTTGTCACCGTGGAGCTCTTGGATGACCCCAATAAAAGTGGCTAGAGTGACAAAGTGGGAATAAAAGTCTGAGAGAGTGACTCAAGCAAAACTGGGGATAGGAAAAACTACAAAGAGAGAATGAAAGATGGACAAGCAGGAAACAATAAGTACAGAAAACTCAAGGGTATTTCTATAAAAAGGAACACAGAAACGCAAAGGGAGCTAGCAGGGGACATGGGACTTTTCTGAAATTGGTGAAATGAAGACATGTTTGTATGCTGACAGAGAAAAACTGAAGTTGTCAAAGAGAAGGGCATAAATGCACAGTAGTCCTTGAGAAGGTAACGCAAGATGCATGCAGACAAGGCTGCGCTAAGACAGGAACAAGGGCAGTTCATCCATTAACAGGAGGGCGCAGATGCATGTAGAACTACAGGTGGGAAAAAAAGGAAGTTTTCTTCTGATTGCTTCTTTTTTTCCTAGTGAAATAAAAAGAAAGCTCATCATCAGTTGAGAGCAAGGAGGGACTAGTTGTCTTTCATCCCCCAGAAGAAAAGAGGTCTCCCTGCTGTAAATGTTCAGAGCCCTCTGGATTTTTCCCTGTTGGCAATTTCCACAGATGTACTGAAGGACTATTTCTGTGATTGTCTGTCTAAAGGCTGTGTCCTCCACAACACTGTGAACTCCATGAGGCATCTGTCACACAATACAAGCAGTCACATATTGATCTTCCAGATCAACAGTTCTCAAAAGTGACTATTTTCTAGATCAGGGGTCCCCAAACTATGGCCTGCAGGCCAAATCCAGCCCACCACCAGTTTCTGGAACTCGGCTACTCCCCTTCATTTGCATACAGCCTATGGTGGTTGCCCCACTTCAACAGCAGTGTTGCATAGTTGCAACACATACCACATGGCCCACAAAGCCTAAAATATTTACTATCAGGCCCTTTACAGAAAAAGCTTGCAGATCCCTTTACTAGATCAATGATTTTCAAAGGAGGTCCCTGGACCAGCAGCACTGGTGGTACAGGGGAACTATCAGAAATACAAATTATAGGGACCCACCTCGGACCTAGAGAATCAAACCCTGAGGATGGGACCCAGCTCCTGAACAGGGGATTCTGATGCACACAGCACTCTGAGAACCAATTTTCTGGGTAATGTGTATAGATGAATGGTGAAATGAACAAGAAATATAAGGTACTTATTCTAGGTGAGTTTACATCACCATGGAAGAAAAAAGATACAGACACTATATCACTATCAAACGGATAGCCTATAGCGTCTGTGTGAGACGCTGCCTGGAGTGGGCTGAGGCAGGAAAAGTGGCCTGTGAGCTCAGATCTGAAAGAGGGGTTGTTGCTGTTGATGGAAAAGGATCCTAGCCTTGAGGAAGTGCAAATGCCCTGAAGTGGGGACAAATTTGGCGTGCTCAAGGAACAAAAGACCAGGGAATCTGCAGTGTGAGAGTGTTGACAGATGAAGCTAGAGAGGTAGGTAAGCAGCCAAAAAACAATGTAAAGCCTCGTAGGCTATAGCAAGAGGTTTGAATTTTTAAGTGTAATAAGAAGCCACAGCAGGCCACTGATAAGATCCGCTTTGTTTTCAAAAGATGATGTTTTTAAAAGATGTTGCCGTGTGGACAATGAATTATGGGGGTCAAGAATAGAAGCAAAGAGACAGTTAGGAGGCCACTGCTGTACTGTAGGTGAGAGACAAACTGGCACAAGCAGACAGGGCATCTCTGAGGAGGTGGAAAATCAATGTCACCATTCTGGGTTTTCTGGTTAGGCTGTTTTTGATGTTACAGGGCTTGGCTCCTTTTGCTAACATTGCCCTTCCTCTTTTAATGGCAGATTACAATTAGCAAGCAGTAACACCACACACAAGGTGATACCCCAGTTCTTGTCAACACCTAAACTTGTTCCTCACCCCCAGCAGCACTGTGGCCACAGCCTCTGCCCTCTTCCTCCAAGGGTTCCATGAGGCCTGCTCTTAGACTTCAACAGCTCCCTTTTTTTCCTAATCTCTGAGTCTCCACTTGGCAACTCGCTTTCCACCTATGATCCAACTAACAGCCTCCATGTTCTTGTGGGTTATATACCAGGGTTTGTTCCCTGACAAACTGATTTGTTGATTCTACCTGCAAACCCCTCTCTCCTTTCTCCCTACCTTAGTTTGGAAAAGCAGCACTTCTCATTTGGTTCACACAGCAATCTCCCAACTGACACACTAGCTCTGAACTCGCCTCCCTGCAACCCACCCTCTCCTTTGCTTAGAGTGAACTTTCTAAAAGGTGAGTCAAATAATGCAATTTCCCTGTTTAAAATCATCCTGCAGCTTTCCCCTCATACTCAAGACAAAATTCCAACTGACCATGCCAGGATTTCCCCCCCTTGCCTCCCGATCTCCCATCATCTCTTCCCCACTCCTCCACAGGCAGCTGGTGGTCTGACCACCCCAAATCACTCACACTTCCCGGTACCTGCACGGTGCCTGCTGTCTTTCACCTCAAGGCCTGGTTCCCTGCCATTCCTTTTTCTAACATGCTTCCCCATACCCCTTGTCATTCTTCACTTGGGTTAATTCTCAGTTGTATTTTGGGGCTCTGCTTCTGGCTCAGGGCTTCCTCCTTCAAAAAAACTCCTACTCTCCCCTTAGGATGTGACTCTCATCCTCTACATACAAAGTATCACTGCATGTGTTACACTGTACTGTAACTGTCTGTGCCACTCTATAAATGTGATCTCTTGGCAACTTTTCCACCAGCTTCTCCAATAGCAGAGAAATAAAAGGCGGTACCTTGATATGAGGCCTGAAACAGACTAATCCAAGCTTAAATTATCTGTACAATTCTAAATTCACATTAAAAACTCACGCAGACTTTGTGTTCTACTCCATAATGGACGACTGTATTGCTTTTCAATATAAAAAATAACATCATGTCCAAATTTTCAGTAAGACTGATGGTCTACTCCAGGAATATATTCCTCTTTTTCCTGTTTTCTCCCTAGCACACTATCAATACTTTGGGTGGAGAAAAAGAGAGGTTAAAGGAGGGATTTTTTTTTTTTTTTTAAAGCTGTATAGAGCTACTCAAACTTCCCCTACTGAAGGGAAGTGTATCATTTCATTTAAAAGAACTTGGAATCAAGGCTATAAAACAAAAATCTTGAAAACAGTTTAAAGTAAACTCAGAGAAATCAGAAAGTGATATATATCCTCATTCATCTTACACTAGGAAAGTTTTTATTCAAGTGAAATGTAGCAGAAAGTAGGGCTTAAAGATCCCAATTTAAGACAAAATTTTTGTTAAATAGAAGAGGGCAGCAAGACAAAAGCTTTAAACTAATCAACTTCATGTAGAATTATTTTAAGAAGATCTGGTTTGTAAGCATCTTCAGATGAAAAAGTAATAAATAAGTCAAGACCATGTTTAATTAGCATTATCCTGTTTTACTTTTCCCTCCTCCCACATCAGAGAAATCACACTCTGAAAAGATGGGACTTCAGCTTTTATTGAATGAGAACTTTATTTCTGAACATTACAAACTAATTCTCCCTTTCTGAAAAGGCAGATCTTACACTCAAGGACAATCTTCAAGCATTTTTTTTTTTTGTTTAAGATACTGGGGGTGGGGGGTGGAAAAGTCCACAGTTCTTTAGCAAGATTTACAACTTCTTTTTACAGGAATAAAGGGAAGAAAACCAATATATTTATTTCACAACCTAAAGTGGTTGAAACTAAGTATCTACAGATTTTAAAATCTGGTAAAGATGACATAAAATGGACAAAGAGGAAAACTGGTCATCATAAAGAACCTGGCCCTGATATTACAGAACAAATTCTTGGTTTGCATTGCTTCTAAGAAGCCTTCTTCATTAAGGCACACCAGGACACAGGCATCTTCCCCTCCTCAGTCTTTTGTCCAAATCACTAAGGCAAGTCTACAAAGGACCAGTAAGGCTTAGGGGTAGAGCAGCCAATTATAGGAAGTCTTTGTAACTTCCTGCAGTTTGATAGCCTTTAATGCAGACATTGGTGTGATGAATTCAGTATTTTGTTTTGTTTTGTTCACCATCAACTTGCACCTAAAGCATGCAAGGTCACTTCAAGTCACTTCAATGTACTAAACAATTGCTAGTCATTGTATTATCACGTGAAAGGAGAAACAATTAGCAGTGCTGGTAAGAATCAGAAGCAAGAGTACATAAGGGAAAAGCCCTTTGGTTTAGACTTATTAGATAAACTGAATGTCGTTAACTCTCTAAGGAATACCATTCTGGTTTGTGAAGCTATCCCAATTAATTAGGACTCTTCTACATTTCCATTATTGTCAGATCATTATATAATTTCGATAGCACACACACACATCCTCATTTGCTCTTATAATAGCTAGAAATACTTCAATAGTATAATAATGGTTTAATAATAACCACTTCTTTTTGGTCTTGTAATATTTAAGCTTAGGGAAAGATACCTTTTAATTAAAAAAAAAAAAAAAACCAACAAAGAAATAGAGGCTATACCAATAGCTCACAAAGGAATGACACTAGTTATTTATTTAGTAACAGATTCAATGAAGCAATTTTATTCATGCAAAATTATTTTCTAAAATAAGCTCTGATATCAAGACATATATGGCAATCAATCAAAGCTCGATTTCATTTCTTCCTGGTTGTCTATGAAATAAAGGGCTCCTTTAGAGAGCTAAACATTTCAAATAAGAAGGTGCCTGGATCCACAGATGAAACACAAACACATACCTAATTCCTTGAAATATCATTGTGGATATGGTCCTTACCGCAACCCATATTTGCAAGTGAAAATATTATATAACTCTACATTTGATAGCATCATCTGATTACTAGTAGAAAGTAATTCACAACCACTGGTTGCTGGGGAAGGTTGGCACTTGTCCATAACAAGATTAAAAGGCCACCATTAAAATGAAAATACATGGGCCTATCTTATGTTATCTCGCCTTAGGGAAATGAGAGCCCACTGTTGCTACAGAGTTGAAAGCTAAGTAATTATTATTTTTAATATTAGAAAATGAGTATTAGAAAATAGGAAGTAAACATACCTATGTCTAAACAGGAATTAAGAAGGATAACAGGTTTACACAAGATGCACTGAAGTGACTGATTTGAAGTAGCCTACTGAGTACATTCAAACCACAAGGCATAGGAGATTGTCATCTCAATTATGTCAACCCATTATAAACATCATTCATGCATATCTAATCTGCCATAAAACCTCAGTTGAAGACAAGGAGTGTTCCAGCACTAAAAGCAAAACTATCCCCCAAAGCTTTTCTTCTTCGGGGAAAAAAAAAGTTAATTGGAAGCAATTTTCTGTGCATTAAGAAAGAAAGCATTTTCTTAGGAGCAAAGAAACAAATACTATGATTAAAAATGTGTCCTAATAAAGCACTGTGGCACACACAAAGGAAAAAAAAAATAACCACATAATCACAATCTTTAAGGCTCTCTTGAATGCTAATTGCTATATTGGCTACAATTTTTCACACCATCTGTAAGACAAGGGTTTAAAAGATGAATTTGTGTGACTTATCAATCTTCAACAACGTGAAGTCAGGGAATCTCAACATATCTGGCTCTTCACACTGCCTTTTTTAAAAAAAGGTTCTGATAAGTTCAAGGATGGGGAAGGATGCAGAAAACTATTCTTTTCTTTCTATTAAAATCCATCTGTTATAGTGGATTCTCCAGTGAGGCAGACTGAGACCACAACACAGTAAAATGAGGTATTGATACAATAAAAGTTCATCAGCATTTCTCCTTCCTTGCTGGAGTATTTGTTAAGCATTACTACTGCTATTCCAAAAGGCAGTGGATTATGTGTCTGCTCTTTTACTCCAAACACAACCAGCATCAACTGTTCTTTCACTATCTCAGCACCACCTGAAAGGAAGTGGCACACAGGTGTTTGCTGAAGGCTTCTCCCTATGTCCCCTACCTTTGCCCTCTCCTCACCAAATAACCGCCCTACAAACTTATATAGACTGCCCAAAGCACTTATGCAAATATTTTGTTGGTATTTCTGTTGGCACAACTTTGGTGAACAGTTCATTTTGTGTGTGTACGTGTGTGTATAAAATGATACGTTAAACTTCAAAATGCAAACCACAAACAGAAACACATACATAGTGCCAATTTAAAGATTTCGGTATTTGGACAAATTTCGTACATGAAAGAAAAAAACAACTATCGAGTCAGCTCTCTGTAAAATTTAGAAGAAGATGATCTGAAAGTTCTGTGGAAGATGCAAAGCTGTATCTTACAAAATACGTCTGTAGAGATTTAGTTGTGGCTTATAAAAATTCCAATTATATTTAAAAAAAAGGTCTAGACATGGATGAAAAATACAAAGTTGTGCCCACACAGTTGCACACTGTTATTTTTTAAACCAATGTCTAACATTTACAGGGAAATAACAGACGTTTAATTCTACATATCAAATTCCCCTCTGAATGTTTGTATAAACTAAGAGGCAGGTCTTTCTGGATATTAGATCAATGTATAGGCATTAAAAAATAAAACAAACTTACACCAAAACAAGACAAGTCTGTGTAAGTAAGTATATTAATTATCTAGGCACCAAGAAAGGAGAAAAGCCTCAGAAAAATAAGGGAGGTCTCAATGTTTTATCCAATATTCCAGAAACTGCCCATTTATGATATACAAGTAAAAGGGATGTGATGAAACATTTACCAGTGTTTTATGTTGTAACAGTATTAAAACCAGGTAATATTTGTAGGAACACAACATTAAAATCATAAAGTATCAACTCAAATCATCAGCTAACATTGCCCGTTTCCTCCATCAAGATTTCAAGTTTGTCCAGAAATTTATACTGTGGTTTCTCGACCAGCTTTGAGATTGGGTGCTGAGAACTGTCGCCTCATCCGAGGAGGTGTCACAAACTGGCTACAGTGGCTGGATCTGTCAGTCTGCTTCTGATGAGAACTGGCTGCAATGCCCTCTAACTGACCTCCAGTGTTATAATTACAGTAGGGCTGACGGTGCTGATGAATATGACGCTTTGCCTGGAAAGTCTGCAGATCAGCAGTGGGGTGACCACTGTGGAAGTTTAATGATTCTGAGGAGGCAGACGCCGGACAGCGCACACCTTTCGGTTGGCCATTATTGAGTGAATTGCTTCTCCAGCGTAGCTGAGGTGGCTGTTGTTGATTATTAATAGGCTGCTTGCTAACTTGGATGTGATCTTGACTTCGCGTGCCCTGAGAGCCCCAGGGTACCTGGGGATCCTTAGAAGCTGCCCTACCCCCTTTTTCTTGGCCCTCGTCTCTACTTCCTTTACTTCCTTCTTCACCTTTTGGAATTCTAAGCTCTATAACCTCATCTTCTGTTATGATGATGTGTGTCCCAGGACTCCAAGAATTCCTGTGTTTAGGATTGCTCTTAAATGGGAACCGGGGCTTCCGGTTCTCAGGAGGGATGAACCTATGGGGTACATTCTGCCGACGAAGCTGCTTCGTTATCTCCTGCTGCTGTAGGTTCTTAAACCGGATTTGCTCTTGCCTCATCCAGCGCAGGCGTCCACGTCGAAAAGCTGGGTCCCCGTTCATCAGCTGGGAAACACGCTCTTCTTTCCCAAGTTCCCCATTCCCTCCTTTACTTATATCATTCTCACACTTGTTATTGACACCAACACAAACGGGCTCCTTTGCTTTGTGGTTTCCTTGGGTTTTCTGTTCCTGAGATCCAATCAGTGGCAAGACTTTTTCCATTTTCAGCATTTTATTTCTTAACACTTTTATCTCCTCATCTTTCATATTATTTTGCTTTTTGACTTCTTGCAAAATATCTTCCAGCTTGTCTATGTGAACCTTGAGGTCATCTACATCAGTTCCACCTTTGCTGGCCATCATGTCCTCAATCTTCTCATCACCGACACCAACAGTGTCCCAGACATCCCTGGCCACTGCCCGCCAGGAGTCCCGCTCATTGGGATCTTTCTTTCCATACATGGCACAAAGCTCTTTCATCTTAACAATGGCCAAGGCTTCAATCTCCTGCCGACTGTGCCTGAAATCGTTGAGTGCAACCTCATAGCAAATTTCTTTTACAGCCTGAATCTTAAGATCTGAGATGGTGACCCACTTGGAATCTTTACTCAGGCGCCTTCTTTGGGGGATTTGATACATTTTAATTGGTTCTCGTTTCTTCCCACTGCTGGGGAGGCCACATTTTTTAACAATGGTTTGCAACTTGCTGGGAGGTAGCTTTTCTCTGAGGGAAGTAATCAGTTTCCAGCTCTCTTCACAGGACCTCTTGTCAGAATCGTCCCCGCTATCAGAATCCGCGTCCTTTGGAAAAACAAAATCAAAAATGGCCCCAAAATAACCAAAATTAAAATGTAAAAAAGGAAAATCAAATCGAAGAAAAAGCAAGCAAAAAAGCCTTAACCAAATTTAAAATTTTAAAAAGAAAACAAAACTAAAAACAAAACAAAACAAAACCCCCAAACCAAAAAACCCTAAATGATGAGGAAGTTTATTAAGACATACGCATATGTTACTACTAGTTAAAAACAGATTTGTTTGTTTATTTAGTATCCCTAATCCAAATTTCCACTTTTTGGCTTAATGATGAAATCACCAATCAAATTATTTTAGGAGGCATGACATAGTGAGTTTCTCACTTTAAAGTCATATGAAATTAACAAAATGGTGTGAAATAATGTCTTCACTATCTCGAGAAAATGAAGTAAACCTACATCCCAGACATGCTAAAAAAAACCCATGCAACCACTTCCCCACATTTGCCTTGGTTATTGCTGTTGCTTCTTCCAGAAACTCTTTCCCCCATGAGTGAGCACAGATGCCATACAAAGATGTGACCAGCAGGCAGATTAACAAAGGTTAGTAAGGCTGGAGGACGCCAAGTTTTGTTTAGCTTTACTAAAAAGAGCAGCCCTGGAAAAGAGTTAGAAGATGAGAAAGTAGAAAAAGAAGCAAACATGATGATGTTAAAAGTGCTGAGAATTCCTAATAATGGACCATGTGAGGTTCTTCTCAACCAATTTTGTTTTTCTTATAAGACAAGAGGCTTTGAAAACTAGTCTTTCCATGAGCATATACTGGATTTGCTATTTTCTTAAGTTATGTCAAGTTGATTCATTTCATTTGTACAATTAAAGTCTGTTATCCAGAGAACAAAGAAGCATAAGAAAAAGATCCTTATGGTGGGTCTGCTTTTTGTTTTCCATACACTTAAACCAATAAACATTTCATCTCAAATATTTCAAAAAATAAATTACCAGAAAAAAATTAAGCTGGGTAAATAGACTCCACTAATCACTGCTCAAAATTCTCTGAGTAATATTTTAACAAATAAAACTCAGAGATGATTTTTATCTATGAAAACCCACAGCTTTTCTAGCTATTTGAGGAAGACCATTTTAACTGACAACTCTTCCAATCAACAAATGAGATTTCATTTTGCTTGTGTAAAATGGATCTACTTTAAAATGTATCTCTAACTCTGTCTTTCTAGCTGTCTCTGCACCAATACTCATTTTAAAAATAACACTACTTAAGCTAGAACAGCAGCCTGACTTGGATATTAACAATGATTCCTAACATAAGTAAATCTTGATAACATAGCTCTAAATGAAAGCAACGTTTCATTTAGAATTCCATATAATGGATAGCATTAAGGAAGAATTTCTATTCAGGAAATAAAAGCTCCTGGGAAAACAATCTATTCACTAGGTAAGTAGTTCAAGATAGTCTTTAATTGAAAATATTGTTACTTAACAGTCTCTTTCATGTGGCTAAGAGTACCAAAAGGATCTCTGGTAAAGGGCTTAAAAAAAAAAAAAAAAAAAAAAGTTACTGAAGCTGATAAAATCATATCTTGTTTTCTAGGCCAAAGATTTTTATGTACAGTTAGTTTCTAGGGCATGAATAAATAGCCTTTGACAATAATGACAATAATTTGGCCTCTAAATTTGAAGATGTTGCTATTATAGTTTTTCTGGAAGGGTTACAAGTTTCTCTCTCAGTAGAAAAATCTGCATCGTTTCTATTCGCCTATACCTGGGTACTAAGCCCATTACAACCTCCACCTATTTGAAAACTTAGCAACAAAAACAAAATAAAGCTAAATTTACAGACTCTACATTGATAATTTTGTTTTCCTTTTCATATTTAATTTAAAAAATTAGAAGGGCTAATTTTTAGCAATAAAAGATGACATTAATAAAGAGAGAAAAAAGTATGTAGGACTACTGAAAAGGTTTTCTTGCAAATACACATAAACTGAGTTTTACAGAACACAAACTCTCTCTGATTTTTTCCCAAACAGTTGACAACGATCAGTGTTTTCCCCTGGCTTCTTCTATTTTCTTCTTCAAATTGTCTAAGGATGAAATGAATATTACCTACTTTAGGAAATGACAAATACTCTAGTCATTGCTTTAATATGATGCTTGAGGGATAAGAAATACCTTCAGTCTCTAAAATAAAACATAAACAGAGAGTCTACATAAATTCTAAAGAACCCAAATTAAATCAAGTGGCTATCATTTTCCTTCTTTTTAAAATACTGCCATATTGACTCTGTAGAGAATGTTCTTTATGTTCTTCTTATAACTCAAAACATGTACACTCTGTATCATACTGATCATGACACTGAAGATTCTGTATGCAAAGTGCATATGCCTAGAAGTAAATTCTATCTCATGTAAATAAAAAATGTTAAAGATATTTAGACTCATTTATTACAGATTTGGAAAAACTACTCAAGTATGGCCAATTCACAGGTCACTAACGTTCCTTCTGTTTTCATTAAATACCAAATGCAAAGTGGGCCTCCTGAAGAGACTCTGCAAGGAGCTTATGCAAGTAAGAAAAGAGAATATACCCTAAAAACATGTAAAAAATCCAGAAATAGAAGCACAAAAAGGACCAGAGGCACTGAGCATTAACTCTAAAGGAATATTCAGCAACACAACAATGTGATGCATTTGGGGAACTCTCATTGAAGAAAACTCATGGGCCTGAATTCCACTTTTCAATGGTGTCATTGTGCAAAAATGATTACCTATAATAAATATTAAATAAATGATCTGATTTCTTTGTATCCTGTCAATATATATTCACAGACTGTATTTGAAACATGTCTGTTGGATGAACAATATAGGGTCATAAAAATACATTTTCTATTCAGTACTGTTACTGCTAGGTATTCTTCAGGCTAAAGTATTAGAAATCAATTATTCTTGAGAAAAATAAATTTAAGTGGAATAGAGCTGAACTTATGAGAAGAATGCTACTTCCTTGCTTTAAGGCACTATTCTTGAAATCCTGTTTGCTTTCAGATACACAGAGCAAATAACTAGAACTTGATTATTTGCAGACTTAGTATGCCCCTGGGAACTAAGTATGTCTTAGAGACATTTACTTTTTCTTTATTTAATGGTCGTCTTATTTTAGGGCATAGAATGATGAAGAGCACCAGGCATCATTGTTCTTTCCCACCTAGTTACTCAAAGTTTGGACCTTGGGTCAGCAGCACTGGCATCATCTGGGAGCTTGTCAGAAATGCAGAATCTCAGGCCCCACCAGACCTACTGAATCAGAGGCTGCATTTTAACAAGAGACCCATGTGACTGAGAAGCACATGGCTCTAATGGACAGGACACGAAGCAAGTCAGAAGACCCAAGTTTTAAGCCTCAGAAACAGGACTTACCATATGTTTAAGAGTGGGCAAGACGTTTTTTAGCCTTGGTTTCCTTGACTAATAACTGGAGGTAATATTACTGGTTTTACTTACATACACACCTACTAAAAAGGGTTGTTTCAGGGGTCAAAAAAAAATGATAAACGTTAAAGCTCTTTGTAAATTATAAAGCACTGCAAATACAAGGCACTATTGTTAATAAACACAGCTTAATTATACCTGTCTTCGTTTGATCTCTCACAGACCTTCAGAGATATGTTATTAGATTATACTACATTATTAAGATAAAAGGCTCCTTTGTGTGTCACAAACCTTTCAAGCCCCTAATCACATTGTAGCTAAATCATCTTTCTGTTTTCATGAAAAACTAAACGCCAAGTGGGCCTCCTAAAGAGACTCTATCTCTAACACTGCCATTATTTTCTCCCAAACACTTGATTGATTCTTATAATCAATCTTTTTTTGGCTTTACTATTATCTCCGAGATACGGCTGCTTCTGCCCAGAGCCTTGGGCTTTTCTGGCTCATTTAGCAATAGCCCCTCTTTTCAAAAAACAAGAGGATGGCTATATGGCTGCAGTTTACATGCTATATTTTATGCTACCGGAAGAAGCCAATGCCCAGCTTTCTCCCTAATACCCCATTATCTTCAAATGAAGACCAGGATTCTTAAAAAAATGAGAAATTCCTAAACTGTATCCACAGTATCCAAAGGTTAATTATACTTCTCTCTTATGCATCAAATGAATCCCGAGAAACTTCAATATAACCACGGCTTAGTTCACCAGAATTGGTTGGCTTTAAAAATGAAAATCTAACTGGTGAATCAACTTATTTATTCACGAGATTTAACTTCTATCAAACCTGGAAAATCAATTAACATTATAAAATGCTAACACTATTAGCATTATAGCTGTGACCTTGAAGTGAATTTTCGCTGCCACCCAAATCCTCTCTCAACACAGAGAAGCCAGGCTTCCCCCTCCTCTCTGAATCAGTGAGGCAGCCCTTGTTCCTCCTGTCACCACACATGTCACTGAGAACCTTACTGAGAATTCAGACTCCATGCAGGGGAACAGAAAGGGTTAACACATGCAACTGTGTGGCAACACTTTCAGAGACAGTTTAACTTAAAAAAAAAAAAAATCTGCCCAGCACAAGAACAATTTCCAAGTCAGCCCAAGAGCAGAGAATTAGTACTATCAGGTGATCAGAAACAAAACCAAGGCAAACACCCATCGAAATCAATATTCAGAGTAATTATCATTAAAAGATCCACCACTGATGCAAATCCCAAACCACTGTCAAGAGGCAGAGGCTATCAGAAGGGCTCCCACTATTTCCTCAAAAAGCACTTGGTTTTGAAAGAAGCAAAGATCTGGCCTTAAGACATAAAAGGCACAAAAGAGTACCTTTATGGGCAGTTTTCCAGGCTAAGGCTACCAGGAGATGTGAGTTTGTTCTCCATTAAGGAAATGAAAGAAGTAAGTGTGAGGTATCAATGAGAGCTCAGATAAGCAATTTTTGGGTGAGGGCTCATCTGTGGAAAATGGGAGGGTATGAAAACAAGCTACCCTTTTCCTAACAGCAGATTCAGGATGGACCCCTACCAGTCTCTGCTGCTCCAAGAGAAGATCTGCTTCTTCTTTCTCCTTCTTGTACAGAATCTCCATTTCCTGTAGCCTAAAAAAAAAGACAGAGAGAGAGGAAATAATTCTGAAATCACTAACCTCTTTCATGAATGCTCTTATATGTTTAAAAAAGTGTCAAGCACGTGGGCCACATAATATCTGTGTATTACCTTTTCTCCATCTCCTGTTTCATATCAATTCCTTGTTTTTCCAGAAGCTCTCTCTGGGCAAATGTCCAGTCCACAGGCTCTGAGGGGGTCTCAGCAGAAGGAGTCTTTTCCCTCTCGGCCCGTGCTTGCTCCGGGTGGTTGAAACGAAAAACATGATTTTTACCCATGATGATACGGTTTCCTAGTACAAGACAAAAACGGTTAAGAAATAATTTTTGGGTATAACAATACAGCTTATATGGTGTGACCATGGGATTATGAAAAACCTTGTGGCTCATACTTCGTTTATCCAGTGTATGGACAGATGAGTAGAAAAATAGGGACAAAAAGTAAATGAATAATAGGGGGGAGGAGATGTATGAGATGTTTTGGGTGTTCCTTTTTACTTTTTAGTTTTTGGAGTAATGAAAATGTTCAGAAGTTGACTGCGGTGATGAATGCACAACTGTATGATAATACTGTGAACAAATGACTATACACTTTGGATGATTATATGGAATGTGAATATATCTCAATAAATTGCATTTAAAAAAAAGAAATCATTTTTGAAATGTATAGCACATAGGTTAACAACCTCACTCTTCCTAATGCAAAAAGACAGTTTTGGAGTTCTGCAGGAACACAAATCCTACCACTATCACTTCAGACTTTAGAAAAACAGCCAAAAATAAAAGAGTTGCTCACACAAGCTATGTGTACATTGTTGAAGATCTGAACCTCTCCCCATCTCACCTGAGCGCAGCTGGACAGGCTGGGCAACCCTCTTGCCATTTACGTAGGTTTCTGAGCGTTCACAGGGTTCTAGGGTCACGATAACTAAGAGCAACACAAACTAATGTTAGGATCAGAACCAACTGAAATCAAATAATGGAAAGCAGTGACTATCAGGATTCATGGTAACTAGAAGAGAGTCCTGCAACTAACTAAGTGCTTGAAGCATGTATACATCAGTTCATTTTAGGGTACCAGAACCACTCCAATACAAAAGGCTATTTGGGACTGTGGCTATGATAGAAACATTTAATTGAACTGGAATTAAAGATCTTGACAGACCTCAGAACAAGACAGGAAATATTAGTTTTAGTGATATCTGAAGACGGTTAAATAGAATTGAAAACCATTAGCAATCTTAAGTATGAGATGTTGGTAACAGCCAAAACTTAAAATTAAAAACTTTTATTCTGTTTAGGAAGAAGTGAATTACATAGCACAAAAATACCATTAGATTGTTGTTACTGTTTAGGCAATAACCTGGCAAAATCAAGATTGACTTTTTCTTCCCTTTTAGGTAACATAAGAATAAATTCTACTGGGTTAAGACTAGGGGTCCTTAAACTCCCTTATTACCCACGCCTATTTGTTCCTTTCTTACTTTTCTATTAAATAATTAACATTCAAGACCAATTGCCTAATTGCCTGTGTCCTGCTCAGTCCTTGGCAGGAAAAGAAGGGTTCCTTTGGTCTAGTCTATTTTTATGTATAGTAGCTATGTGTGTCCTTGCATTTATAAGCAGTCCAGGTTTCCCCATTTTAATATTAGACTGTACAAGAAAGTCCTACTGAAAGAGGCAAGGAATACCAAGGCTTGAGGACTTCTCCTAACACAGAATGAAAACATTCTTGGAGAAGCTCAAGCCAGGAACCCTCACCTTCCCCACCGCTGCTCCTCTCACTCCGGAAGACACAATGCTCTTCTTTTATGTGAGCCCCACTCAGCACTATGTCCTGGCGCCGCTCAGCATCTGCCTGGCCGACCCTGAATGCAAGAGAAAGTGTTTCTCAGGGAAATTCAGACAAAAAAGGGCACTATAAACAATGAACCTCTTTTTCCCAAAGAATATTCTTTGGTGGGTACAAAAAAAGGGATCACCTTGTTGTATCAGAAGCTTTCACCTAAACAGTCTATATTCGTATGATCAACTTCACTACCAGAGGAAGAAATCAAGGAGCAACGATACACCAATGCTTTATAAAAAGACATGCGTGAACTAAACTCCCCAACAAATTCATCTAAGATCTTAGAAGAAATATTATTATTTAGGATCTTCTAGGAAAAAAACCACATGTTCAACAGTTTAGCGAAAACACTTACATAATGTGGGAAGGGTAGAGAGGATTGTTTGTAACTATTTCAGACAGGAAAAACAGCAAATCGTTAACAATAAATTTTTTAACACATAACCTTCCTTTAGTTACTGAATCATCTAAGAGAAAAGAAAGCATTAAGGGAGCAAAACAAGAAACAAACATACCTTGTAATTCCATCTTTGATGTAATAAAGCAGGCATTCAGACATCAGTGGGTCTTCATTGAGGTTAACAAGATGTGGGGTCTGAAAAAGGTTACAGAAGATCAATTTGGGGCAAGGCACCAGAGGGCTGGGGCCATAACAAAGACCTGCAGGAGCCTGAGACAGCTTCTTTGATTCCCCACAGTGCACAGCAGAGGGACTTCCGTATTACTCCTAGCTGCAATTCCACAATAAAGGAAAAACACTCCTCTTCAGGCCTTCCCTAACTACACTAATGAATTCTATTTAAACACATGAGTTCTGGGCTAAAGAATAAGAACCAATTCTTCACAGGGACAAAGAGAGCACAAAAGAAAAATTCGAACAGGCTGATTCTCTGGATAGGTTCATCATTATTTTTGTAAATGCCTGGGCAAAAATTCACCAAAATATTTAGTTTTCCATTTATTTAATAAAAATGTCCTTCTACCCTCTGCCAATTTCCCTCTATAATATTCATCCTCTACCTTTCATGGTGCCAGTATATTGTCTTTAGTTTTTATTAGTCTTGACCTTAAAGGAGAAATTTAAATTCATGACATTCAACAATATAAACATCTTCTAAAAATCTTCTTCATTTAAACTGTAATATTTCTAAAATCTTTTAAATACCAACCTTCTTTGGTGAAAATACCCCATTGGAATCCATAAATAAGTCACATGATCTTGGGGTCAAAATCTACTCAAGTTAGTGCCAGCAAGAGTGGAGAAATGAAAGAAGAGTCAGATGAGGGGGTTAAGAAAAGGGACTACAAAACATGATTAAAAAGAAAATTAAAATAACCTCTATATTTTCTAAATTAGTGTCTACATTTGTAGTTTAAAAGCTTTGCTGCTTTAAGAAAGTCAAAGTACTCTGTGGGCAGTGTTCTTTAAAACCTGTCATGACAGTGGCATAAGAAAAAAGGAATCTCGGCAAGAGGTTCCACAACTGAGTTTGAATGTGGTCAGTGAGGTATCCCGTCCTTTCCTGAGGAAGTTCAGAAATTTAAAGCAAAACGAGTAAAATTAAAGTAAGAAAAAGCTTCAGAAACAGAGATCTCGGTTTGGAATTCTATGTTGTTTATATCACAAGATTTGTTCAAATTATTTATGATTTTTGTTAAATGCCACAATACTTTCATAAGCTGCTATAAAATTTTTTCCCACCATTCTTAATACTGAAAGATGAACATAAAATAACCTTTAGATATAACGCAAAGGCACAATCTAAATTCTATCAAACTATAAGTGCTAAAATTTCTATAATCATTTGTAATATATCTGAATAAATACATTCTGCACCAAAAGAAAAATATTACTAAAGTGTGAAAATCACTGATCTTTGGCCAAATAATCATATAAAATACTTACTGCTGCAATTCTACAATGTATGTCTAAAGTGCCTTTAAACCTACCTTCTCTGTTGAAAATAACACATCGGAATTTGGAGAACAGTTGTGTGACCTTGATAGAAAGACCTAGCCTAAACAATCCTAGCAAAAGCCACAGGAATATATTTAATATCACATAAAACAAAAGTACCAATTCAAAACTGCCTAACCCTCTAGGCTAACCCAGAGGGGTCATCATCAGACTCTATGCCTAAGGAAGATTAAGTCTCCAATGGCCAATTTGAGCTCTTTTGAACTGAAGGCCCATTTATTAGTTGTAAGAGATACATGCTTTGTACATCAGTATCTGTTCCATCATCACCATATAAGTATACACACAAAACAATCATTTGATAATAGTTTTTCAGTATCTAACAATAACTAACCAGCAACTTAAAAAAAAAAATCTTTACTGTTCTAATTACCTAAACGGTACCTACTATTTTACAACTATGACGATCTAAGCAGAAAGGTAAATACTGGAACCATTTTTTAAAGAACTGAGAAAGGAGCAGAGGAGGCTTGAAGGCTGGGGATGGGAAAGGCTGGGGATGGGAATGTTGTCTATAATAATACAAACTGGAGAAGCACACTAAAGCAGTACTTTTCTACACAAACCTGAGCAGCTGGAAACGCTTCTAACGAGTTATTATACAGGGTTGGTGGCCCCTGTGGGAAAATTTACATAAAAAGAGTAGCCAAAACTGAAGCAAGGTATACTGGGTTAGGCTGGGAATTTAAGGAATAGCAACAATGAAGATGGTAAAACACACTTTAGAATGGCCAAAGTTAATAGATTTACTGGCTTGGGTTTTCATTTTTAAAATAGTAAACATGATAGACATTCTATAAATAACTGAAATTAAGCCAAGTCTCAAGATTAAAAAAAGGGGGCATATGGGAGCAGCCCTGAGAGACCTGAAATGCTTCAACAACTAAGACAAACAAAAAGTACTTGGTTAAATTTCACAAAACACTGCTTCCTACCTTTTTAGGTGAGAAAACTCCCAGCGTTCCTCCATCTTCTCGGATGGCAACTCCCATCTCAGCCAACAAGGCCTCTCTAGAAAAAGCAAGTACATCAGAACACCAGTACCAAAATTTCAATTAAGGCAGTCTAATACGAACTAGAAAATAAAGCGCGTAAAGCAAAAACGTTTGGCCATATTTAAAGTTGGTGATGCAAATGTGAAACAATCACTTATCCTATCACTAATGAGTAATTCTTTTTTAGAGAAACATCACATTTAAAATAAATTGATATGCTTCTATGTTAGATAAAGTTATATCCACCAAAATAAGGAATCCTGTCTCATCTTGACTTTGGCAATCATTCATAAATAACACCTACATAAAAAAAGGAAAAGAAGATTTTCCTAAAGGCCAACTTGAAAGAACTATTTCTTCAAACTCTAAGAAGCAAATAGTAAGCAACTTAGGTATATGGAATAAGGTCTCTAAATATCATTTTCTCAAGTATTATGTTTCCATGCCCACCATCATTCTAATTCAATAATGCTAGCTTTAAATGTCTATAATCAATGAGAAACTTCTAATTGTTGGATACTTTCATTGCATTGGGGCATTAAAACTCAATTCTGCCTCATCTCCCAAGGAGGAGGAAGACAGGAACTGACAATTTTCAGAAGTATATTTATTCTAATAGCAAAACTATTATTTTGGCTTACAATCACCTACAGGGTAGAGAACTATGGGGATTAAGCTAGAATAGGAACTTAAAAGTTGCAATCCAAACTACTTCACCTCTTACCAAAGAGGACATTCTAGAGAATGTAACTCTGAAAGACTGAACAGTATTTTGATTTGGGCCTTTATCAAAGGCAGTCTCCTCTTTGCAGATGAAAAACTCTATCCCTCAATCCCTTCCATTTTTAGATGAATCCTTAGCAACATGCAGCGTGGTACTATTTAACCACAGGACTCCTCAGAAAACACAAAAATGTATATATTTCACTTCAAAATATAAATTCTACTGGCCATTTTCCCCAGCTACGTTTAATTTTTTTTTTTGGGGGGGGGGTTCTTTGATTTTAACTTCTATTTCATTTTTTTCTTACTATAAAAGAAATCCAGATTCCCTAGAAAGCTTAGAAACATTCCCAAATTCTAAGCTCCTTACCTCTCCATTCTAATGGCCTCAGTTTTACGCAGCTTCTCTTCCCAGGTTTCATTCAACTCAGCAATGATCTTCTCCGACTCCTGAGGGAGAAAGGCGACAGTGGCAGAGTGTTATAATTTAACAGATCTTGTCTACAAAGAAGAGCAGGAAACAGATTCATGTTTCCTTTGAGAATATTAGGCAGAATCTAATTTGATGAGATATTACTTTTTTTAAAAAATACGTAAAATAGCTAGAATTAAATACCTGAAACTATCAAACTCCAACCCAGTAGCTTTGATTCTTGAAGATGACTGTATAAGTATGTAGCTTACAAGGGGTGACAGTGTGATTGTAAAAACCTTGTGGATCACTCTCCCTTTACCCAGTGCATGGACAGATGAGTAGAAAACTGAGGACAAAAACTAAATGAAAAATAGGGTGGGATGGGGGGGATGATCTGGATGTTCTGTGTTCTTTTTTACTTTAATTTTTTTTCCTGTTTTTATTCTTTCTGGTGTAAGGAAAATGTTCAAAAAATAGATTGGGGTGATGAATGCACAACTATTTGATGGTACTGTGAACAGTTAATTGTACACCATGGATGACTGTATGGTATGTGAATATATCTCAATAAAACTGAATTTTAAAAAAATGCCCCCCCCCCCGCCCAAAATATGTAAAGTGAAAAATCACAAACGCTAGGCCTGAAACAAAACCAGCCCTAGACTACTGGTCCATAGAAGTCCTCTAAATCCTAACAAATGTATCATAATAGTGAATCTGTGTGTGTGTGCACGCGCATGCACAAGGGTAATATCAACATCTCAACTGCAAGGTACTTCTTCTAACAGATACTTGTACAAAAGAATAAAGTTTCTAAAGATATTCATTCCTTTTGTTTCACTATAATTTCACCATAAACCAACATCTTCCTGAACACAACTAAAAACAGTATAAAAAGGTACCGTTAGGTAGTATTAAGGTTCATCTGAAGGCATGTAGCCACTGAGGTGACAATTTACCAGTCACTTGCTGAGTAATTATATTACATGCCAGAAATATAAGAACTAAAATGTTTCCTGCTCTCAAGGAGCTTACTATCTGCTAGGGAGAGAGGAAAGCAACTGATGATTCATTCATTCAATAATTAGAGATGCCCCCATTACGCGCCAAGCACTGTCCTAGGCAACTAGGGATATGGCAGGGAGAAAACCCCTTCCTTCACAATACTTACGTTCTAGTAAGGAAACTGAAACAATCAGTCAATTTTTAATCAGAAAGTCAAGTAAATAGTATGGTAGACTGTGATAAGGACTTTGGAGAAAAACAAGGCAGGGGGAGAAAGAATGCAGAGGGAGGGGTGGATGAGACAGCTATGTGAAGTGGGGTTTTCTGGACAAGGTTATATTTAAGCAGAGACAAAGGAAGAGCAGGAGGTGCCCTGTGGGCATGTGGGGGAACAGTCAGGAAAGAAACACAGCGTGGCCACCGTGCACCACATAATGGTGTAGCTTTGCACAGAGATGGTGTGTGAAATGCTAGAACTGAAGCACCCACAGATCGCTGCAAGGTCGGTGAGTCAAAGCGGGCTTCCCAGGAGGGAGCGATGCCATGCAGATGAATGAAGGACAAGCAGGAATTAACTAAGTGAAGAACAGAGGGAAAGGGAGACAGACATACGCAAAAGCAGAAGAAAGTGTTAGTCATGGAGAAAAATCAGAAGGTTGGTGATGGTGGTGATGCTGAAGATGACAGCAGTGGTAACAGGAGCAGTTGTAAATGACAACGAAAAGTATTTCATCCACAAAACAGTATTACGTATGTTTCACTCAACAGGCTACTGAGGAAGCCACTGGGCTCCCAAAACACGATAATATACATAAAAAGACACTGTGAATGGTGTAAGACATAATAAGGTGTCTAGCAGTTGGTTTTCTGGAACTCTTAGGTTTCCAGAATAATTACATACAAGATGTCACCTAAAAACAAGAAACACAGCAAAGGGGAGAGAGCATTTTAAAAAGCCTATAATAAAGACTCAAAGCAGCGGTTACAAAAGCAAAGAAGTACAAAAGTAGGAGAAACAAACAGGAGAGCATAAAAAGAAAAAAATAGAAGCAAAGCTAGACAAAGAACAAAACTGGTAACAGAAATCGCATAGGCATCAGTGAGTTTGGCAGAGAAGTAGAGGTGGCTCTAACAGGTGCTCTTTCAGTAAAGAAAAAAGCCAATACAAAGTGGAGAAGCCAGAGCAAGTCTGCCACGGTGGGTTGGGGATGGGGGTCATGAAGGTGGGGGAGGGGTGGGAGAATCACAGAAAACACCCAAACTGGCCCTCATTACCTTCAAACACACTCAGAGGCTGCACAGCAGAAACAGCCACCACCTGCATGGCATCTCTACAGTAACAGTCCTTGAAAAGGAATCACTAATACCCAGTGCAAACGCCACTCCAAAGCTAACTGAGGAACAAACAAGCCAAGCTAAAGGAACAGCAACAAAAACAAACCCACACAATTTTTGCAAGGAGTGCAAAGGCCAGGAGACTAAGCGTACCTGGAACCAAGTAATGTACAACACTGCATCTACAGAGCATCACAAAGCTGTTCAACAGCAGCTATAAATACCTCTGCCTACGACTTTATGAGGGCAAATCCGAAACAAATCTGACAGTGTAACGTTTATGATATTGAGGTTCATTAAAAATAGGAGGGTAGAATCCTTTACCATCCCAAAGTGATGACGTTAAAAACAAAGAACAGGACACCAGGACATACCTGAGCAACCTAACAGTGTATCTAGGCCAGTGCTGACTGCCATGTCGGCAACAAACCACTAACCTGATCATGGAATAAAACCCATTCGTGAAATACTTAAGTGTATTTCAGATCATTTCAGAGCTGAGGTTTACCCGGTCACATGAAAACTAATCTATTTTGGGGGCAACTATAGAACTCACCCTAAGGAAGCAAAGTGCTGTCTAGGAATCCACTGACCATTTGGCTGCCCACTCTAATGTGATCCCTTCAAATGTTACCTGTGAGCTGGAGGGTAAATCAGAATATGAACTCTTTGTGGAAGAAAGATTTAATGAGTAAGCTGAGTAATGTGCTACAGCAGAGTTTTATTCTGCATTATAGTTTCAAGTTACAATCTTTCTGTTGTCTAGAAAGCTCTTTTTTAAATTTTTGAGGAAAGGTCTGAGAAAATGATAATTTAGTGTCATATATGCAAAACTTCAGAGCTAGCAAAAGCCTGAGAAACCATTTATTCCAAAACCATCCTAGAGATGAGGAAACTGAGGATCCGCAGCCAGACTCCTCCCTAAGTCAGGTCTACAACCGAGTTCCTGACTCTTCGCTCAGTGTTTGTTCTTCAGAGTAAACATTCCACAAAACACCTCACCATAAATTATGAAAAAGGGAAGGATATTCTTTCTTCAAGCCTGATTAACAAACTTAGTATAAATGAAATAGAGATACTAACAGGAAAACAGCTTTCCATCTCTGGGTCAGCAACTAATTCTGAAGGCTGGCCATGACATAAGTCACTCTCAATGCCCAATGTAAGACTAAATTGAAATGGAGATTTGTGCTTCAGAAATGAGGAATTGAGGGGATAATCTTTAAGGATCCTTCCTTAAAAAAAAAAAAAATCCCCCCCAAAACAACACTGACAGCAAGAAATTTTTTTTTTAAAGCTCCAAGCTGTGATCACTCTCCGGCCTCATCTCAGGTATGCCTGCATCTCTAGCCATGTGTAGAGCACTGGATAATAAATTATGTTCACATAGCTCAACAAAATTAAATCTTTTCTTGATGATTCAGTTAAGGAGGCAGAGAAATCTATAGAATAAATGAGAAATACCTCCATGAAAATAAATTAGTTTAAGTTGTGATATTTTAAAAGGTTAAATGATTACTGCACAGAACACTCCTTGAGGCCATCAGACAACCAAGGTTTTACTGTACCGAACACAGCATTCTCCCTAAGCGAGACCCAAGTGTGGGGTCTCAGGCTGCCTCACGCAGCATCTGCCCTCGCTTGCGTCTGCCACGGATATTTGTGGGTATTCGTGGCCTAAGCAGCGGCACTCATGGTACTGACTGTGATGCCAGACTAAGAAAAAAACACCAGAGCCAACAACAGAGTGGCTGCAGCTGCATATCTAAAACCTTCTCAGACAGGAATCCGGATTAAGGCACTACGTGTACGTTTCAACTCCGTCTGCTCTGCATTGTGACTAAAATCTGAAAGCAGTTACATATCACTCTCTTTTGCCTCAGAGGTCTGTGGGGGACTCCAGATACTTGTGACTCGCTAACACGGGTCTCTTACATATGGCAACAGGTAATTCAGTGACCGAGGCAGCAGCAACACCCTGTGTAAAAGTAGTGGTCTACCTAATGGTACTCATTTTTTTAACTTGAAATTAAAGAGAAGCAAAGGGAAATAAAATGTTAGGAAAATTAATCTCCTCTTTTGCTGTTTTCCATTATAGTATTTTTCTCCTGCAGTGTCATGTCTTAGGAATGCAGCTCCTTCACTTTCAAAACAATGAAATGGTCCAAAAGATTAGAATTTCTCAAGGATTTCTGTCAGACAACCACTCACTGCCTTGCACTGTGGAGGCAAGAAGTTATCTGCCTGCAGCATTAAAATGCAGGAGGTCTGCCTGAAAGAAATGCTCACCATTCACAACTGGGAGCTGAACTAAGGCGCTCACGCTTCAGTGAACTGCCAGGCTGCATCAAGAACTCAAGACTGAATACAAACCCATAAAGAAGCCATTTTCTCTCTAGAATAAAGCCAGAGATTTAAATGGAAGATTTCATTCAGGTTGGCTTAAAGGAGAATTAAAACAGAGGAATTTATTTTTTGACTAAAGTAATACAGACTTTTGGGGCAGAGTGGGAAGTAGGGAGACTGGGGAGGTGGTGGGGGAGGCTTTTTTTTTTGCATAATGAGAGGGTTATTCCCTAGAAACTATTTGGAACACATGGGTTGACCTAATTCTTAGAATCTGGCTAATGTCTTGACTCCTAGCATTCTATATTTTTTTCAGTTGGTCCATTTGGCAGTTAGGAAGAATTTTCTCTTACATCAAGATGCACATCAAAGGAAAGCATACTCTCACTTGTACACTAAGACTTAATAAGCAAATAGTAAGATTCAAACATCCCAAAGAAAAATAACATTTTATATTAAAGTATTTCCCACACTGGCTCTGGATATAGCCCAGCAAAGCAACTTTATCACTGATGCATATCATGATAAAATGTGCCAATAAAGCCTAAGAAACATCTTTAGAAAAATTTCAAATGCAATTTTATCAACAGCAGAAATTACCCCTAATTCTCAACATTTAATGAAAATACTTCTCACTTCTTCTCCCTATGCCTGGTATTTCAGAATGTCACCCACTGTTCTAGTTTGCTAATGCTGCAGAATGCAAAACACCAGAGATGGATAGGCTTTTATAAAATGGGGGTTTATTTCACTACACAGTTACAGTCTTAAGGCCACAAAGCATCCAAGGTAACACCTCAGCAATCGGGTACTTTCACTGGAGGATGGCCAATGGCATCCAGAAAACCTCTACTAGCTAAGGCGGCAGCTGGCATCTGCTCCAAAGCTCCGGCCTCAAAACGGCTTTCTCCCAGGACTTTCCTTTCTAGCAAGCTTGCTTCTCTTCAAAACATCACTCCCAGCTGCACTCTCTTTCTTCCCCCCCGAGTCAGCTCATTTATATAGCTCCACCGATAAGGGCCCATCCTGAATGGGCGGGGCCACGCCTCCATGAGAACATCTCATCAGAATCATCTCTCACAGCTGGGTGGGACACAGTCCAAGCAAATCCAACCAGCACCAAAACTTCTGCCCCACACAAGACTACAAAGATAATGGCATTTCGGGGACACAATACACTCAAACTGGCACACCCACTTTCTACTAACCTGTTCTGAAGAAAGAAACAAATCATTATTTTTGCTTCGAAAGCACCTCATTTTAGAAGAGAACAAATTGCCAAGGGAAAAGGAAGGCTGAGGAAAAGGAAGATAGAGATTAAGAAAGAAAAAGCAGACTATTTATATAAAATTTTTTTTAGCATCAACTGAAAACCAAAACGAAAGCACCTGCCATCTTCAACTGAAAAGCTTAATTCACTTTTAGTGGTGAAAAGCCTTTGCAGTTGTTAAGTTGTCCAAGTGTGTCACTGTTCTTCATCATCCTTGAATGAGCAACAATGGGAAGGGGGTGGGGAGGGGGGACTGAGTGCACCTTAAGGAGACCCTGAAGAGCCAGAAGCAGGACTGCAACTCACCAGCATCTTCAGAAGTTTCTGAATAGAAAGTATGGATCAAACTATCTTCCCGGAGGTGCCAAGTATAGGGGAAGAAAGGATTTGTTTCAAAGCAGTGGATGCTGTCACATCACCACATCACCAAAGGTGACAACTATCTGCTCTCAGTTCAGTCATTGAGGGGGAAGGAAAGAGCCTATGAGTCAGAAGGTTTTGCAGCTCCTAACTTTCATACTCGTGGAGACGAGATAAGCTAGTCCCTGACAGACCCAGCAACAGGCTGGGAAAAATGTCAAGAAGCAAAGCTGGGTGCCACCGGCAGGTGCTCTGCAACCAGCAAGACTCAAACTCCCTGCACAGCACCATGGCCTCATGACCACAAGCACCAGCAGAAGAGAGGACAGCCCTTCCACTGAAATAAGCATACAGTTTCAGGGTTTTCTAGGAACCTCTAGAGGAGATAGTTTCACACGTATCTGAATTAACCTGATACAGCTAGTCAAATGTTCAAACCATTTTAATTTAATTTTATATTTATTTTACTAACAGAAGTATGGCTGAACACAGTTCATCTTCAAATAAAACCAAATGTTTCCAACTAACTTTAGTTTCCAACTAAATGTATAACCAAACAATTTCACTGTGACCTCTAAACTACCCCAGAATTAATGGGTATATCTATCAGTTACTCTGCATGGCCAACCCATGACCTGCCATACATCTCCCCCATCTCTGCCTGGCTGCCAAGCCTCAAATATTCTGGTGAAAAGAAATTAATCATCTTCCAAGGCAGCAAATTCCATTTTCGAGGCAGCTCTAAGAGTTAGAAAGTTCTTCCATATGCTGACCCAAAATCTCAGTGATTTTTGATCCTAGTTCTGCCTTCTGGAGCCACAGAGACCAACATGCATTCAGTCTGAATTATTACTTACCTTTAGGCGTTCAATGGCTTCCTCTCCCCCAGGTGTAGACATGATCCTCTCCTGAATACTGCTCACAGACGTTAAGCCCACCTGACTACTGAGTGAGCAGGAAGATGGAGATGAAGTAAGGGACCCCATGGATGCTGTGGAAAAATTGCCAGGACGTTGATTCTCAGAGGCTAGCAAGTACCTATGCTTATTGTTCTGAAAATCTTTCAGATCTGGGAGATAGAAAGAAGGGAAGGCAGAAAAAGTAGAAAAGAGGGAAAGGAGCAGAAGAAGAAAAAAAAAAGACAGGAAGGAACACCAGTGTAAGAAAGGATAGCAACAAAGCGCCAAAGACACGTTATAATAAAAGCCAAGTTACAACTGTTTTAGATGGCAGTTCTAAAACATGTCTGTCTTTACTTAACACTGGTATCTTAGAGAATTTAGGCATTCTTCCAAAACAGCCATATACAGTCCTTCTATTGCTCCAAATCTATGATGGCTTCAGATTTATACGACTCTTTAAATTCCAAGTTTTTAACAGTAAAGAAAAAATGATCATTTATTTATCAGTAATAATGCATATCCACCAGGCTCAGAGTTTACAGACTCAGCAAAAATTTCCAAGAAAATATTACAGTTAAAACAAAAATCTGATCACTCACTACAGTGTCCTTTGTATAACAATATTGCAACATGCTAAAAAAATTGCTTAGATATGTCTTAAATTAAAAGAAGGGGCATTTGTGGAAGTGACAGGAATTTTGATAAGTCCTGGTTAAAAACTCAGGGCTGACTGATTTTCTCAACACGGAAGAGCAAAATTAGCAAACTGTTAAATTTTGGTGTAGTTTACATTCATCTATCAGAACAAGCAAAAATTAAGGCTAATTTAAATAAGATCTAACAGTACAACCAAGAGTCCCTTGTAAGTCTGGTTCCCTGTATGAAGTACAAGTTTTAGGGACACACTTTTCATTTAGTAAGGTCTCTAGGAGAGATGAAAATTGTGCTTTCAAACCCGGTATTGGTAAAAGAACCACAAACAGAGCAAAATTCATAAACTTGCTGTGTGTACTTTCTGTCATTACTCATCCTCAAATAGGTACCAGAGGAAAACCATAGGTGTTACTGCATTCCTATTTTTAAATTTACTCATTTTTAAATTTGAGAAAATACATATTGCTTAAAATTTACAAGTAAGTTTTCCTTAAAGGTATGAGTCAATACAAATAACAGGCAATAAAATATTGTTAGCTCTCTCTGGGTCTATGATCTCGAGTATTTCATCATAGCTAGTTCTTGAAGCCCCTTAAAACCAGGAGCTGCTTCAAGACAGTTTGAAAACCACCATCTGCAAGTACAGAACATAGGAAAATAAGCAAAGAGACAAGTTTTAAAAGGGGAATAGGGGCGAGAGCAAAAAAATTAGCCACCAAGCGATGGCAGCAGGGTGGGAAAGAAGAGGATGCATGGGCTTTAGAAGGTCCCCTGGACACATGCAAGCCCTAAGAGTATTAGAGTAGCAGATTGAAACAGATATTCAGAACTAGTCCAGACTGCTTTCCTGCACAAATACAGCATTAAAACTTAGTCATGCATTGTTTTTTTGGGAAATGCCACAGCTGCTCAGAAAAGAGTTAAGCAACAAGCTGGTAGCAGCAAAACCTTGAGCACAAAAGCAAGAACAAGATGGCGTCTTTTCCACACCAGTGTCATTCAGCTTTGGAAATCTCAGACAGAGCTATTCCAATCCAAGGGTAACTTCGGTATTGGACAGTATAGTGTCATCGAGGCCTAACGCAACACAGCAGCCAAGCCTATATTTGACTTCCCTATATATTTCCTCACTGTCCAGTCTCATTATATGCCCTCCTATAGAAATAAACAAATAAATAAAAATCTAAAAATTACCCCCCAAAATCAAGACCCTCCATTTCTTCCAAAATAACAGTTCCCTCATAATAACCTGATATTTTTAAAGGGTAATAAGTTATTTCTTCACCAACGTAATGATAAATATGGAGAGAATAATGTACAATCCTTTATAATTTGTATCCATTTCAAATACAATTCTAGATACCCAGTTTTTAAAAACTTATTTGTAATAAAAAGAAAAAAAGTGTTTATCAAACCATAAAGTAAGCTGGGGCCCAAGATTCAGAAGGAACCATCTTGGCATAAGCATAGATGAGTGCTAACCCAACACATACAGAACTACTTAATCATGGGTAGTTTGACAGAGTGGAAGTGACTGTTTCCAATTATATATGCATGAAGGTTCATAATTACATAGAAAATTGAAAAGTGTTTCTCTATTAAATAAACAAACTCTGAAGGGAGCAACTCAAAGGCCAAAAAAAGTGTTAGTTTACTAAGGATCAAAAGAAAGGGCTCTGAGTTACACTACCCAACCTGATAATGTAGAAATCATGGGATCTCAGGCGAACCCAGTCTAGGCTGCAGTGTCCTCATTGCTAAATAGGAACTTTTTCAGGGTTACTGAAAGGATTAAGTGATATGCTATATTCAAGGTGTCTACAATCGGACCCAGAACACTGCAAAATGCTCAATAAATGTTAGCTGCTCTCATCACCACCATCATCGTCATCATCTTCGCTGTCATCTATGACTTTGTTTTTAGTTATTCACACGAGGGGAAAACTGAAGAGTAGAAAAAGCAAGAGGTTCTCAAGTCTCCTGACTTTATTCAAGCCACAAACTGAAATTCAGCAAAGACTGTTTTGCTAAATGGAGAAGGGCAAAAATGGGATCATCACTGATTCTACAGTATGCTCTGTCTGGGATTTCCCTGTAAGGATTGCTGGCATGCAAAATTCACTTCAAGGCTGATCCAGCAGAGGCAGATTAGCAAATCAGAGTACTGGAAATACCCAATACATGAAATACACACATTTGCCTCCACTTCCAGAGTAATCATCGATCAATGGCTCAACTGAAGGTAAGCAGGAGGGAAAATATGAGAAGGGTCAAAGTTCAGGTTCAGCAGTGACACAGACAGGGAACAGAGCAATATTTGGCATTTGGAAAGATGTAAAGTTCATCCTTAGAATATACAGATATCATTTTTATAAACTATATTTACCCCAAACTCCAAATCTAACCAATAAGAAGATATAAATTAGAAGAGGACTTGAAAATCTCATTAGGATTTTAATAAATACAATCTTAATTTTATACTCAAAAACTAAAAATAAATTTTCTTAAGTAAACCCATATTCTACCACAGTCTATTCTATTTTACACATTTAAGAGAATAATAACTTCATTCTCTTAAATGTGTAAAATAATCTATTTTACACATTTAAGAGAACTTTTGATTAGACATTATGTACTTAGAACACTGAGGTTAAAAAATGTATTTTATGACAACATTATAAAACAATACTCTATGGAATTCTAATTCTCAAACTTGAAAGCAATTGGGTTTTTCCCATCATAGGTTTTGGGAGGCAGGGGAGGTATTCAAAAGTGAATCTTATCTGAAAGTAGAACTGAATGGTTCTTAACCATTCATATTTATGGTTATTAACATATTTATCACTATCACTATACTAATCTAGAGAAATCCATAACAAAATAAAAAAAAATTTCAAGTGATATTTTTATGAAGTGATTAATTTCTCAGTGAAAGTTAAGTTTCACATTCCAAATAAATGTCACCGGTGCTCTAATTCTGATTCTATAGAATCAGAATTCTAATAAAAGTCTAAGTAGTGATATATTCATGTTTTTTAAAAATAATTTCATCATTTCAATGAGAAGACTGGCAGAAATGATAAAAAGAAATTCTGAGATCATTTTCATTAAGTGTTTTAAGAAGAAAACCCAAAATACCCTTTCACTACCACTTAGCTTCATCTGATTCCTTAAAGTTAAGTTTCTTTTAAATGTAAGAACTCCAAAGAGGAAAAGGAGATTGAGATGATACTTAAGCCACCTACTATCAATAATATCTCCCAGCCCCTGAGCACGAAGAAGGTCCTTCAGTCGTGTCACCTCCTCCTTTAATTCACGAACCAGTTTGGCATTGGGGTCCTCATTGATAACAGCATTGCATTTAATTTGTTTTGCACGATCTGCATATCTAGATCCAAAAAGAAAATTCATTTTTACCAATGCTCAGATCCTCTACTTCTCATAAGAAACGTACCTTTATTTCTAAACCAAACATCCTGCATATTTATACATCCTGCATATTTACACATTATGAGCCTTGATAATAAAAAACATTTGTATAAAACTGTACAATACCTTACAAAAATGAAGGAAAAGACCCAGATAAATATTATTTGTCCAAAACCACAATGAAAATAAACACCAGACAGAGGACTCAAACCCAATTTATCAGACTATACAGTGTTCCTTCCATTATATCAAAAGTGCTTTTAATGGGAAAAGGGCAGAAAATTCTGGGTTAAAGTTAAGAGAACACATTCATAGATAAAAATATTTTGTTAATAAACATTGTCAGTAATGTTTCTTCAATGTACTCATAATTTTATTACTTTTTTTACTACATGAACATTTCTATAATAAATACCACAAGAAGGGGCCACTATTTTTATAGAAATGAAAACAATAAACTTTCACTATTATCCAAAAGTTATCCAAAAATCTTACTTGAACAATTCAAATATTTTCTATGAAAAGTTCCTGTCTTTCACAATGAAATAAAAAACCATAAACAGATAAATTCTATTATAATAAAAAAATTTTTCTCACATTTTCCCTGTTATGAGAGGATGGATCATTACAAATGGCTACACATACAATATAAGAAAAGTCAGGGCATAAAAAATGACATATGAAGGCACTGTGTTCTATTTAGCTACCAAGATCAAACAAGAGTACCTCAGAGTGCTCAAAGTTTCATCATAGTTGATATCCGCAGGGCTCAGAGCAGCAACCATTGCAGTTCGAGAATTGCCTCCTGAAAAGATAAATCACAATTATCTCAAATCACACTCATTTTAGGAAGAAGTTTATTGAGTACGTCAAATTTGACAGTACAATCTCAGATCCTAAGATCTAATCAAAAGTCAACAAATTTCTTGAACGTTCTCATGCCAGAAACTATTGTACTCAACCTTTGTTGTCTAGATCCACCATTTCCAATTCCTCTGCTTACACTCTCTCTTTAACCCAATCCGATCAAGATTTCAATCCCACCACTCCACCAGAACTATTCTTAGCAAAGTGAAAAGTCCAATAGCCCAGTCTTAGTCTCTTCCTTCTATTAGCAATGTTTGACACAGCTCATTAGTCCCTCCTTGACGAGAAGGAGAGAAAGGGACTAAGGAACAGTAAATGAAGGACTGTGATCTGAAAGCCTGAAAATGTCAGCATGTCAGCAACAAAAATGAGTGAGGGCTGGGAGCAACTTATTAGGTGCACCACAAAGGAACATGGGGTGTTGAAAGAGGAAGAAGGTGCAATCATTTGGAGCAAGCATGGGGAATCAGGAAGAAAACTACTCCTCAGTTCATGTCCAGAAATAAATTAAGATATAGAAGACAGCCCTGACTTAATGGTGATCAAGTCATCAAGGACAAAAACGAAAAAAAAAGAGCAAGGAGCACTCAAGTTAGTGAAGAGCCAGAGATTACTCATCTCCAAAACAGGCTTACAAAGACAATTAGCACAAAAGGTAATTGGTGAGCAGCTTTAAAAAGATAATTACAAAGGGAAATTTAACCAGCGGTTAGATTGAACATACCTAGATTTTCCCGAAGCAGCCAAGTAAGTACAGAATCCCTGTATGGAATAAAATCAGTTTTCTTCTTCTTTTTACTCTATGGAAGAGAAAGACATGGCCTTAGAATTGTTTGGGGAAAAAACTCACAAGAAAAGTAAATAAGTCTAAAATTCCAAAGTAAATCAAATTACAGTAGAACCCTGTTACTGTTGAATTTAAAACAAACAGAGTTGTAATTCTTCACAATACCCAAAGTTCATGAAATAAAGTAATTTTTTCTTTTATGTTTTATTTTGAAAAGTTTATAATAAATACAGAAGTTAAGAAAGTAGTATAATGAACAAGCAGCTTCAACCATTATCAATATTTTGCCTATCATCTTTCATTTGCCCCCAAAACACTTTTCTATGCTTTTTTCCTTGAACCTTTGTGAAGTAAGTTGCAGATATCGTTTCCTTTTACCCCTAAAAAGCAGATAAGGATGGACATTCTCCAACAAAGTTAAGTACAATGACCAAATTCAGGAAATTTAGCAACAACACAAGACTATTATCCAATATCCTGTTCATATGATGTCTTTTATAGCTGCTAGTGTTTTAAGGCAAATTCAACATTTCACTTAAAAATACTTCAGGTAGGTATCTCTAACAGAAAAGGATGTTTTTGTAAACAATATACCACAAGACCGTTATCACACTTAACAAAATTAACAATGATACTTTAATAGCATCTAATACCCAGTCTTTGAACAATACTTTTGATTTCTAAGAAGGACAAATAGGAATCCTGTGCAGTCCACATCAGGTGTGTACAAGCAAGCCATTTAGTTAATGAATTTACTTGACCAACCACCAATGAAATCATCAAGTAGGGTGTTGTAGATCTAGTAACTCTTGTAAAGTAATACACACTTGGATTCCTGGATAAGAAATCATACCCCAAATAAATATAATCATTAGAGCGAAGGCCAAAAGTGAAAAGGTCTAAAATAGTGATGTAATTTGCTAACAGGAAGATTTGTAAAGATTGCAAGATGAATTTCTGTTATCTATCAAGGGTCTCCTTGTACTATTCTCTCCATGACCCTTCTCATTATCACAGGATCAAGAAAAAGCACTAAGTCAAAGTCAATGCTGAAAGGGATGATAGGATATTCTCTAAAAGTAACACTTAATGCAAATGCTTTACAGATCACAGCTACTCAAAGATCTGCCGGCTGGCTACTGTCGTGATGCTTTAGGAAGCTATAAAGGGAAAGCCAGGCTTGTTGATAAACATCTCCCTAGCAACCAACAGTTTTATAATCCATGCCTGGTATAATATGAGGTTAAACTAAGGATGATCTACTTTCTGGAAAAGCACAGATATTCAGGAGTACTAAGTGGTTGTTCCCTTGTTTACTGAGGAGAGAGAATGGGCAAGCGGCACTTTAATTCCATTTCCATCTCTTAGCACAAACGGCCCCACCATCCCATCCCACCTCATCCCCACCTTCCACTAATGAGAAAGTCACTTCCAACAGCAGGTTCTATTTTTAAATTGCACAGACCTCGCGCGAAAATTAAGCCCTTCAGTCATTCACAGCTTAGTGGGACTTTCATTCCATTAGAAAATCTTTGAGGCCTGGGACCTCAGTTTATCCTTCTGTAGTTCCTCACCACATCTAAATACCCCACTTTGTCCATTGTTAGTACTAAAAATGCCACAAGAATTAAGGTATGTCAGATACAGTGATTGCAGACAGTACTATAAAAATAAGCAATGTGGGTTTGTCAAAAATATCCCTTTTTCATTTCTATCAATTAGACTAAATTATAAAGGAATAGCTAAATGAAGGAACATAAATAGAACTTCACTTCTTTCCATTTGAAAATATTCCAGAATTTTAGCCATTTTTTTTCTGTTTGCTCTTGTTGCATCACATCCATACTTTTTTTTTTAAATAAATGCTTCAGAAGTTAAATAAAAAGCATTAACCTCTCAAAAAGAAGTGCTGTTAAGTATCAAAAATAATCAACCTGTTTCTCTCCCCAGTGGAAATAACAATACATCATGATTCACCAAAAATTATGCCCATGCTTGTTACATATGAAAACTAAAATTTAGTTCTGATCAGTTATAGTTATGACACAAATGCAAAGTACTAAATGGGTTTTACAATACTGATTATTAAAAAAAACCCTTTGTGAACTATTGTGGCACAGAGCAATGTGGGAAATATACCAATAGTTTGTAAACTCTTCCTGATGTAATAGATGAGCAAATGAGAGGACAAGTTAGAATGATCCCTAAATTTTAACAATCTGGACTCAGATTAGAAATGGGAAGAATGCCCACACATGGACAATATCAAATATCAGAAAGACTGCTCAGTCTTACACAGCTTTCTTCAACATGTGGAGAAAGACAGCAAAAGGGCATTATTTTGTATTAAGTTCTGTTTATAGGGGGAGCAAGAATAGGCAAATCTATATATTTGAAAATAGGACTATAAAATATTTCAATACAAATACGGCATATACCCTTAAGTATAAACTTTAGAGTATTTGTATAGAAATACACGAAAGAGAAAAATCTACAGTATTTGGGTAAAAAGGATGCAGATAATATGTTTTCTAGATGCAGTTAGAATTTAAACTTGATTCTACAGCCTTCAGTCTATGTATAAGTCACAAGTAGTAAAAAAAAAAAATAAAAAAAAAAAGGTAATGATTTATATTATGGTAGGGAATAGGTAAAGGTAATTCAAAGAAGCTTTTTTTTTTAATCTAGTAATAATTTCAAGAAGCCAGCTATATTCTGGAATGGTACTCTTAAGAAATTTCTCTTAATGCTCTTTCGAGTGTTATATAGGTACTTCTTCAAAAAAACAGTCCTACAGATCACTGGGAGAAATACTGTAAGATAACACAACATAAAAGCTTCCTCAAAGTTTTTTCTTGTTCCTTTATTCTGAATCCTTCTCCAAAACACATTACGTTCCCTAAATTAATTTTGGTGTGAAGTTCCATGATTCATAGTCACTCGAAACTCCAGACACAGAAGACAAATGACAATAAGGTTTCTGAAGGTTCCATTCCTACTCATGCCTCCACACATCCTGCTAAAGGTGTGATATCGTAACAGTTGATTCTGTAACTAGTTCATTTCTACCAAATCTCACCGTACCTTGCTGATGCAGTTATCCTACAGACGAAAGCATTTAAAGGAGAGAATAAGAACACGGGATAAGCTCCAGATAGAAAATATATGGTTTAAATTTTAAGTCATAGATTGAAACGATTTCTCAGAGACTAGCAAAAAGGCATTTAATTCTTTTTTAGGGATTCAAATGAGGTATTAAACTAAATAAAAACACACAATAACTAATATTTTCTGTTTCTAACCTAAATAATGAAGCCCCTCATAAAAAACTGCTTCAGCCTGACTGTTCCTCTGGAAGGAATTCAAGAAAAGAATAAAGCTATTTTTAAAAATTCTTTCTACATTATTGCTGCCCACCCCACCCCCCAAATTCACAACATTCACCAAAGCCAAACTGCTCAAAATACTACAGAAGATACTGCATTCTACTTAGAAAATATTGTCATTGGATAAGAATATGCAATGAATACACTTGTTTTTTGTGAGAGATGAAAATAGGCTGAAAACATTAGCCAAATCTTAGGTCTTTGCTCTAGCCTTTCCAGATCTACATTTACATCCATTCTCCTTAACCTCTTTTACTTTCATTACAAAGTCAAAGTGTGTTTTACCTGGTATCTTATCTGAAAAGTTCTAGAAGGAGAAAGACAAGATTGCATAAAAGGGCCAAAAATGGACCGACTTCATACACAATCCTAAAATAACATCAAGTACATTTGTTGAACAGATACTTTTCAGACCTTATTAATGTAATATGAAACTTACCACCTCTGCCAAGGCTGAAATGACTTTGCCCAGAGTTGTAAGAGATTTATTAATATTTGCTCCTTCCTAAAATAAATACCAAACATGAAAGAATTATGATGAAGAATTTCTACTACTGAGATATCATATATACTACATAAAATATATTTAGACATTACTTGTTTACTTATGACCACAAGTTCTAGGAACATCCTTTACTCCTCAATCTTTCCTTCTCTCCACTTGATGACATACCAGGACCACATGCTTAACTCACAGTCCTAAAGTATCAAGATGTCTGTGCTCCAAAACCTTACAGAAGTACCTTCTTTAAAACTTGCCAACGTGAAATTTCTCTTCTTTTTAAGCAGTAGCTCTAGAAAAGTCCATGCTTTTCTCACATCTGGATCTTGTATATCCTACACCAATTACTGTTCTTTACTTTGATCTAGCCAAATTCTGCCTATTCCTCAAAATCCAATTCAACTCTTGCCTTATTCATGAGTCCCCCCTAACTATTCTGTTATATAACTTATCCTTTCATTGAAGTTACAGATCAGGAATTGGCAAAAATTTTCTGTGAAAGAACAGATAATAAATATTTTAGGTTTTGTGGGTTATACAGTCTCTGTTGCAACTACTTAACTTTGCCATTATATATGAAAGCAGCCATCAACAATACATAAACAAGTGAGTATAGCTGTGTGCCAGTAAAAATTTTATTTATAAAAAACAGGCAGTGGGTCAGATTTGGCCTACAGACTAGAGTATGTGAACTCTTGTTATAACATTTATTAACTAGGCCATGTATTTGGCATAAATACCTTTAATCGAGTTCCTTTGGCACCAGTTGAATCAGCTCGTTCACTTCCTGCTAGATCCACCAAGCTGATTTTACTAACCTAGTAAAGAACAATAACATTGGAGGAATTAAAAAATAGGCAAGGTAGAAGTAGAAAACATTTAGAGGCAGGGAACTAAGATATTAAGGTACTGAGAGGACTAAAAATTTTAGAGCATTTAAATATGCACAGGAAGAGTAAGACAAACATTTTCGTTTAAAGAGCATGGACAAAGTAAACACTAATATCCTGGTTAAATCCTACAATTCAACAACAATAGTAGAAACAGCCCAATTATAAAATGGGCAAAAGACATGAAAAGACACTTCTCTGAAGAGGAAATACAAATGGCTAAAAAACACATGAAAAAATGTTCATCTTCACTAGCTACTAGGGAGATGCAAATTAAGATCATAATGAGATATCATCTTACACCAATTAGAATGGCTGCCATTAAACAAACAAGAAACTACAAACGCTGGAGAGGATGTGGAGAAATTGGAACTCTTATTCATTGCTGGTGGGACTGTATAATGGTACGGCCACTCTGGAGGACAGTCTGGCGGTTCCTTAGAAAATTAGATCTTGAGTTACCCTTTGATCCAGAAATTTCACTTCTCGGTATATATATCCAGAAGATCTGAAAGCACTGACACGAACAGATATTTGCACACCAATGTTCATAGTGGCATTATTCACAATTGCTAAGAAATGAAAACAATCCGAATGTCCTTCAACAGATGAGTGGATAAACAAAATGTGTATATATATAAACACGATGGAATACCGTGCCAGTTTGGATGTATTATGTCCCCCAAAATGCCATGTTCTCTGAAGCAATCTTGTGGGGGCAGATGTACTGGTGTTGACTGGATTGGAATCTTTTGATTGCTTCCATGGAGATGTGACTCAATCAACCGTGAGTGAAAGGTCTGATTGGATAATTTCCATGGAGGTGTTACCCCACCCATGCAGGGTGGGTGTTAACTGGATCACTGTAGTTATATAAAGGAATTCACAGACACAAGGACATGAGAGTAACTGAGAGTGACATTTTGAAAAAGAGATGCAGCTTACAGAGATATTCTGAAGACGGCCATTGAAAGCTGACATTTTACAAAAAGCCATTTTGAAACACAACCGGGGAACAAAGGAAGAAGACGTCAACCACGTATCTTTCCAGACAACAGAGGTGGTGTTCCCGACGCCACTGGCGATCCTTCGGTGAAGATACTCTGTTGTTGATGCCTTATCTTGGACACTTTAATGGCCTTAAGACTTTAACTGTGTAACCAAATAAACCCCCTTTATAAAAGCCAATCCATTTCTGGTGTTTTGCATAATGGCAGCATTAGCAAAACAGAACAAATACTATGCGGCAGTAAGAAGGCACAAGGTTGAGAAACACATGACAACATGGATGAACCTTGAACACAATGCTGACTGAAATAAGTCAGACACAAAAAGAGAGCTACTGTATGTTACCACTAATATGAACTCTGTGATAATGTAAAATAAATGTTTTATATTGTAGAATGTAGGGGACCTAGCGATAAGACAGCAACTAGGTAAGGGGGAATGATAGTCTAATAAGAACAGATAAGCTACTGAGGGTAATCTCAATGTTACAGGATTGTTCAGGAATGATTACAATTTGCAAATTTTCTTGGGTATGGTAGGAACATGCTGGAAGCAATGGAGTTATTTTACGTTATTTGGTTTTTCTTATGCCTTTGTTTGATTATGGTTTGTTAATTTTCTTGGGGTATGGTAGGAACATGTTGGACTCAATGTAATTATTTCAGATTATTTGTTTTTCTTATTCCTTTGGTTATGGTTTAATTTTCTTGGGGTATCATATGTTGAAGCAATGCAATTATTTTAGGTCATTTGTTTTTCTTAATTTTTTGGTTTATTTTGTTTGAAATGTGGTTTTTTGTTGTTTGTTTTTAAATTTTTTGATAAAGTTTAAAAAATCCACTACAGATTTAGAGCGGAGGCGGGGCAAGATGGCAGACTGGTGAGCTGTAAGTTTTAGCTACTCCTCCAGGAAAGTAGGTAAAAAGCCAGGAACTGCGTGGACTGGACACCACAGAGCAATCTGTCTTTGGGCATACTTCATACAACACTCATGAAAACGTGGAACTGCTGAGATCAGCGAAATCTGTAAGTTTTTGCAGCCAGGGGACCCGCGCCCCTCCCTGCCAGGCTCAGTCCGGGGGAGGAGAGGCTGTCAGCTCCGGGAAGGAGAAGGGAGAATTGCAGTGGCTGCTCTTATCGGAAACTCATTCTACTGATTCAAACTCCAACCATAGATAGACTGAGACCAGACACCAGAGACTCTGAGAGCAGCCAGCCCAGCAGAGAGGAGACAGGCATAGAAAAAATACAACACGAAAAACTCCAAAATAAAAGCGGAGGATTTTTGGAGTTCTGGTGAACGCAGAGGGGGGAAGGGCGGAGCTCAGGCCTTGAGGCGCATATGCAAATCCCGAAGCAAAGCTGATCTCTCTGCCCTGTGCACCTTTCCTTAATGGCCCTGGTTGCTTTGTCTATTAGCATTTCAATAACCCATTAGATCTCTGAGGAGGGCCGTTTTTTTTTTGTTTTTTTTTATAAATACTTTTTGCTTTTTCTAAAACAATTACTCTAAGAAGCTCAATACAGAAAGCTTCAAAGAATTGCAATTTGGGCACGTCAAGTCAAGAGCAGAACTAAGAGAGCTCTGAGACAAAAGGCAATAATCCAGTGGCTGAGAAAATTCACTAAACAACACAACTTCCCAAGAAAAGGGGGGTGTCCGCTCACAGCCACCATCCTGGTGGACAGGAAACACTCCTGCCCATCGCCAGCCCCATAGCCCAGAGCTGCCCCAGACAACCCAGTGTGACGGAAGTGCTTCAAATAACAGGCACACACCACAAAACTGGGCGTGGACATTAGCCTTCCCTGCAACCTCAGCTGAATGTCCCAGAGCTGGGAAGGTGGAGCAGTGTGAATTAACAAAGCCCCATTCAGCCATCATTTGAGCAGACTGGGAGCCTCCCTACACAGCCCAGCAGCCCAGAACTGCCCTGGGGGGACGGCACTCACCTGTGACATAGCACAGTCATCCCTCAACAGAGGACCCGGGGTGCATGGCCTGGAAGAGGGGCCCACTTGCAAGTCTCAGGAGCCATACGCCAATACCAAAGACTTGTGGGTCAGTGGCAGAGACAAACTGTGGCAGGACTGAACTGAAGGATTAGACTATTGCAGCAGCTTTAAAACTCTAGGATCATCAGGGAGATTTGATTGTTAGGGCCACCCCCCCTCCCCGACTGCCCAGAAACACGCCCCACATACAGGGCAGGCAACACCAACTACACACGCAAGCTTGGTACACCAATTGGGCCCCACAAGACTCACTCCCCCACTCACCAAAAAGGCTAAGCAGGGGAGATCTGGCTTGTGGAGAACAGGTGGCTCATGAACGCCACCTGCTGGTTAGTTAGAGTAAGTGTACTCCACGAAGCTGTAGATCTGATAAATTAGAGATAAGGACTTCAACTGGTCTACAAACCCTAAAAGAACCCTATCAAGTTCAGCAAATGCCACGAGGCCAAAAACAACAGAAAATTATAAAGCATATGAAAAAACCAGACGATATGGATAACCCAAGCCCAAGCACCCAAATCAAAAGACCAGAAGAGACACAGCACCTAGAGCAGCTACTCAAAGAACTAAAGATGAACAATGAGACCACAGTACGGGATATGAAGGAAATCAAGAAGACCCTAGAAGAGCATAAAGAAGACATTGCAAGACTAAATAAAAAAATGGATGATCTTATGGAAATTAAAGAAACTGTTGACCAAATTAAAAAGATTCTGGACACTCATAGTACAAGACTAGAGGAAGTTGAACAACGAATCAGTGACCTGGAAGATGACAGAATGGAAAATGAAAGCATAAAAGAAAGAATGGGGAAAAAAATTGAAAAACTCGAAATGGACCTCAGGGATATGATAGATAATATGAAACGTCCGAATATAAGAATCATTGGTGTCCCAGAAGGGGAAGAAAAGGGTAAAGGTCTAGGAAGAGTATTCAAAGAAATTGTTGGGGAAAACTTCCCAAATCTTCTAAACAACATAAATACACAAATCATAAATGCTCAGCGAACTCCAAATAGAATAAATCCAAATAAACCCACTCCGAGACATATACTGATCACACTGTCAAACACAGAAGAGAAGGAGCAAGTTCTGAAAGCAGCAAGAGAAAAGCAATTCACCACATACAAAGGAAACAGCATAAGACTAAGTAGTGACTACTCAGCAGCCACCATGGAGGCAAGAAGGCAGTGGCACGATATATTTAAAATTCTGAGTGAGAGGAATTTCCAGCCAAGAATACTTTATCCAGCAAAGCTCTCCTTCAAATTTGAGGGAGAGCTTAAATTTTTCACAGACAAAGAAATGCTGAGAGAATTTGCTAACAAGAGACCTGCCCTACTGGAGATACTAAAGGGAGCCCTACAGACAGAGAAACAAAGACAGGACAGAGAGACTTGGAGAAAGGTTCAGTACTAAAGAGATTCGGTATGGGTACAATAAAGGATATTAATAGAGAGAGGGAAAAATATGGCAAACATAATCCAAAGGATAAGATGGCCGATTCAAGAAATGCCTTCACGGTTTTAACGTTGAATGTAAATGGATTAAACTCCCCAATTAAAAGATATAGATTCGCAGAATGGATCAAAAAAAATGAACCATCAATATGTTGCATACAAGAGACTCATCTTAGACACAGGGACACAAAGAAACTGAAAGTGAAAGGATGGAAAAAAATATTTCATGCAAGCTACAGCCAAAAGAAAGCAGGTGTAGCAATATTAATCTCAGATAAAATAGACTTCAAATGCAGGGATGTTTTGAGAGACAAAGAAGGCCACTACATACTAATAAAAGGGGCAATTCAGCAAGAAGAAATAACAATCGTAAATCTCTATGCACCCAATCAAGGTGCCACAAAATACATGAAAGAAACACTGGCAAAACTAAAGGAAGCAATTGATGTTTCCACAATAATTGTGGGAGACTTCAACACATCACTCTCTCCTATAGATAGATCAACCAGACAGAAGACCAATAAGGAAATTGAAAACCTAAACAATCTGATAAATGAATTAGATTTAACAGACATCTACAGGACATTACATCCCAAATCACCAGGATACACATACTTTTCTAGTGCTCACGGAACTTTTTCCAGAATAGATCATATGCTGGGATATAAAACAAGCCTCAATAAATTTAAAAAGATTGAAATTATTCAAAGCACATTCTCTGACCACAATGGAATACAATTAGAAGTCAATAACCATCAGAGACTTAGAAAATTCACAAATACCTGGAGGTTAAACAACACACTCCTAAACAATCAGTGGGTTAAAGAAGAAATAGCAAGAGAAATTGCTAAATATATAGAGACGAATGAAAATGAGAACACAACATACCAAAACCTATGGGATGCAGCAAAAGCAGTGCTAAGGGGGAAATTTATAGCACTAAACGCATATATTAAAAAGGAAGAAAGAGCCAAAATCAAAGAACTAATGGATCAACTGAAGAAGCTAGAAAATGAACAGCAAACCAATCCTAAACCAAGTACAAGAAAAGAAATAACAAGGATTAAAGCAGAAATAAATGACATAGAGAACAAAAAAACAATAGAGAGGATAAATATCACCAAAAGTTGGTTCTTTGAGAAGATCAACAAGATTGACAAGCCCCTAGCTAGACTGACAAAATCAAAAAGAGAGAAGACCCATATAAACAAAATAATGAATGAAAAAGGTGACATAACTGCAGATCCTGAAGAAATTAAAAAAATTATAAGAGGATATTATGAACAACTGTATGGCAACAAACTGGATAATGTAGAAGAAATGGACAATTTCCTGGAAACATATGAACAACCTAGACTGACCAGAGAAGAAACAGAAGACCTCAACCAACCCATCACAAGCAAAGACATCCAATCAGTCATCAAAAATCTTCCCACAAATAAATGCCCAGGGCCAGATGGCTTCACAGGGGAATTCTACCAAACTTTCCAGAAAGAACTGACACCAATCTTACTCAAACTCTTTCAAAACATTGAAGAAAATGGAACACTACCTAACTCATTTTATGAAGCTAACATCAATCTAATACCAAAACCAGGCAAAGATGCTACAAAAAAGGAAAACTACCGGCCAATCTCCCTAATGACTATAGATGCAAAAATCCTCAACAAAATACTTGCAAATCGAATCCAAAGACACATTAAAAAAATCATACACCATGACCAAGTGGGGTTCATTCCAGGCATGCAAGGATGGTTCAACATAAGAAAAACAATCAATGTATTACAACACATTAAAAACTCGAAAGGGAAAAATCAATTGATCATCTCAATAGATGCTGAAAAAGCATTTGACAAAATCCAACATCCCTTTTTGATAAAAACACTTCAAAAGGTAGGAATTGAAGGAAACTTCCTCAACATGATAAAGAGCATATATGAAAAACCCACAGCCAGCATAGTACTCAATGGTGAGAGACTGAAAGCCTTCCCTCTAAGATCAGGAACAAGACAAGGATGCCCGCTGTCACCACTGTTATTCAACATTGTGCTGGAAGTGCTAGCCAGGGCAATCCGGCAAGACAGAGAAATAAAAGGCATCCAAATTGGAAAAGAAGAAGTAAAACTGTCATTGTTTGCAGATGATATGATCTTATATCTAGAAAACCCTGAGAAATCGACGATACAGCTACTAGAGCTAATAAACAAATTTAGCAAAGTAGCGGGATACAAGGTTAATGCACATAAGTCAGTAATGTTTCTATATGCTAGAAATGAACAAACTGAAGAGACACTCAAGAAAAAGATACCATTTTCAATAGCAACTAAAAAAATCAAGTACCTAGGAATAAACTTAACCAAAGATGTAAAAGACCTATACAAAGAAAACTACATAACTCTACTAAAAGAAATAGAAGGGGACCTTAAAAGATGGAAAAATATTCCATGTTCATGGATAGGAAGGCTAAATGTCATTAAGATGTCAATTCTACCCAAACTCATCTACAGATCCAATGCAATCCCAATCAAAATTCCAACAACCTACTTTGCAGACTTGGAAAAGCTAGTGATCAAATTTATTTGGAAAGGGAAGATGCCTCGAATTGCTAAAGACACTCTAAAAAAGAAAAACGAAGTGGGAGGACTTACACTCCCTGACTTTGAAGCTTATTATAAAGCCACAGTTGCCAAAACAGCATGGTACTGGCACAAAGATAGACATACAGATCAATGGAATCGAATTGAGAATTCAGAGATAGACCCTCAGATCTATGGCCGACTGATCTTTGATAAGGCCCCCAAAGTCACCGAACTGAGCCATAATGGTCTTTTCAACAAATGGGGCTGGGAGAGTTGGATATCCATATCCAAAAGAATGAAAGAGGACCCCTACCTCACCCCCTACACAAAAATTAACTCAAAATGGACCAAAGATCTCAATATAAAAGAAAGTACCATAAAACTCCTAGAAGATAATGTAGGAAAACATCTTCAAGACCTTGTATTAGGAGGCCACTTCCTAGACTTTACACCCAAAGCACAAGCAACAAAAGAGAAAATAGATAAATGGGAACTCCTCAAGCTTAGAAGTTTCTGCACCTCAAAGGAATTTCTCAAAAAGGTAAAGAGGCAGCCAACTCAATGGGAAAAAATTTTTGGAAACCATGTATCTGACAAAAGACTGATAACTTGCATATACAAAGAAATCCTACAACTCAATGACAATAGTACAGACAGCCCAATTATAAAATGGGCAAAAGATATGAAAAGACAGTTCTCTGAAGAGGAAATACAAATGACCAAGAAACACATGAAAAAATGTTCAGCTTCACTAGCTATTAGAGAGATGCAAATTAAGACCACAATGAGATACCATCTAACACCGGTTAGAATGGCTGCCATTAAACAAACAGGAAACTACAAATGCTGGAGGGGATGTGGAGAAATTGGAACTCTTATTCATTGTTGGTGGGACTGTATAATGGTTCAGCCACTCTGGAAGTCAGTCTGGCAGTTCCTTAGAAAACTAGATATAGAGCTACCATTCGATCCAGCGATTGCACTCCTCGGTATATACCCGGAAGATCGGAAAGCAGTGACACGAACAGATATCTGCACGCCAATGTTCATAGCAGCATTATTCACAATTGCCAAGAGATGGAAACAACCCAAATGTCCTTCAACAGATGAGTGGATAAATAAAATGTGGTATATACACACGATGGAATACTACGCGGCAGTAAGAAGGAACGATCTGGTGAAACATATGACAACATGGATGAACCTTGAAGACATAATGCTGAGCGAAATAAGCCAGGCACAAAAAGAGAAATATTATATGCTACCACTAATGTGAACTTTGAAAAATGTAAAACAAATGGTTTATAATGTAGAATGTAGGGGAACTAGCAGTAGAGAGCAATTAAGGAAGGGGGAACAATAATCCAGGAAGAACAGATAAGCTATTTAACGTTCTGGGGATGCCCAGAAATGACTATGGTCTGTTAATTTCTGATGGTTGTAGTAGGAACAAGTTCACTGAAATGTTGCTATATTATGTAACTTTCTTGGGGTAAAGTAGGAACATGTTGGAAGTTAAGCAGTTATCTTAGGTTAGTTGTCTTTTTCTTACTCCCTTGCTATGGTCTCTTTGAAATGCTCTTTTATTGTATGTTTGTTTTCTTTTTAACTTTTTTTCATACAGGTGATTTGAAAAATAAGGGAAATTTAAAAAAAAAAAAAAAAAGAAAAGAAAAAAGACAAACAAGGGAAAAAAAAAAAAAAAAAAGATGTAGTGCCCCCTTGAGGAGCCTGTGGAGAATGCAGGGGTATTCGCCTACCCCACCTCCATGGTTGCTAACATGACCACAGACATAGGGGACTGGTGGTTTGATGGGTTGAGCCCTCTACCATAAGTTTTACCCTTGGGAAGACGGTTGCTGCAAAGGAGAGGCTAGGCCTCCCTGTATTTGTGCCTAAGAATCTCCTCCTGAATGCCTCTTTGTTGCTCAGATGTGGCCCTCTCTCTCTGGCTAAGCCAAGTTGAAAGGTGAAATCACTGCCCTCCCCCCTACGTGGGATCAGACACCCAGGGAAGTGAATCTCCCTGGCAACGTGGAATATGACTCCCAGGGAGGAATGTAGACCTGGCACCGTGGGACGGAGAACATCTTCTTGACCAAAAGGGGGATGTGAAAGGAAATGAAATAAGCTTCAGTGGCAGAGAGATTCCAAAAGGAGCCGAGAGGTCACTCTGGTGGGCACTCTTATGCACACTTTAGACAACCCTTTTTAGGTTCTAAAGAATTGGGGTAGCTGGTGGTGGATACCTGAAACTATCAAACTACAACCCAGAACCCATGAATCTCGAAGACAGTTGTATAAAAATGTAGCTTATGAGGGGTGACAATGGGATTGGGAAAGCCATAAGGACCAAACACCACTTTGTCTAGTTTATGGATGGATGTGTAGAAAAGTAGGGGAAGGAAACAAACAGACAAAGGTACCCAGTGTTCTTTTTTACTTCAATTGCTCTTTTTCACTCTAATTATTATTCTTGTTATTTTTGTGTGTGTGCTAATGAAGGTGTCAGGGATTGATTTAGGTGATGAATGTACAACTATGTAATGGTACTGTAAACAATCGAAAGTACAATTTGTTTTGTATGACTGCGTGGTATGTGAATATATCTCAATAAAATGATGATTAAAAAAAAAAAAAAAAAAAAAAAAAAGAAAGTACCATAAAACTCCTAGAAGATAATGTAGGAAAACATCTTCAAGACCTTGTATTAGGAGGCCACTTCCTAGACTTTACACCCAAAGCACAAGCAACAAAAGAGAAAATAGATAAATGGGAACTCCTCAAGCTTAGAAGTTTCTGCACCTCAAAGGAATTTCTCAAAAAGGTAAAGAGGCAGCCAACTCAATGGGAAAAAATTTTTGGAAACCATGTATCTGACAAAAGACTGATATCTTGCATATACAAAGAAATCCTACAACTCAATGACAATAGTACAGACAGCCCAATTATAAAATGGGCAAAAGATATGAAAAGACAGTTCTCTGAAGAGGAAATACAGATGGCCAAGAAACACATGAAAAAATGTTCAGCTTCACTAGCTATTAGAGAGATGCAAATTAAGACCACAATGAGATACCATCTAACACCGATTAGAATGGCTGCCATTAAACAAACAGGAAACTACAAATACTGGAGGGGATGTGGAGAAATTGGAACTCTTATTCATTGTTGGTGGGACTGTATAATGGTTCAGCCACTCTGGAAGTCAGTCTGGCAGTTCCTTAGAAAACTAGATATAGAGCTGCCATTCGATCCAGCGATTGCACTTCTCGGTATATACCCGGAAGATCGGAAAGCAGTGACACGAACAGATATCTGCACGCCAATGTTCATAGCAGCATTATTCACAATTGCCAAGAGATGGAAACAACCCAAATGTCCTTCAACAGATGAGTGGATAAATAAAATGTGGTATATACACACGATGGAATACTACGCGGCAGTAAGAAGGAACGATCTGGTGAAACATATGACAACATGGATGAACCTTGAAGACATAATGCTGAGCGAAATAAGCCAGGCACAAAAAGAGAAATATTATATGCTACCACTAATGTGAACTTTGAAAAATGTAAAACAAATGGTTTATAATGTAGAATGTAGGGGAACTAGCAGTAGAGAGCAATTAAGGAAGGGGGAACAATAATCCAAGAAGAACAGATAAGCTATTTAACGTTCTGGGGATGCCCAGAAATGACTATGGTCTGTTAATTTCTGATGGATGTAGTAGGAACAAGTTCACTGAAATGTTGCTATATTATGTAACTTTCTTGGGGTAAAGTAGGAACATGTTGGAAGTTAAGCAGTTATCTTAGGTTAGTTGTCTTTTTCTTACTCCCTTGTTATGGTCTCTTTGAAATGTTCTTTTATTGTATGTTTGTTTTCTTTTTAACTTTTTTTTTCATACAGTTGATTTAAAAAAGAAGGGAAAGTTAAAAAAAAAAAAAAGAAAAGAAAAAAGAGAAACAAGGAAAAAAAAAAAAGATGTAGTGCCCCCTTGAGGAGCCTGTGGAGAATGCAGGGGTATTCACCTACCCCACCTCCATGGTTGGTAACATGACCACAGACATAGGGGACTGGAGGTTTGATGGGTTGAGCCCTCTACCATAAGTTTTACCCTTGGGAAGACGGTTGCTGCAAAGGAGAGGTTAGGCCTCCCTGTATTTGTGCCTAAGAGTCTCCTCCTGAATGCCTCTTTGTTGCTCAGATGTGGCCCTGTCTCTCTGGCTAAGCCAACTTGAAAGGTGAAATCACTGCCCTCCCCCCTACGTGGGATCAGACACCCAGGGAAGTGAATCTCCCTGGCAACGTGGAATATAACTCCCGGGGAGGAATGTAGACCCGGCATCGTGGGATGGAGAACATCTTCTTGACCAAAAGGGGGATGTGAAAGGAAATGAAATAAGCTTCAGTGGCAGAGAGATTCCAAAACGAGCCGAGAGATCACTCTGGTGGGCACTCTTACGCACACTTTAGACAACCTTTTTTAGGTTCTAAAGAATTGGGGTAGCTGGTGGTGGATACCTGAAACTATTAAACTACAACCCAGAACCCATGAATCTCGAAGACAGTTGTATAAAAATGTAGCTTATGAGGGGTGACAGTGGGATTGGGAATGCCATAAGGACCAAACTCCACTTTGTCTAGTTTATGGATGGATCTGTAGAAAAGTAGGGGAAGCAAACAAACAGATAAAGGTACCCAGTGTTCTTTTTTACTTCAATTGCTCTTTTTCACTCTAATTATTATTCTTGTTATTTTTGTGTGTGTGCTAATGAAGGTGTCAGGGATTGATTTAGGTGATGAATGTACAACTATGTAACGGTACTGTAAACAATCGAAAGTACAATTTGTTTTCTATGACTGCGTGGTATGTGAATATATCTCAATACAATGATGATTAAAAAAAAACAAAAAACAAAAAACAAAAAAAAAAAAACAAAAAACAAAAAAAATCCACTACAAAAAAAATTTTTTCTTGGGGTACGGTAGAGACATGTTGGAAGCAATGCAGTAATTTTGGGTTATTTGTTTTTCTTATTCCTTCGTAACGTTTTGCTTAAATTTTTTTAAATTTTTTGATAAAGAAAAAATACATGAAACTCCTCAACCCATTAAATGGCATATTAAAAATTAAGCTTCAAGCAACTGTAACTCTCACATTCTTCCAGTGGGAATGCAAAACCACTTTGGAAAACAGTTTGGTAGCTTCTTAAGAAATTAGACATATGCCTATCATACAATGCAGCCATTCTACTCCTAGATATTTACCAAGAGAAACTAAAACATGTATCCACACAAAGACTATACAAATTTTATACAGAAATGTTCATAATGGCTTCACTGTAATAATCAAAAACTGGAAACAACTCAAACGCCCAGCAACAGGTAAGCTGATAAACTGTGGTTTACCTATACAATGGAATCCTCCTCAGCAATTAAAAGGAATGAATACTGATACAGGCAACACAGATGCATCTCAAAATTATGTTGACTGAAAGAAGCCAAGCAAAATATAGTACATACTGTATGATTCCACTGATATAAAATTCTGGAAAATGCAAACCAATCTCTAACGAAAGAAAGCAGATCAGTGATTGCCTGGGGATGGGGTAGGGAAGAGGGATATACAGATTACAAAGGGGTATAAGGCAACTTTTTGGGATAATGAAAATGCTCATTGCCTTGACTGTGGTACTGGTTTCACAGATATATACATATGTCAAATTTTATACTTTAAATACACGTGGTTTATTGTACTTCAATAATACCTCAATAAAGTTAAAAATAAATACAGCTTGAATAAATTTTAGACAAATTTATCCAAAATGGATTATTATGGAAGTCCTGGCTATGGATTAACATCTTTAATTTTCTATATTTGACATCTTGGGAGAAGGGTAGAAATGCTTTCACATAAAATGTTCCTTGATGCCACTCACACAAAGAATACTGACTACTAAATAGCAATAATACTGTAACCTCTGGTTTAGCAGCGTCAAGTCATCTGATAACTTACATGAGGAGTGTATTTTAAAAAAATAATTTTCAGCTAGAAACAGACAAAAAAGTCACCAGGTAAAAGGGGATTCTGGTTTTTAGTGACAATGGTATTGCAAAGTGCTCAGTTCATAAGGCAAAGAGGACTCTTTTATAACTTTCAGTACAGTAAATCTAACCTGAGATTTAAAAATCCAGCTGCATGCTACTTAGCAAACTGGGCCGAGCAGAATTCAACATAATTTATTATTAACAATAATAGCAATAAAACTAACAATAATGGCAATAAAACTAACATTTACTGAATTGGTACTCTGTGTCAGACACTAGTATATGCACTCATCCTATAATGATACTTAATACTTCAACAACCCCATGAGGTTGAGGTTGTTACACATGGGGAAATTAAGGCACACAGAGATTACATAACCTGCCCAAGGTCAGATGCAGAGAGGCAGAGCCAAGCAGCCTAATTTCAAAGTCCACAATATTTAATCATCATGGAAAATGATAAATTAACAAGCAAAGGTATTTGAAGAATAACAGAACTGCTGTGCAGTTCTTTTTTTTCTAGGAATAAAACACATCATGTCTACTTAATCATCTGCTTTAACATTCAATCCTATGATAACATTATCATACCTAAAAAAAAAAAAGCACACACTTAAAAAGACTAATAAGGTAAACAGGAGGTCTAGTCAAGAAGAAAAGGGAAGATTTTTCTCCCCACAGAACTCTCTCGCATAGAGTAGTTTCTGAGACCCAAAGTCTTGGATTGTTTTTTCTTACTCTATTTTCTATCCTGTAATTTTACTTCAAAACCTGTGCTCAAATTGATTTAGAATGAAAAACTGATAAGCAGAAGCTATACACACTCTTCATTAAGTAAACAGCAACTTTCTTCCCTTCCACAAAATACCGAGAACAGACTTCACACTGCAAGCCCAGGATCTGCTGCTCCCCTACCTTCTCAGTAGAAAGGTTGGTCTCCGCATCATGCTTCTTCTGGGTGAAAACAATGGTAAACACAGCGTGGGAACGGCTGCTGGTTTCATTCATGTTGGTGGCTGCTACTGTCCTAAATAAACATAAAGGTGACAATGGAGTTCTTAGATAAAAGTTCAAATGGACAGCAGGCTCCACATTATAAGCACAACAATCACAAGCAACAGCTTTATTATTCACAGACTGTAAGACTGTCACTTAAACAACTGCTCTCAACACTGCCTTATTTATGAGCCTATCAAGTTACCCTTCAACTCCAAAGGGACCCCATCAGAATTTTCATATTCCAGCTGTCCCTTTAGAAACCAATAAAAGCATTTAATTTTTATTCTTTATAAGGTATTCATTTTTTCCAGAATCAATTACTACAACAGCCAAATAGAGACATGAAGACTAACATTTTACCAGACTCAATCCAAATCTAAGAGTAAAATTGAAAGCAAGTTCTCATGTGTTTTCAGCAGTGCATTGTTTTAACTGAGAGGAGATACCTAACACGATGAAGCCAAAGGGTCAGAACACTTCACAATCAAAGCAACTTTCATAGCTATAAAAGTGGTTTCAAACCCTTAACAGAAACAAAGGGCCCCAAAATGTGCCAAAGAACTCAGTCATCAGTCTACTTCCTACTGTACCTGGCTTTGTTCCCAGCGTCCATGAGGTCAGCAATGTCTGTATAGGAAGTGACTGCCAGCTTTGACAGATCCTCCACATATGGTCCAAGAAGTGGGTGTTCACGCACACGCAAATTACCTTTGTTTTTTGGATTCAACAAATCTCGTACTCTCTCGCAGTAAATTTCCATGTAGCTCACCTAGGTTCAAATTATTAAAGTGAATTACAGGACTTGGAAAAAGAAATCCCAGACATAAAAAAAAAATTTAATTGATTTTTAAAAACTTTTATTAAAAGCTCTACAATTACAGATCAGCAACCTTTATGAAGTGAAATGCCATGGTTCTAGATTTTTATTCTATCAACCATACACACAGAGATTATACCACATAGATTAGAACCAGTCTTCTGACTTTGTCAGGGAGGAAAAGGAAGTAAACAGGCTATGTATGGCACATAGTGGCTACTCCTTGTCTTGGGCAGAAAAAAAATTTTTAGTGGCAATTTATCAGTTATAAATATGTCTTTAAAAATGCACACTGTTGTCAGTAATAGACGGTTATAGTAATGTTCCCCCAGAAGCTTGGAAATAAGACTTCTAACAGTTAAAAACAAAGAACATCAATATTACAGAGCAAGGAAGACAACACCAGTGATTCTACTACTGTAAGACTGACTGTATTCGGACAAACAATGTAGCCACCAGGACGTGTGAGTGATGGTCAGCATGGAAGCTGATTTTAGCAGGACTTATCCAAGCCTTGCTGGGGAGAGGAAGCCTCAGACATTACACTTCAGGAATACTTGACCCATCAGCAGGACCACTCCTATGGAGATGAATGTGTTAGGGTATCATTTCCTGACTTTAACTCCCCTCATTATCATTCCATATTCACCTATCAACCAACAAAGTTCCAATATAGGTCTGCCCACAGGAAGAGAATGCATTAGTACTAATGCAAGTGTTCCAGCTGGGTAATAGTTATTCCTTATGGGAAAGTAATTAAGCAAAATACTTGCTTTATAACATGACTAAAATGAGTCTCACTTAAGAGTCTGATTTGAAAAGGATGGTTCTGTTCCCGATGTTATCTACAAAATGAAACTTCTACTAAGCAAACAGCTCTAAACTGGGGTAAATTCACCATAGTAAGCCACATTATGATACGCTCCAGAAATCACACCCTCTGCATCACTGATACACACAAAAAAACTTCTGCATTTTCAACTTTAAATTTCTACAGACACATTTTCAGAGAAATGGAAATAGAACCCTATCTCCATTTCTTTAGACGTTTTCCCCCACTTTCTTTGATCTGCATTTTTATGCTGTACTTTAAAAATTGGTTAAAAAAAAAAAAAAAGCAAAAATCTGAGAACCTTGAAAGATGAATTGAGCTGTTACAACAGTAAAACAACAGGATAACAAATATTCTTTCCAAGGGAGGGTCACCCAGAAAGTGAGATGGTATTTCAATCATTCTTATGTATTTAAATGTGTACTGAAGGCCAGGAAGCTGTTATATCTTCTTGGAAAACTTGCACCTTTTCATACAAGGTGTGAAACTAAGAAATTCCAAATAACCCAGAGTTAAAGGTTGATGTGCTCCACTACTTATTGCCTAATATGCGAATCCGTCCAAAGCCATCATTATTTTTTTTAACTCGGAGTCAACCATTACTGACTCCACTTGGCAAATTCAAATCACCAAACACCAATATGTTCCAGGCATTGTTCTAGGCACTTGACATACATCAGTAAAGAAAACAAAGATCCCAGCCCTACTAGGCTTATAACTCTAGCAAGAAAGACTGACAATAAGAAATAAACATAAAAAAATAAGTAAAAGCATATAGTATTGTAGAACGTGATGAGTGCTATGGAAAAAAAGGAAAATGGGACAAAGGAGACCCAGAGGGCTGTGGTGGAGGGCAAATTGCAGCATTAAACAAGGTGGTCAAGGTAAGCCGCATTGAGAAGGTGAGATCTGATCAAGGACTTAAAGGATGTGAGAAATTTGGTCAAAGAGCTATCTGAGGGAAAAAAGTTTCAGGCAGCGGGAAAAGTAAATGGTAAGGCCCAAGGCAGGAATGCTCCTGTGCATTTGAGAAAAGCAAGAAAGCCAGTGTGGCCAGAGCAGAGTGAATAAGGGGAGGGAAGTGGGAGAGAGGAGGCTAGAGAGGCGCCACAAATGAGGAAGGAACCACGGTAACAAGGGGTCTACACTCTACTCCAAACAAGCCTCTGAACTGATTAATATGAAAGAAAATGCCATCTTCTTTTATCACCTTCAAGTGCAAAACTTCTGTTACATGATTCAAAAAGTGATTAGACACTGCCCTCTCCCCTACGTGGATCAGAGACCCAGGGGAGTGAATCTCCCTGGCAACGTGGAATATGACTCCTGGGGAGGAATGTAGACCTGGCACAGTGGGATGGAGAATATCTTCTTGACCAAAAGGGGGATGTGAAAGGAAATGAAATAAGCTTCAGTGGCAGAGAGATTCCAAAAGGAGCCGAGAGGTCACTCTGGTGGGCACTCTTATGCACACTTTAGACAACCCTTTTTAGGTTCTAAAGAATTGGGGTAGCTGGTGGTATATACCTGAAACTATCAAACTACAACCCAGAACCCATGAATCTCAAAGACAATTGCATAAAAATGTAGCTTATGAGGGGTGACAATGGGATTGGGAAAGCCATATGGACCACACTCCCCTTTGTCTAGTTTATGGATGGATGAGTAGAAAAACAGGGGAAGGAAACAAACAAACAAACAAACAGACAAAAGTCACCCAGTGTTCTTTTTTACTTTAATTGCTCTTTTTCACTTTAATTAATATTCTTGTTATTTGTGTGTGTGTGCTAATGAAGATGTCAGGGATTAGTTTAGGTGATGAATGTACAACTGTGCAATGGTACTGTGAAGAATCAAATGTACGATTTGTTTTGTATGACTGCGTGGTATGTGAATATATCGCAATAAAATGAAGATTTAAGAAGAAAAGTGATTAGACGATGAGACAAGCTATTTAGAGAATTCTTTCTAGCACAAAATATTTTTAGAGCAGCACATTCCCCTTTTGATGCATGATAGTCACAAGGCAGAATTCTTTAAAATTTATATATTTATGGACATTTTATAGGTAAAGAAAAAGACCAAAGAAGCTAAGTGGATAAATTAGGAATTATGTTAAATCCTACAGGAAATCAAAACACATGAAAAATAAAATATATATATATATATATATATATATGGTTTGCTTAAAGGACATCTTAATTCCTCAGGGATGAAACAGAATTTTAGTTACAGATTTTTAATTACCATGAAAGTGAATTCCAAAAAAGGGGAGCTAAAATAAGTTTAATAAAGCACACAAAAAGGGGTAAGACTATCAAATAAACTAATGTGTATAAAAATAATTCTATAGAACTCTTCTTAAAAGAACCAAGGTCAACACTGGATGGAGAGGAACTTCCAAACTTATAAGCAATTACAAAGGGGGAAAAAGACTTGATAACATATATTTTTAAAAACCCATGCCTGTCAAAATCACTATTAGTAGTATTAAAGAGTTCACACAAATAAATAAGAAAAATATTGAGATCCCAAAACATAAAAAAGCCTATGCATACTTTATAAGATATTCAACCACACTATTAATCAAAGAAATTCAAATTTAAATAAGAGTGACAAATTTTTCTTTATCAAATTGGCAAAGACTTAAAAAACGTTAATACTAAACAGTGGCAATGGCACAATGGGTGCTTACACCCTCTCGGTAGGACTGAAAATTGGTACAACCCTCCTTTCTAAAGGGCCAACTGTCAATCCAAATGTACTGTTTGACTACAAGAATATATTCAAAGGAGACAACTGGGGGGAAAAAAGGCATAGAGTCATGAATTAAGGGTTAATTGAAACATTATTCATTACAGCCAAAACTTAGAAGACCCTAAAAGAATAAACTTGGGGGAATAAGTAAGTGGCCCACAGTGCAGTCAAGATTTGGAACCAGGTAAAGGTCGCCTCTGAGAGGATATGTGCAGCAGCCTCCGCTTTCAACCCACAACTGTACTCACCTCTACGGAGTAAGACATTTCTTCGTTACAGTTGTCATTGATTTTCTCAAAAAGTTCTTCACACAACTACAGAAGCAGAATGGAAGACACAGGAGTAGCATAAGTTACAAAACATAATCTTCCTTATCCCCTGGATTTCTTATTTAAAATATGTGATATTTTAATAAAAAAATTCAACTGAGTTTTAATTTGCTATACTTTTAGGATTAGGGCAATCAATATAAATTTTGAAAATGAACCATACCTACATGATTCTCTAGAAGTCTAAATAGAATTTAAAATTTATTACAAATGGCAGTTTTTGCATAATCATCTTTTTTTTTAAAAAAAATGCTTTTATATTAAAATAAAGTACTCCAAAATTCTACCAGAAAAGAGATACAAGTATAGTTAGACAAGAACTCCAATAATGAACAAATTAAAGCTAAGGGGAATGGAAGGAGACACTAAGTGTGGTAACAGGATAAAACAAATATGGCTACTTAGCATTACGTGTTATAATCTACCAACAATTATTTTATTGCTGAAGAAGTATCCCATAGTGATAAAGAGTAAAAACTTCAGAACTACTGTTCCTGCATTTGGATCTTGACTCTGCCACTTACTTGAGCAAGTGACATGCACTCAATGCATCTCAGTTTCCTCGTCTGTAAAACGGGGTAAAAAAAGAACCTACCTCTTAGAGTCAGATGAGGACTAGGTGAGCCAACATCTGTAAAGCACTTAGACCTATGCTTGGCCCACGTGAGAGCTACATTATGCTTTCTCTAATTGGTATAAAAATTATTATTACTACTATATCAAAGGACGACACCCAAATACATGTCTTAAGTATTTAATCACAGAAAACACATATGTAGTATGTGCAATTTTTTCTGAAAATTTTTCAATCTTTATTAATAATTAAACATTTCAATTATGCAGCTGTTTAAATTATCATCTAATAACCCATTTTAAAAAGGCAACTATTGTCCTCTTATGTATTTTATTCTCAGAATATAGAGATGGTGGCACTTGGCCTAGAGTAAAACAATACTAAAATTAACCCCAAATGCAGTTAATAAGAGCAGACCACATTTCTGCTTTTAACAAAGGAAGAATATCTAAGTCAAAACTTTTCTTTATTACCTAAGAATATGAGATTAAAACAAGAAACATCAACTGCTCTTGAAAAAGGAAACCTTGGATTGTTCAAAGTTTAAAGGGATACTATTAAATTACTAAGATAAAAGGATTTCTGAAAGGCTTATCTTACTACACGAATGTCTCAGATGTTTTACTATCTTTAGTAAGAAAAGTTAACATTTTAAAGAAGCGTTTCATGAGATTAAGGTTTTATATTTAGTAAATATCACAGACATGTTTAATAGATTAAGAAGCTGGTAACATTTTTCAAAGTATAAAATAAAATCACACCATGTGTACAGCCAAACCTTTACAAACATTAACTTTCCCACCCTTAAAGACAGACATGTACATGTGCAAACTCTTCTGAGGGAAAGAAACAGATTATTCCTCTTTGGGCCTTGCAAAAAAAGTCCCTGATTGAATGTCTGCTAAATAAAACAACTGTTAAAGCCATTTCAGACCAAAAGTAATGATGAACACAGGTTTGTTGTTTTGGCTTTGGTTTTTCACCTGTGGAATGATGCCAGCCTGGCCGCCTTCTTGTTTACCCATCATTGTATAAGACTTCCCAGCACCAGTCTGTCCATAGGCAAAAATACAGACATTATATCCCTCAAAAGCATGGAGGAGCATTTCCTTTCCAATGTCATTGTACACACGGTTTTGAGATGCAAAACAGGGATCTTCAGACTGCGAAGGTTAAAAGGAGAAATAAATTACATTTTATCCTAGTCTTTCTTACACTTAATTGACTGTCTCTATAATAAAAGTGTTTGGAATCTTAACAGTCACCTAAAATATACCATAAATTTTTAAAATCCTCTCTGCACATAGATTATTTTTCTCATTAAAAGCACATGCACGCACACACATACATACGGAGGCACTATTAGAGTTATCCAAGTCAGCCAGACATAAAAACATCTACACAAAATTATCTGGCATGATTACACTTCATTTTCTGTAACTTTAAAAGTTATCACTCTTCCATTTATAGGGAGCTTTGACAAGATTTTCTTAAGTGAAAAATGGGGCTAAAAGATCAAAGGTAAAATTCATATATAAAAATACGTCTTGAAGTTGTTCCAGGTGCTGCGGCTATTACTCAATAAACACAGCTTTCAATGAAGAATGTTTCCAATCCCTTTCATAGGTCCTTCCCTCCAGCACTAGGCTTTGTCACTAGTTTTAAAAAAATCTACTTCCCAACACACGTCAGGAAAAAACAAACAAACCTCATAACAAACAGACGGATAGTGGAGAAGAGAACTCTAGTATAGGAACAATTTCTACAAGTCAGCAAGATTTTGGGTCCTCTACTGTCTAAGGGTACTGTATAGGGCCTGACTCTCCTATTTTCCTAGATGCTGGTAACCTTTGTTTTCCTTGTGGACCTGCAGGCCCTTTCAAAATGTTCAAAAACATATCATCCTAACATGATTTAAAAAAACAATTTGACCATGGGCATTCCAATCCTTCTTTACTTGTGTTCCCCATTCCCTCAAATTTTAACTCACAATTAATGATATACTAAATAATCTTTCATTTGGCACTTCCTAAGATCTACAGGTACAGTGATGTACATAATAACAACCCTGAGATGTTGATAATCTCCTCAGGAGTGACTAAACCACAGATGAAATCAGGATCAGTATAAATTTAAGGTAAACTAAATCAGTTTGGGATGTGTGTGTGTATCAACTTTCAATCAAACAAAATACTTTATTAAGGAGAATACTTTTATTCAGGTTAGTGTTTATTAAATTAAAAACTGAACTCATGCTAGACGACACTTACAGAACAAAAACTGAATCTGCTCTGCTAAGATTTCTCTTAAAAGGCAAAACAAAAACAACAACACACACACACACACACACAAAACAAAACCAAAGGATAGGGGAGGCAGGAGATGCTACAATGGCATATTCCAAGACAGCTGCCAGCACCCGCACCACGGGTTCACTTACCGAGGTGTGAGACCAATAGGAATAGTCAAAGCTGAAAGACTTTGGAGCTTCCTTTGGGTTCTTTGGGTTTATAATACCTAGAGGATGAAAATGTTTTAATCGTATAAGTAACTCACACTTACATTTTAGTTCAACATGGATATTATATGTTCAAAACATCCCAATCAATAAATTCATAGCATTGAAGCTGGATAGGGCAATTGAAAAACAAAAAAATCAAAGTCTGAAGAGGTGATCTGTATATGGCACTTGAAAAAATCAGGCCAACAATATTTACTGGGTAACCCCAAGATTCACAACAGGGCATGGTACATACACAGTATGTGCTCAGGAAATATTTTGTGAGTAAATATTTACCCTTCCTTTAGGAAGTTAGTACCAAAATTTGGAAATAGGACAAGTTACTATGTTAATGTGCCTCAAAAGGCTTGGAATATTTCAGCAAACAAGAAATAAAAATCAGAAAATTAGTGAATTACTCCAATTAGAATTTGAAACAATTTTTTAAAAGATCCTATTACCTACTTCAGAAAAGCATTCACTGGAAACATGGTCCTATTTCTGATATCCACAATAGACTGACTACATACATTATGTACATACATACTCCCCCTACCATCACCCCCACAAACTAATAAATCATCTGCAGAATGTCATAAACAGGAATATTACTTTTTTTAAAATGCAATTTTATTGAGATATATTCACACACCATATAATCCATCCAAAGTAAACAATCAATTGCTCACAGTACCATCATATAGTTGTGCATTCACCATAATCAATTTTAAAACATTTTCATTACTCCAAAATAAAGAAATAAAAATAAAAGAACACCCAAATCATCCCACAACCCTTTCGCCCCCCTCATTATTTATATATATTTTTGTCTTTATTATTCACCTGCTCTTGTGTCATTCACAAGGTTTTCACAATCACATGGTCCCACGATAAAAGCTACCTAGTTATACAATCATCATCAAGAATCAAGTCTACTGGATTACAGTTCAACAGATTCAGGTATTACCTTCTAGTTATTCTAATACACCAGAAACTAAAAAGGAATATCTATATAATGCATAAGAATAACCTCCAGAATGACCTCTCAACTCTAGAATTCTCTTAGCTGTGGAAAGCCGCCTCCCGAATCGGGCCTAGCGTATGCGCTGCAGCCTGCTCTAGAGTTACCCCCGCCCATCGAGTGAGCCAAGATGGCGCCTGCATCCTGTTTCCGCATAGTGACGCATGTATCCGCCACCCGCTCCTACCAATCGAAATCCTGTATACGCGATACTAGCCTAGAAGCTTATTGGTTGTTAATTGTGTATAAAAGGTCTTACCCGGACGGGGTAGGGTGAGACAGCCCACAAGGAGCCGTGCCTGACGGCCACATCGAGGCTGCTCTCCCACGAGGCGCCGTGCCCCGTGTGGGAACCAGTAACACAGAATGTTCATCTAGCTGTAGTAAAGGGCTTGCTTTCACAACTGCCGTGTGGTTCGAGTCGTGATTCATGACCAGGTTAGTTCGCGCAGTCTGCATCTCTCTCTCTCCTTCCCTGTTTCCCCTCGCCGGCCGGGAACCGGGGACCGAGCGGGGCAGCGCCGGACAAGTGGTGGCCCGTACGGGGACGCTCCTCCTCCTGCCTCGCTCTCGACGGTCCCTCTGTGAGGAGAGCAGCGCTGCGCGTCGAGCTTACGGCGGACTTCCCGCGCCTGATCAACGCGAGAAGGTGAGTGCGTCTTATTACATGATAGTTAGGGCCCGTGGGTTTTCAGGTGACCCCGGGGGACTCGGAAGAGCTCTCCGAGTGACTGAAGTATAGTGCCGACTGCAATCATGGGGCAGTCCGGAAGTTCACCTCTCTTAGCTCCCTTAAAGAACCTTTTGAAACAACGGGGTATCTCGGTCAGGAAAAGCTCCCTTCAGCGTTTTCTTGATGATGTTGATACTTTTGCCCCTTGGTTTGCCTGCACCGGCAGCCTTAGCCTACCCTCTTGGATGAAGCTCGGTCGCGACATAGACCGAGCGCGCCAGACGGGCGTGTGTATGGACCCGATTCTAGTACCCGTATGGGAGACCGTCCGTGCGGTCCTTGAACTAGAATCGGCTACCGGCCTAAGCCCGTCCTCTGTCTTGCAAGAAGCACGGTGCGCGCTCCAAGAAACCCAGTCAGTTTCGTCAGCGGACGGCTCCTGTAAGGGCAAACCGCCGGAGTCCAGTGACTCTGACTCAGAGTCAGATAGCGATACTGACGAGAAGGCGGAAGCATCCCCGCTAATTGAGTGGGAGGAGCCTCCCGCCACACCCGTGCGGCCTTCCGCCCCGCCAATGTCTACCGCTGCACCCCCAGGGACACCCCAGCTCCCAACTGACGCCTTGGGCGGTCCCACCAAAGGACCTTGCCGAGAGCTCCCTCTAGTGGCCATGCCCAGTAAATGTAATTATCCTTTGCTGCCAGACCCGGAAACCCCCGATGGGTCGGTCAGGGGAGGGGCAACCTTTGCCGTACCCCCCGCCCGAGTATACAGGCCCTCAGGACCCTTTGCCATTAGGTAGTGGTGGGAGACATTTCTGGAGATGGAACCCTTTCACAACATTTAGACCTTTTGGCATGCTGGGTGGCTACCAGCCACTTGAGCCGCAGCCAGTCTCAGAAATGTACCCGGTTATTATCAATCCCCAAGGTGGCAATCGGCACGAATCATATGATTACAAACTATTGAGGGAATTGAGGCAGGCCGTCCATCAGTATGGCCCCAATGCCCCTTATACCTTGAACATGATCGAGAACCTCTCTGCTCTAAATCATACACCCGCAGATATTTTTCAGCTAGCCCGTGCTTGCTTGCCGTCAGGCCGATTCATAGATTGGAAAGCATGGTTTGAGGAGTTAGCTGAAGAGCAGGCCGCAAGGAATGCGGCGGGGGAGACGTGGCGGGTGGAATGCTGACATGCTGTTGGGGAGAGGCGCCCATGCCCAGAACCAAACGGGTTTCCCACAAGAGGTCTATGCCCAGATCTTCCGCTGTTTTGTGGGTGCCTGGAAAAAGCTAACAGGTGAGGGAGAGGCTCAGGCCTCACTCAGCAATATACACCAAGGCCCCACAGAACCATTTGCGGATTTTGTAGCCAGGATGCAAACCGCAGCTGAGAGAATCTTCTCAGATCCAGGAGTAGCAGAGACTGTGGTTAAGCAAATGATTTTTGAGCAGTGCAACAAGGAGTGCAAAGTTATCCTGGCACAAAACAGAGCAAAAAATTTGACAGAGTGGGTCAGGCTCTGTAGAGATGCTGGCAGCCCTTTAACTAATGCAGGTCTAGCTGCCATGCTAGCCAGCTCCCTACAGGTGGCTACAAAAAGCCCGAGAACCTTAGGGGCAAAGTCTAACGGGTGCTATGGCTGTGGCCAATCAGGGCACTTTAAGAGAGATTGTCCCAATAGACGTCAACCCCCTGCCACTCAACGGTTTGGCGAACCAGGTGCAGCAACCAGGCCGTGTGGCCGTTGCCACAAAGGCCCCCACCGCGCAGAAGACTGTAAATCGGTTTTCGATGCGCAGGGTAGACGCCTCTCTGGCCGCCCCGAGCAGATTCCAAAAAACGGGAAGAGGGGGTCCGCCCTTTCGACGGACCCCCTTGCATGCCATTCGACAACACAGGATCCGATCAAATTCGTGCGTCCCCCGGCTCAGCAGGACTGGACCTCTGTGCCACCTCCAGACTCGTACTAACCCCCTCCATGGGTGTCCAGTTAGTAGGGACCTCCTTCAAGGGGCCCTTACCGGCTGGTACTGTAGGGCTCATATTGGGAAGAGCATCCACGGCCCTGAAAGGATTAACAGTTATACCAGGACTTGTAGATTCAGATTTCACAGGCCGTGCCCAAGTTATGGTTCAATCTCAGCGGGGCACCTTAGTCATTGCAGAAGGTGATAAGCTGGCGCAGCTCCTGCTCTTACCCAGCTTACATGCAGTCTTTCCAAGCAGAATCAGACAGAGAGGGGAAAAAGGGTTCGGATCCAGTGGAGCGATTTTTGAGGGACTCCATATGTCCCTGGAGTCTCGACCTATGCTAACCATTAAGGTGCAAGGCAGATCTTTCTTGGGCCTGCTCGATACAGGGGCCGATCGGTCTATCATAAGACAACAAGAATGGCCCCCCACCTGGCCAACGAGCAGGGCGGAAGAGCCCATTAGAGGAATAGGCCAAATTTCAGCGCCCATGCTCAGTGCAGCTGCCCTTCATTGGGCCGATGAAGAAGGACACCAAGGCAGTTTCCAGCCTTATGTATTAGCCCTGCCTGTGTCTTTGTGGGGAAGAGACATTCTGACCCAAATGGACGTTACTTTAATTAGCGGCTACTCCCCAACCTCTAAGCGACTGCTAAAAGAAATGGGGTATACCCCCGGCAAGGGTTTAGGAGCTTCACTGCACGGACGTGCGGAGCCTATACAAGCTGCCCCCAAGTCTGACAGACGAGGCTTGGGTTTTTCATAGGGGCCACTGAGGAGAGATTCCCACCCACACCTATAAAACTAAAATGGAAAACCGAGGCTCCGGTGTGGGTGCCTCAGTGGCCCTTGCCACAGGAAAAACTTGCAGCGTTGCACGCCCTAGTATCAGAACAACTAGAAAAGGGCCATATCGCCCCTTCCACGTCACCGTGGAACACCCCTATATTCGTAATAAAAAAGAAATCTGGTAAATGGAGACTGCTACATGATCTAAGAGCTATTAACGATTGCATGGAGCCTTTAGGGCCCGTTCAGATGGGACTGCCCCTCCTCTCGGCATTACCGGAGCACTGGTCGATTTTCATCATAGATCTGAAAGATTGCTTCTTTTCTATTCCGCTCCACCCTGAAGACACCCCTAAGTTTGCCTTTACTGTGCCCTCTAGTAATCAAGAGGAGCCCTGTCAACGCTTTGAATGGACAGTCCTGCCCCAAGGCATGGCTAATAGTCCTACCATGTGCCAGCTGTATGTCGCTGCGAAGCTAGCTAGCACTCGGCAGCAGTTCCCTCAAGTGAAAATCATCCATTATATGGATGACATTCTCTTAGCCCATAGAGACACAGATCTTCTTAAAACAGTTTTGTCACATTTAGTCCTTAGTCTTAGAGAAGCTAACCTAGAGATTGCCCCTGAAAAAATCCAAATGACTGACATTACCACTTTCCTGGGGGCGAAAGTCGCACCCACTCATGTTTCCCCCCAAAAGGTGTCTCTCAGGCTAGACAATATACACACTCTCAATGATCTACAAAAACTCATGGGGGATATCAATTGGATCCGTCCATACCTAAAATACCCAATGTCAAACTAACACCTTTGTTCGACCTGTTGAAGGGGGATTCTAATATAAACTCACCTCGAAGCTTCACTCCAGAGGCAAGGCGAGCACTATGCCAGGTGGAACAGGCGCTCAGTGGCGCTGCATTGAAGAGAATAGACCCTGATGAGCCTTTTGAAGCCTGCGTGCTGCCGACAGAATTACAGCCCACTGCGGTACTGTGGCAGCGGGGGCCGCTGCTCTGGGTCCACCCTGGAGTTTCCCCCAAAAAAGTCCTAGAGCACTATCCTACAGCGGTTGCAGACTTGGCCCTAGAATGCATTAAAAGGGCTGTGCAGCATTTCGGTCAGCAGCCCAAAAATCTCAGGGTGCCTTATTCTTCCCAGCAGCTTGAGATACTCACCGGATGCATAGATCAATGGGCCATTCTCCGGTGTACATTTCTTGGTCCCATTAACAATCAGTTCCCTAAGGCTCCTCTCTTGCAGTTTGTCACCCGGCACCCAGTGATTTTTCCCAAAGTAACCTCTCCTAGGCCACTAGCAGGCGCCCCCACCGTATACACGGACGGCTCCAGCTCTGGAACAGGGGCGTATTGTGTGGAGGGGGACACTCCTAAAACAGTGCTCTTCCAACCACAAAAGCCTCAATGGGTAGAACTGCAGGTTATCATTGCAGTCCTGGAAAGCCTTTCCGAGCCCTTAAATGTCGTCTCGGATTCTGCTTATGTTGTGAACTCTGTACAAATTTTAGAAACGGTGGGCATTGTTAAACATTCCTCTACAGTAAGGACGTTCTTTGCCAAACTACAGGAGGTTATATGGACCAGGCAACACCCTTTTTACATAACCCATATTAGAGCCCACACAGGTTTGCCTGGCCCTATGGCCCAGGGGAACCATAGCGCAGATGTAGCCACTCGACAGCTGCACATCTTTCCGACGCTGGTACCGTATCAACAAGCCCGAGAATTCCATGCCAAGTTTCACATCAATGCAGGTACCCTAGCTAAGCGGTTCAGCATACCACGTGCAGCTGCTCGAGATATTGTCCGAGCCTGCAACAATTGTGCAGAGCAGAGAGCAGTCCCCTCGGTTGGGGTCAACCCTAGGGGTCTCACCCCAGGGGATACTTGGCAGATGGATGTCACTCATCATTCAGAGTATGGTAAGATCAAGTACTTACATGTGTCGGTGGACACATGCTCCCAAGTTTTATTTGCCTCTGCTGAACCAGGAGAAAGAGTCTCCCACGTCATTGCACACTGCCTTGCTGCATGGGCAGCTTGGGGTAAGCCAAAGACGTTAAAGACGGATAACGGGCCTGCCTACACTAGTAAATCCTTCCAAAAATTTTGTGACAACATGGATGTCCAATTAAAACATGGCATCCCCTATAACCCTCAGGGGCAAGGAATCATTGAAAGAGCGCACAGATCTCTCAAAGACTTGCTTAAAAAACAGAAAGAGGGTATAGGCCACGGCCTGTCCCCAAAAGCTCGACTGTCTGTAGCCTTGCTCACATATAATTTTTAAACGAAAATTCACAAGGAATGACACCTGCCCTGCAACACACCACCCCGAGTCCTCCGCATAGAGGTCTAGTCCGTTGGAAGGATGTCCTGTCGGGGCAGTGGAAAGGCCCTGACCCGGTGCTCAGCTGGGCCAGAGGCTCTGTTTGTGTTTTTCCCCAGGAACCAGGACGTCAACCAGTGTGGGTTCCGGAAAGACTGGTGAGAACCGTGACATCACCTGAAGAAGCCAAGGAACAGCTGTCAGAAACGCCAACGAATATACAACCTGAACCATTAGACCAAGCCTCCGACCCTGCTGATGATGGCGACGACCGACAAGACGATAATAGTAGGACTGACCACCCCGCGGTTGCCCAAAAAGAGGATCGGTAACTCTGTTCTTTGCTCTCCTATAGCAATCCTTCTAATCTGCCTTTTTCTTTTTAGTGGAACTATATTTCCTCCACAAGCTTCAACGAGTCCTTCCCCCTCACCAATGACACACTGATCCTCTCTTTTGCTAACCTCTCTGTCAAGGTTGTCAACACCACAGTTGCGGCGAATGCTACTTGTGAAACTGGTAATGGCGAGTTAAGTAAGGGAGTCTTGCTTGAATTTCTTAACGTTACAGGGAAGAGCCGCCAGTCTTGTGAAGGGATCTTGAGTAAAAAGGAGACTCAAAGGTGCCTTTTCCTTCCAGGGCTTGCTCCTACAGTCTGCAACCGTTCCAAAGACCCGGATGCCTCGCCGCCCCGCTATCCTAGTGTATCGCCCAAGTTATGTCTGGCTCCCCGTCAAGGCAACCGACTGGGTTGGCCCTGTTTCTCAAGTTGTTTCACTTAACAATATCCCCTTCTCTAAGTCTAGGCGTCCAAGAGGCATAAAAGAATGGCTATCGAATGCTGCCAGTGTAGCTTCCTCTTTGTTTGTCCCAACGATCGGGCAGGCTGTGCTACAAGCATGGACAGATCGGCAGCTCGCCATAACGATGGAAACGGTAAATGGCTTGGTCAACCTTACCCGAGACGTGCTACGCCGCCACAATCAGATGCTGAACTTAAATTTCCAGGCCATTCAGAAACTCCAAGCGGAGATAGATGAACTTGGACTGGAAATAGATGGACTCTGGAGAGTGCTTCAGCAAACATGTGACACCCGGTGGCTTACGGTTAAACTCTGTGTCACTCCTGTCAGGGCCAACGTGACCGGAAGCATTTCCAGAGTCTCTGATTGGCTGAAAAGGTCATATTTTCCTGAATTTGTTAATCTCTCCCAACAGGTGGAATCTAGTTTAGACACAATTGGGGGGATCAAGTTAAAACCCGTTAAAGTCGATCTCTCCGGGTTAGGCGAGGTTCTACAGAAACTATTGCACAGTGTTTCTTCCTGGTTCTCTTGGCCCAATTTAACTAATTGGATCCTCATTGCAGTGGGATTATTGGTGGGATTAGTCGTTGTTAAATGTTTGCTAGAACGCCTGTTTCAAGCGCAGCAGCAATTGCGTGTTACCACTATGATGGCTATGACTCCCACCTCTGTTACCCTCGATAGTGACCGATTTATTAACCATACCCCTTCCTGGTCGCCTCAGGTGGGGCGCTTTGGAGCAAATTTGTAGCGAATCGCATGGCTGTTTCTCGGGTGTAAAAGGCGACACCAGTAGTCATAATTTTGTCTCAGGTGGGTCTCTAGGGCAGAGTCCTAGTTGTGGCCAGACTGGACCCTAGCCATTGCACAGAGACACCTAGTGACACCCCCGACTCTGGTTACTGCTGTTCCTGCCCCCGTCGTTGTTCCCCAGTTGCCAGGCAAAGCACTGCAGGGAGAGTCACGTTGCTTCCAGCTTACGGACTCTCCGGTCTCCATATGACGTGAGCATTCTGGTTGGTGCTAGAGGCTCCGCCGCTGGATGGCTGAGGCCTAGTCCAGACTCCCCAAAGCACCAAAGAGGTTGTGAACCATTTGGGTTCACGGGAGCACGCTCATCACTGGAGACACTGGGTCAAAAATAAATAAGAAAGGGGGAGATGTGGAAAGCCGCCTCCCGAATCGGGCCTAGCGTATGCGCTGCAGCCTGCTCTAGAGTTACCCCCGCCCATCGAGTGAGCCAAGATGGCGCCTGCATCCTGTTTCCGCATAGTGACGCATGTATCCGCCACCCGCTCCTACCAATCGAAATCCTGTATACGCGATACTAGCCTAGAAGCTTATTGGTTGTTAATTGTGTATAAAAGGTCTTACCCGGACGGGGTAGGGTGAGACAGCCCACAAGGAGCCGTGCCTGACGGCCACATCGAGGCTGCTCTCCCACGAGGCGCCGTGCCCCGTGTGGGAACCAGTAACACAGAATGTTCATCTAGCTGTAGTAAAGGGCTTGCTTTCACAACTGCCGTGTGGTTCGAGTCGTGATTCATGACCAGGTTAGTTCGCGCAGTCTGCATCTCTCTCTCTCCTTCCCTGTTTCCCCTCGCCGGCCGGGAACCGGGGACCGAGCGGGGCAGCGCCGGACACTTAGCCACTGAAACTTTATTTTGTTTCATTTCTTTCCCCACTTTTGGTCAAGAAGACTTTCTCAATCCTATGATGCCAGGACCAGGCTCATCCCTGGGAGTCATGTCCCACATTGCCAGGGAGACTTACACCCCTGGAAGTCATGGCTCATATAGGGGGGAGGGCAGTGAGTTTACCTGCCAAGTGGGCTTAGAGAGAGAGAAGCTACATCTGAGCTAAAACAGAGGTTCTCTGGGGGTGACTCTTAGGCATAACTATAAGTAGGCTTAGCCTCTCCTTTGCAGGAATAAGTTTCATAAGGGCAAGCCCCAAGATCAAGGGCTTGACTTAATAAATTGGGAGTCCCTAATGCGTGAGAATAAGGGTGGGAAGTTTAATGTTTCCACATTTAGAAATACTACTCTTTGACTGACAAGCATGGAGTCTCCCTGCCTGTATTAAAAGTCATTTTTCATGTAATTCATCCAGTTACACTATACACTTCAGGGACTGACTGAGAACACTGGGACCTAACCTCTCTTCCCTTCTCATAGATAGAAGCTTCAGCTCCTCATATTTCACATGGAACAGAATTCTTTACAACATATGGTCACAAAATCTCCTTAAAGATGGGACAGCTCAGCCAACCCATTTCTCTAAGGCAGGGCCACATCCCAGGCTAAAAGTGAGATCAGGATTAAAAAATAAATCTGTCTGGGGCAGCTGCTGCTCTGGACACAAACAGCAACAGTTGCTACTGTGCTTAGTTCTCTCTCTTGCTGGATTCCACTGGGTGTGGCCACACACATGTGTTCTAACCTCAAATGCTGACAGAGTATTAATAAGGCTCACGCTGCTCACAATCATGTGACAAGGAGACTTGGTTCTAGAAAAAACATCTCCCCACACACAAACGGTAATCTAGCAACGAACTGTACTTCTAACCCAAAGGCACATCCAAGATTTAAGGAATAGTCAACAAGCACAGAGCACTGTTACTCGAGTTGTAAGTACTTTCTCTATACTAAGCTATTTATCCTCCCACCTACACAATGAGGCAGACGTTTCATTATCCCCATTTTATAGATAAAGAAACCATCATAGAGAGGTTAAATCACTTACCCAAGGCTACAGCGCCCTACGCTTTAGTCAAGACATCCATGATTTAAATGCTTATTCTCTATATGCAGTGATTTCCAAAGAAAAGACAGAAAGGCATTTTTATTTATATGTATATTATTACATCCCCCAAATTATACCACAGATACTGTTTAAAACTCTCTTTACCGACTTAAAACAGGAAACTATGAAGATAATAATTCTTAAAAGATGAAAAACCACACACACACGCACACACAAACTCTGCCAAGAAAAGGGAAATAAGTGTCAGAATGTGTGAGCCAGGTTCCAGGTTTTAGTGGCTCAGCAATAATGGCAATGGCAAGATGCAGGGCCTGACCTCTGAAGCAGCAAAAACATAGTTAAATCAACACTTCTAACCACTAGAAAAGTTGCAGACATAAACCATTTAACCCTATTTCATTCAGCCTTTTTAACTACTCACTGGTGGTACAAAATCTATCAAGAACAACTTAAGAAAGAGCTAGTTCTCAGATCCTATCCTTTTGTTCTCTTTTCCCTAGTAAAGAAAAAGAAATAAAAAGTACACCAGTGAGTAACTTCCGATTCACATGAAATCCTTTTCCTCTTCCTCAACAGTCCCTTCTCCTAGATCTTCAAGTATCTGAAACTAGGTTTTCCTAACTTCCAGCTTTGAAACCAAGCTGCTTTAAAAATAACTGACTCTAATCGACAATAACAAACCCTGTGTATTTTAACATAAGTAAATCAAAACAATTTTAAAAAGCCATTTATATAATGGTATTGCCAAGCAAGATTAAATTTACCCACAATATTCAAAATAACTCAATTCCCAAATATAAAAGACCTCAAAACAATGCAAAATTCAGTATTGTTGTACTTCTTTGGGGGGGGGGGGACAAGTTATGGAGGGCCAGCTTCAGAAAGCATTGGCAATTTCTGTTTCTTAAGTATAGCTACAGGGTTGTATTGTTTCGTTGTTTTTTTTTTAATTACAGAAGTTGTGGGTTTACAGAAAAAACATGCAGAAAATAGAGTTCCCATATACCACCCTTTATTAATATATTGCATTAGTATGGTACGTTTTTTGCAAATGATGAAAGAACATTTTTATAACTTTACTACTAACTATACTCCATGGTCACCCTAGGGTTCACAGTTTGTGTTATAGAGTCCCATGGATTTTTTCTTTTAAAAAAAAATGTGTATTCTAGTAACATACATACAACCCAAATTTTCCCCTTTTAGCCACATTCAAATATATAATTCAGTGCTGTTAATTACATTCACAATGTTGCACTAGTATTACCATCATCCAATACCAATACTTTTTCACCATCCCACATAGAAACTCTGTACAATCTGACCATTCTCCATCCCTACCCTGGGCCCTGGTAACCTATATTCTAGTTTCTTACTCTTTGAATTTGCTTTTTTTAAAACATATACAATTAATTGTTCACAATTGTGAATTAGCTTTTTCTAATTATTTCATATCAGTGAGATCATTTAATATTTGTCCTTTTGTGTCTGGCTTATTTCATTTGATATCTTTGAGGTTCATCCATGCTGCTGTATGTATCAGAACTTTTCTTTTTACAGGTGAATAATGCTCCATTGCATGTATATACTACATTTTGTTTATCCATTCATCGGTTGATAGGCCTGAGTTGCTTCCAAATCTTTTGGCAATTGTGCATAATGCCAATATAAACACTGGTATGCAAACATCTTTTCAAGTCCCTGTTTTCAATTCTTCTGGGTATATACCTAGAAGTGGAATTGCCAGATCATAAAGTAGTTCCACACTTTTTGAGGAACTACCAAACTGTCTTCCACAGCAGCTGCACCATTTTACACTCCCAGCAACAATGAATGAGTGTTCCTATGTCTCCACATCCTCTTCAATACTTGCAATTTTCTGGGTTTTTTTTTTTTTTTTTTTAATAGTAGCCATTCTAGTGGGAGTCAAATGGTATCTCATTGCAGTTTTGACTTGCATTTCCTTAATGGCTAATGATGTTGAGCATCTTTTCATGTGTTTTTTGCCATTTATATATCATCTTTGCAGAAATGTCTTTGCACATCTTTTGCACATTTTTAAATTGCGTCGACTGTATTTTCGTTGTTGAGTTTGTAGGGTTTCTTTATATATTCTGGATATTAAACCCTTATTGCATATGTGGTTTCCAATACTTTCCAATACTTTTACGTTCATAACAAAGAACTTTGATGCACAAAAGTTTTTAATTTTAATGAGGTCCCATTTATCTATTTTTTTTCTTTTGTTGCTTGTGCCTTGGGTGTTGTTAGTTTTATTTTATTCTTTAAATTTACATATATATTGTATTATCTTGAATATATGAAATATATCACTAGAATGTTAAAATCCTAGAATTCTGCAAATGAAAAAGATTCTTATAAAATATTAATGAGAGCAACTGAGCTCTTCAGAACCCTCTAAAGCCCATGAACTCCACTACTACATCCACTGACAATGAATTAGTGATTTCAAATATGTCAAAGGATTTTTCTTTCTGAATTAATAATGGTTGAGATCTCACTCACTTCCTTTAACCCAACTAGGTAAAAGGATGTTTCCACTCACTAAAAAAAAAAGGGGTGGGTGGGTGGGTGGGAACACATGTAATAGAAAGGGTACAGGATTCAGAATCAAGAGACCAGAATCAGGATCTACATACTGGTATCTTTTAACATTCTAAACACACACATAAAAATTTAAATGACTACATTTAGATTTTTTTGTGAACTTGGGTATTATTGAACTGTGTGTACTCTCTAAAATTGAAATAATACTTAAAGGTAAATAGAAGAATTTTATTTCTTGGCTAGAGTTCAAATACTACAATGGGGTCCCCTTTCCCCTTTCTTACGCTTGTGCCCATTTGTAGTCAATCACTCCCAAATCACTAAGTCAATGTACCATGTCTTACAGATCATCTACACTATCCCACAACAAACAGGCACTCACATCAATGACCTCCATATGTCACTTACAATTTTAATTTTGTTAAATCCTGTACCATTTTCAGGAACACAAAAAGAAAAATCAAAACACGCACTCACATGCAATATATACATAAAATACCAGTGGATTTTATCAGCTTTCACAGAAAGAATATAGAAAGATTGGGTAATAATACTTAACACAATGGTTTTTCTATCAAGGTCAAGTGAGTTAAATACAGCACATAGGAATTCCATTTTGTTTCTCAGGAAGCATGCATATAAGATTGGACTTGTATAAATTTTTAAAGATTCTGATCATAATGAAATGAAGCTGGACATCAGTAACAGGCAGAGAACTGGAAAATTCACAAACATATGGAAGTTAAACAACACACTCTTAAACAGTGGGTCAAAGAAAAATTTGCAATAGAAATCAGTAAATATCTTGAGATGAATGAAATCATCAAAACTTATGGGATGCAGCGAAGGTGGTGCTAAGAGGGAAATTTATAGCCCTAAACGCCTACACTAAGAAGGAAGAAACTGCTAAAATCAAAGACCCAAATGCAGACCTGGAGGAACTACAAAAAGGACAGCAAACTAAACCCAAAGCAAGCAGAAGGAAAGAAATAACAAAGATTAGAGCAGAAATAAATGAAATTGAGAACAAAAACAGAGAGAATCAACAAAACCAAAAGTTGGTTCTTTGAAAAGAAGAACCAAAACTGACAAACCCTTAGCTACACTGACAAAGGAAAAAAAAGAAGAGGCAAATAAAATAAAAAATGAAAATGGCATTACTACCTAGCCCACAGAAATAAAGAAGATCATAAGAGGATAGTACGAACAATTGTATGCCAACAAATTAAGACAACCTAGATGAAATGGAAAATTCCAAGAAACACATGAATAACCTACACCCACTCTAGAAGAAATAGAAGACCTCAACAGACCAATCACAAGAAAAGAGACTGAATCAGTCATCAAAAAACTCCCAACAAAGAAAAGCCCAGAACAGATGGCTTGACAGGTGAATTCTACCAATCAAAATTCCAAAAAGAATTAATATCAATCCTGCTCAAACTCCTCCAAAACACTGAAGAGGAGGGATCACTAGCTAACTCATTCTATGAAGCCAACATCACCCTAAAAGCCAGATAAAGATACTACAAGAAAAGTACAGACAAATCTCTCTGATAAACATAGATGGAAAAGTCCTCAAAAAAATACTTGCAAACTGAATCCAACAGCACATTAAAAGAATTATAGACCATGATCAAGTGGGTTTTATTCCAGGTATGTAAGGGTGGTTCAACATAAGCAAATCAGTGCACGTAATATACCACATTAAAAAACTGAAGGGGAAAAACCACAATTATATTGATTGATGCAGAAAAGGCATTTGACAAAATCCAGCATCCTTTCTTGATAAAAACACTTTGAAAGATAGGAGAAGGAAACATCTTCAATATGATAAAGGGCATATATGAAAAACCCACAACTAACATTTTACTTAATGGTGAAAGACTGAAAGCTTTCCCACTAGGATCTAGAACAAGACAAGGATACCCACTGTCACCACTGCTGTTCAACATTGTGCTAGAAGTTCTAGCTAGAACAATTAGACAAGAAAAAGAAATAAGAGGCATCCAAATCAGAAAGGAAGAAATAAAACTCTCACTATTTGCAGATGACACGAACATGTACACAAAGGTACAAAAAACCCACAACAAAGCTACTACAGTTCATAAACAAATTCAGCAAAGTACTGGATACAAGATCAACATGAAAAACTCAATAGTGTTTGTATACAGTAGTAATGAGCAACCTGAGGAGAAATTCAAGAAAAAAAATTCCATTTACAATAGCAACTAAAAGAATAAAATATCTAGGAATAAATTTAACCATAGATGTAAAAGACCTGTACATTGAAAACTACAAAACACTGCTAAAAGAAATCAAAGAAGATCTAAATAAATGGAAGGATATTCCATGTTCATGGACTGGAAGACAAAATACCTTGAAGATGTCAATTCTATTCAAACTGATTTACAGATTCAATGTATTCCCAATCAAAATTCTAGCAGCCTACTTTTTAGAAATGGAAAAGTCACTTATCAGATTTATTTGGAAGGGAAAGGGGCCCTGAATAGCCAAAAAAAGAAGAATGAAGTTGGAGGACTCACATTTCCTGACGTTAAAGCATATTACAAATCTACAGAGGTCAAAACAGCATGGTACTGGCATAAAGATAGACATACAGATCTATGGAAATGAACTGAGAGTTCAGAAATAGACCTGTACATTGATGGTCAACTGATTTTTGACAAGGTTTCCAAGTCCACTCAACTGGGACAGAACAGTCTCTTCAACAAACGGTGCGAGGAGAACTGGATATCCAAATCCAAAAGAATGAAAGAGGACCCCTATCTCACACTTTATACAAAAATTAATTCAAGATGGATCAAAGACCTACATAGAGACAGGACCATAAAACTCTTAGAACAAAATGTAGGGAAGCATCTTCAAAATCTTGTGATAGTCACTGCTTTCTTAGACTTCATACCCGAAGTACAAGCAATGAAAAAAAAACATTGATAAATGGAATCTCCTCAAAATAGAAGACTCCTCTGCATCAAAGGACTGTGTCAAAAGGTGAAAAGGCAGCCTATTCAATAGGAGAAAATATTTGGAAGTCACATATCTGATGAGTACTTAATATCCAGAATACATAAAGAAATCTTACAACTCAACAATAAAAAGATAAATAACCCAATTCAAAAATGGGCAAAAAACTAGAATAGACATTTTTTCCAGACAGGATACAAACTACTAAAAAGCACATATAAAGATGCTCAACATCACTAGCTATTACGGAAATTCAAATCAAAACCACAGTGGATGATGAAGGTGATTAATAGTACAAATATAGGGGTGTTCTTCCATGAACTGGAACAAATGTATGTCATTCAAGGTATTAGTAATAGAGTAGTATATGGAAAAAATACACCTAATGCAAACTACGAACTACCGTTAACAGTAACATTATATGCTTCCATCAGGTATAACAAAGGTACCACACCAATGCCAAGTGTCAATACTAGGGGGGCATAAGGGGTATGGGGTTTCTCTTTTTAGAGCAATGAAAATGTTGTAAAATTGAATGTGGTAATGACAGCACAACTCGGTGATTATTCTGAGAGCCATGGATTGTACATGTTGGATAGAATGAACAGTGAATAAAACTGCTTTAATAAAAAAAATGGAATTACAGTCATTAATGAATATGTTCAACACATAAACTACATAAATGTAGTGTGTACCCCCAGGGTCATGTGTCATCAGCATGCTGACTTTATCTAGGATCAATCACCACTTTTCATTCAAGAAATAGACTCCAGGCATTTTCTGAGGACTGCAAGTAGAAAATCACTCTAATTTAAGAATTTTACATACTTCATATTGCTTTATTTCCTATAAAACCACCAGTCTATACTGCTTTTATTTTTTCAAATGTCCCTTTTAAACACCTTCTGAACCTGAGGCCTCCTCTCCTATAAGGATTTTTCTAGATACACAGTATATTCCAGACCTGGACCTGGACCCATCTTGATAAGAAAATTTTCACAGATGACCCTGGAGTCATCTTTCTTCTCTCATCTTCCACATCTGATCTATCCTCTTAGCTCTCCTTTCAAAATATCCCATCTCCCACAGCTTCTCACTATCTCCATCATTACCACCCTAGTTCAAGTCACCATTCTCTGAACTGGATTACTACAGTACCTCCTAACTTGTCTCCCCACTTCCACCCTTGTTCCCTGAACAATGAAATCTCCATACCACAGGCAGTGATCCTTCTAAAACATAATTCAGATTTTGTCCATATTGTGCCTATATTAAAAACCTTCCATAGCTTCCCATCACCCACTGAACAAAATCCCACAAGACTTTATAACCTGCCCATCTCTCCCTCCCTCTGACCTCATCTCTTTTAAAAGACTCATGGCTTATTTCTCCACCCCAGTCCCACTGGCCTTCTTACTAAATACACACTCTTGCTGCAAGGTCTTTGCACTTGCTGCTTTACCACGAATGCTATCTTCTCCAATATCCAAATAGCCCACTCCCTAACTTCATCAGGTCTCTGTTCAAAGATCACCTCATCAGAAGGCACTATTCTGACCATCCTATTTAAAGTCATCACCCATTGTCACTCTCCATTCTCTTACCGTGCTTTATTTTTCATCAAGAGCTTCACGGCTCTCATGCCTACTTAATTTATTATATGGGTCACTAGAATGTAAGCTTCGTGAGTCCAGAAGCTTCTGCTGCTACATCCCCAGCTCTGAGAACAGTTTCTGGCACATAGTAAATACTCAGTAAACACTTGAAGAATGAATAAATATTAGTCTTCTCTTTCCTCAGAGACTGTCACTTCTTTAAAGCCAGAAACCATACCTCCTCTTTCTGTACCACCCACAGGGCTAACTTAAGAAGTCAGGCAACGGTTATTTGTGAATTGGAATGTAGCTCCCTGGAAACCAGTTGCTTCCTGAGTCTTTTCTCCCTTGGCAGCCAACTTATTCAGCATTTGGCAAGGAACATTAATCTCTAGAGGGACAGGGAATCTAAATTCCATTCTAGGGAGTAAAACTGCAACTTTTAGGAAACAGCAGTAATAGTAAACTGGAGGTGGGAGGAAAGATGACAGGTTTTAAACAGTGTAGGCAGAAGACGACGTGCTGATGGGTCACCAGGCAGGGCAAGGACCAAGGTAAAAATAATGGAGAAGGGAAAGTAGAACAGGTAATAGAAACCCCTCTTCTTCCCAAAGTCTTAGAATTATCTCTTAGAACTTGTGTTTCACAGAAAATATGGAATCTCCTGGCAAACAGAACAATCTTACCATAAATGTTTGTTGCTCAATATTTTCACCAGTGTTCTAGATATGACAAGCTTGTTTGCATAAAGATTCTTACGTCAGTGTGAAACAGAAACTTGACCTCACTCAGTTCACACGCCTGTATGGTGAACACCAAAAGATGTAAATAAATGCTCATCTTCTCGGCATTCATCTTTCCAAGCTGTTCTCCTGAGACATACACTCAATTAGAAGGGTGAGATGCTCAGCACCCAGCTCACAGCCCAGCACAGAGCAGGGCCCCAACAAGCATGGGCTCAAACACTGCTGAGCATCATACAACATCCAAGATGGGGTTATCACTCAAAGACCCTCAACAAAAACACTTCATCATCACAGCATCCATCAGGCCCCAAATCCATTTTCCCAATCTTTTTCTGCCTTGCCTTTCAGTAGTCCCTGCCTCTAGTCACCCTCTGCACTTTCAATCAATGCACTCAGCTCTCCACGTGTCCTAAGTCTGAAATAGTGCTAATTTCCATGCTTTCTCAAAGGAAAGGTTATTGCAAACGATCCTTAGATCCTGTTTTCAGAAAGTACACCCAGCACTTTCATTCACTGAGGACATTTATTGAACACGAACTATGTACTAGACACTGTGTTGGGTGCTCAGGATACAATGGTAAGCAAGAGTTACTTGCTTACCATTATAAGCCTTCCTAGAGCTTATAGCCAAAGGAGGAGACAAACATATAATCAGACTATATAAATACATGCTTTCAAATTACAATGAGAGCCATGCTAGATAAGCATGGGGTCCTGTGAGAACAAATAAAAGGGATAATATCAAAGAAAATCTATGAAAGAGGTAATTTCTGAGCAAGTAAACTAGTTTGAGGAGACAGAGAAGGATGGGCAGGAGTGAGCCACATAGAGTGAGCCACATAGAGAGGGGGAACAGGAGCCACAGCTAACAATCAGAGTGCTTCCTACGTGGCAGGCAGTGTGCTAATTGTTACATGTGTTACGTGTGTTTACTTGTTTAATCCTCACAATAACCATAACGAAGTGGGTACCATTATTATCTCCATTTTACAGTTGAAGCATCTGAGACACAGAGATGAAGAAGACAGCCTGAAGCCAGAGCCTAGATTCAAACTTGGGTCCTCACCTGACTCCAGAGCTCTGAACCACTGGGCAATGTGCATTCAATGCTGAGGGAACTGCATCAGGAAGCCCAGGGTCAGAAAGAAGAATGGAACATCCAGGTACTGGTAGAAGGCCAGTGTGGCTCAAGTGCAGTGACTAGGAAAGGGGAGAAAAGCACTAAAATTTCTGGGTCAAATCATGGGTGGCTCTCAAGGGGTCAGGGAGCCGCTGAGCAATGAGAAGCCACTGGAATGGCTCAATCACATTTACAGGCTTCAGTGTGGAGACTGGAGTGCAGGAAGGCAGGACTGAAAGTGTGGCGACCAATTATGTAGACAGAACACGTCAACTACTGCAGAATGTCTGGGAACTTCTGCTTGCCATTTGTATAACTCCCATGAGAACTGCATCTGGCATCAGAAATCCATGAGTGGCAGTATGTGTTTGTACGGGTGGGGGGAAAAAAGGGTCCACTCCTATACTGAAAGCAGTGTGTCTCTTGACCTAAAACTGAATTTTGTCTTTGTAAGTCAATCCAATGTTCAATGATTCACAGGCGAGCTGACCTAGAAAATATTCCTGAGGACATTTCCAAGAATTATATCAAGGAAGGAAGTAGAATACTGGAGAGGCTTTAATCTGACCTCACCCTAAGTATCCATTATCCTAGCTCCATCTATAATATACCTTGGGTAAATAACAAACTATGTAAGCTTCAATTTTCTTATCTGTAAAATGGGTACAATAATATAGTGTCTACCTTTATAGAAGAAGATTAATGACCAATCCATAACAAGAGGCTAGCTCAGGGACTAGCACAAAGTAAATGTTTAAAAAATTCTTTCATTTAAAAATATGTGAGTGCCTACCATGCCCCAGGCCTGACAATATCCAGCAAAAACAACTCCCTGCTCACAGTGCTTACATTCCAATGAAGAGTCAGATAATCAGCAAACAGACAGCATAGTATCACTAAGAAAAATAAAGCAGGGTAAGGAGACAAAAGGTGACAGTGGCAGTGGCAGGGATGGCTATTTTAGATAAGAGTAGGCAGGATGCCACCTCTGAGGAGGTGATATTGGAGCATGGAACTGAATGAAGCTTAAGAAACAGCAAGACAATCAGGGTAACCAGAGCAGAGTTAAATAGTGACAAGACTGTGAAATCAGATAGCCAGCAAGAGGCCAGATTCTAAGGGGCCTTGTGGCCAAGGCGAGGATTCTGCATTTTATTTTAAAAGTGATGGGAAGCCTTTTTTCTTTTTTTTCATTTTTTTTTTTTTTTTAATTAGAGCAGTTGTTAAGATTTTCAGAAAAATCATGCAGAAAGTACAGAGTTCCCATATACCCCACCTCACATGCATGGTTTTCCCTACCATTAACATTTTGCATTAGCTATATTATTATTATTATTAACCATAGTTCACAGTTTTTATTAGAGTTCATCCTTTGAGTTGTATAGTTCTATGGTTTGTTTGTTTTCATTTTTATTCTGATAACATATATACAGTGTCAAATTTCCCATTTTAATAACTTCCAAGCATACAACTCAGTGGTGGAAATTACATTCACAATCTAGTGCTACAATCACTACCATCCCCAATAAAGGATTTTTTTTTTTTTTTAAATTCAGTTTTATTGAAATATATTCACAAACCATACAGTCATCCATGGTATACAATCAACTGTTCACAGTATGATCATATAGTTATGCGTTCATCACCACAATCTATTTCTGAACATTTTCCTTACATCAGAAAGAATCAGAATAAGAATAAAAAATAAAAGTGAAAAGAGAATACCCAAACCATCCCATCCCACCCTATTTGTCATTTAGTTTTTACTCCCATTTTTCTACTGATTTTTTTTCAATTTTTTAACTTTGTTTATCAAAAAATTAAAAACAGGCAAACAACAACCAAAAAAACCCCACAACATTTCAAACAAAGCAATGGATTAAGGAAAACAAATAACCTAAAATAACTACTTTGCTTCCAACATGTTCCTACCATACCCCAAGAAAATTAACAACCCCTAAGAAAACAAAGGAATAAGAGAAAAAAAAAACCTAAAATAACTCTATTGCTTCCAACATGATCTTACTATATCCAAGAAAGTTTACAAACCATAATCATTCCTGAGCATTCCCATAACATTGAGATTACCCTCCATAGTTTATCTGTTCTTATTAGATTATCATTCCCCCTCCACTACTTGGTATCTCTAGGTCCCCTACATTCTACAGTATAAAACATTGTACATTTTTCACAGAATTCACATTAGTGGTAACATACAATATCTCTCTTTTTGTGCCTGGCTTATTTTGCTCAGCGTTATGTCTTTCTTTCTTTTTTTTTTTTTTTTTTAATCTTCATTTTATTGAGATATATTCATATACCACGCAGTCATACAAAACAAATCGTACTTTCGATTGTTCACAGTACCATTACATAGTCGTACATTCATCACCCAAATCAATCCCTGACACCTTCATTAGCACACACACAAGAATAACAAGAATAATAATTAGAGTGAAAAAGAGCAATTGAAGTAAAAAAGAACACTGGGTACCTTTGTCTGTTTGTTTCCTTCCCCTATTTTTCTACTCATCCATCCATAAACTAGACAAAGTGGAGTGTGGTCCTTATGGCTTTCCCAATCCCCTTGTCACCCCTCATAAGCTACATTTTTATACAATTGTCTTCAAGATTCATGGGTTCTGGGTTGTAGTTTGATAGTTTCAGGTATCCACCACCAGCTGCCCCAATTCTTTAGAACCTAAAAAGGGTTGTCTAAAGTGTGCGTAAGAGTGCCCACCAGAGTGACCTCTCAGCTCCTTTTGGATTCTCTCTGCCACTGAAGCTTATTTCATTTCCTTTCACCTCCCCCTTTTGGTCAAGAAGATGTTCTCCGTCCCACGATGCCGGGTCTACATTCCTCCCTGGGAGTCATATTCCACGTTGCCAGGGAGATTCACTCCCCTGGGTGTCTGATCCCACGTAGGGGGGAGGGCAGTGATTTCACCTTTCAAGTTGGCTTAGCTAGAGAGACAGGGCCACATCTGAGCAACAAAGAGGCATTCGGGAGGAGGCTCTTAGGCACAACCATAGGGAGGCCTAGCCTCTCCTTTGCAGCAACCGTCTTCCCAAGGGTAAAACCTGTGGTAGAGGGCTCAACCCATCAAACCACCAGTCCCCTATGTCTGTGGTCATGTTAGCAACCATGGAGGTGGGGTAGGCGAATACCCCTGCATTCTCCACAGGCTCCTCAAGGGGGCACTGCATCTTTTTTTTTTCCCTTGTTTTTTTTTTTTTTTTTTTAACTTTCCCTTCTTTTTTAAATCAACTGTATGAAAAAAAAGTTAAAAAGAAATCAAACATACAATAAAAGAACATTTCAAAGAGACCATAACAAGGGAGTAAGAAAAAGACAACTAACCTAAGATAACTGCTTAACTTCCAACATGTTCCTACTTTACCCCAAGAAAGTTACCTAATATAGCAACATTTCTGTGAACTTGTTCCTACTATATCCATCAGAAATTAACAGATCATAGTCATTCCTGGGCATCCCCAGAACGTTAAATAGCTTATCTGTTCTTCTTGGATTATTGTTCCCCCTTCCTTAATTGCTCTCTATTGCTAGTTCCCCTACATTCTACATTATAAACCATTTGTTTTACATTTTTCAAAGTTCACATTAGTGGTAGCATATAATATTTCTCTTTTTGTGCCTGGCTTATTTCGCTCAGCATTATGTCTTCAAGGTTCATCCATGTTGTCATATGTTTCACGAGATCGTTCCTTCTTACTGCCGCGTAGTATTCCATCGTGTGTATATACCACATTTTATTTATCCACTCATCTGTTGAAGGACATTTGGGTTGTTTCCATCTTTTGGCAATTGTGAATAATGCTGCTATGAACATTGGCGTGCAGATATCTGTTCGTGTCACTGCTTTCCGATCTTCCGGGTATATACCGAGAAGTGCAATCGCTGGATCGAATGGTAACTTTATATCTAGTTTTCTAAGGAACTGCCAGACTGACTTCCAGAGTGGCTGAACCATTATACAGTCCCACCAACAGTGAATAAGAGTTCCAATTTCTCCACATCCCCTCCAGTATTTGTAGTTTCCTGTTTGTTTAATGGCAGCCATTCTAACCGGTGATAGATGGTATCTCATTGTGGTCTTAATTTGCATCTCTCTAATAGCTAGTGAAGCTGAACATTTTTTCATGTGTTTCTTGGCCATTTGTATTTCCTCTTCAGAGAACTGTCTTTTCATATCTTCTGCCCATTTTATAATTGGGCCGACTGTACTATTGTCATTGAGTTGTAGGATTTCTTTATATATGCAAGATATCAGTCTTTTGTCAGATACATGGTTTCCAAAAATTTTTTCCCATTGAGTTGGCTGCCTCTTTACCTTTTTGAGAAATTCCTTTGAGGTACAGAAACTTCTAAGCTTGAGGAGTTCCCATTTGTCTATTTTCTCTTTTGTTGCTTGTGCTTTGGGTGTAAAGTCCAGGAAGTGGCCACCTAATACAAGGTCTTGAAGATGTTTTCCTACATTATCTTCTAGGAGTTTTATGGTACTTTCTTTTATATTGAGATCTTTGGTCCATTTTGAGTTAATTTTTGTGTAGGGGGTGAGGTAGGGGTCCTCTTTCATTCTTTTGGATATGGATATCCAACTCTCCCAGCCCCATTTGTTGAAAAGACCATTATGACTCAGTTCAGTGACTTTGGGGGCCTTATCAAAGATCAGTCGGCCATAGATCTGAGGGTCTATCTCCGAATTCTCAATTCGATTCCATTGATCTATATGTCTATCTTTGTGCCAGTACCATGCTGTTTTGGCAACTGTGGCTTTATAATAAGCTTCAAAGTCAGGGAGTGTAAGTCCTCCCACTTCGTTTTTCTTTTTTAGAGTGTCTTTAGCAATTCGAGGCATCTTCCCTTTCCAAAGAAATTTGATCACTAGCTTTTCCAAGTCTGCAAAGTAGGTTGTTGGAATTTTGATTGGGATTGCATTGAATCTGTAGATGAGTTTGGGTAGAATTGACATCTTAATGACATTTAGCCTTCCTATCCATGAACATGGAATATTTTTCCATCTTTTAAGGTCCCCTTCTATTTCTTTTAGTAGAGTTATGTAGTTTTCTTTGTATAGGTCTTTTACATCTTTGGTTAAGTTTATTCCTAGGTACTTGATTTTTTTAGTTGCTATTGAAAATGGTATCTTTTTCTTGAGTGTTTCTTCGGTTTGTTCATTTCTAGCATATAGAAACATTACTGACTTATGTGCATTAACCTTGTATCCCGCTACTTTGCTAAATTTGTTTATTAGCTCTAGTAGCTGTATCGTCGATTTCTCAGGGTTTTCTAGATATAAGATCATATCATCTGTAAACAATGACAGTTTTACTTCTTCTTTTCCAATTTGGATGCCTTTTATTTCTCTGTCTTGCCGGATTGCCCTGGCTAGCACTTCCAGCACAATGTTGAATAACAGTGGTGACAGCGGGCATCCTTGTCTTGTTCCTGATCTTAGAGGGAAGGCTTTCAGTCTCTCACCATTGAGTACTATGCTGGCTGTGGGTTTTTCATATATGCTCTTTATCATGTTGAGGAAGTTTCCTTCAATTCCTACCTTTTGAAGTGTTTTTATCAAAAAGGGATGTTGGATTTTGTCAAATGCTTTTTCAGCATCTGTAGAGATGATCAATTGATTTTTCCCTTTTGACTTGTTAATGTGTTGTAATACATTGATTGATTTTCTTATGTTGAACCATCCTTGCATGCCTGGAATAAACCCCACTTGGTCATGGTGTATGATTTTTTTAATGTGTCTTTGGATTTGATTTGCAAGTATTTTGTTGAGGATTTTTGCATCTATATTCATTAGGGAGATTTGCAGGTAGTTTTCCTTTTTTGTAACATCTTTGCCTGGTTTTGGTATTAGATTGATGTTAGCTTCATAAAATGAGTTAGGTAGTGTTCCATTTTCTTCAATGTTTTGAAAGAGTTTGAGTAAGATTGGTGTCAGTTCTTTCTGGAAAGTTTGGTAGAATTCCCCTGTGAAGCCATCTGGCCCTGGGCATTTATTTGTGGGAGGATTTTTGATGACTGATTGGATCTCTTTGCTTGTGATGGGTTGGTTGAGGTCTTCTATTTCTTCTCTGGTCAGTCTAGGTTGTTCATATATTTCCAGGAAATTGTCCATTTCCTCTACATTATCCAGTTTGTTGCCATACAGTTGTTCATAGTATCCTCTTATAATTTTTTTAACTTCTTCAGGATCTGCAGTTATGTCACCTTTTTCATTCATTATTTTGTTTATATGGGTCTTCTCTCTTTTTGATTTTGTCAGTCTAGCTAGGGGCTTGTCAATCTTGTTGATCTTCTCAAAGAACCAACTTTTGGTGATATTTATCCTCTCTATTGTTTTTTTGTTCTCTATGTCATTTATTTCTGCTTTAATCCTTGTTATTTCTTTTCTTCTACTTGGTTTAGGATTGGTTTGCTGTTCATTTTCTAGCTTCTTCAGTTGATCCATTAGTTCTTTGATTTTGGCTCTTTCTTCCTTTTTAATATATGCGTTTAGTGCTATAAATTTCCCCCTCAGCACTGCTTTTGCTGCATCCCATAGGTTTTGGTATGTTGTGTTCTCATATTCATTCGTCTCTATATATTTAGCAATTTCTCTTGCTATTTCTTCTTTAACCCACTGATTGTTTAGGAGTGTGTTGTTTAACCTCCAGGTATTTGTGAATTTTCTAAGTCTCTGATGGTTATTGACTTCTAATTGTATTCCATTGTGGTCAGAGTATGTGCTTTGAATAATTTCAATCTTTTTAAATTTATTGAGGCTTGTTTTATGTCCCAGCATATGATCTATTCTGGAGAAAGTTCCATGAGCACTAGAAAAGTATGTGTATCCTGGTGATTTGGGATGTAATTTCCTGTATATGTCTGTTAAATCTAATTCATTTATCAGATTGTTTAGGTTTTCAATTTCCTTATTGGTCCTCTGTCTGGTTGATCTATCTATAGGAGAGAGTGATGTGTTGAAGTCTCCCACAATTATTGTGGAAACATCAATTGCTTCCTTTAGTTTTGCCAGTGTTTCTCTCATGTATTTTGTGGCACCTTGGTTGGGTGCATAGACATTTACGATTGTTATTTCTTCTTGCTGAATTGTCCCTTTTATTAGTACGTAGTGGCCTTCTTTGTCTCTCAAAACATCCCTGCATTTGAAGTCTATTTTATCTGAGATTAATATTGCTACACCTGCTTTCTTTTGGCTGTAGCTTGCATGAAATATTTTTTTCCATCCTTTCACTTTCAGTTTCTTTGTGTCCCTGTGTCTAAGATGAGTCTCTTGTATGCAACATATTGATGGTTCATTTTTTTTGATCCATTCTGCGAATCTATATCTTTTTTTTTTTTTTTTTTTTTTTTTTTTTTTATTGTAACAGCTTTGGGTTTATTGTCGTTACTCATAATGTCTATTCAGAATTATTTCAAAATATATTCAGATTGATTATTAACTTTTATCATCACAGAAGCCATGAATGTAATTAGTCTTACCTCTTTGACAAATCTGCATCACTGATCATATTTTTTAAAAAAAACATAAAAATTAAATATCATAATTTTTATTTAAATTTTTAAAATTGTAATTAAATTTAAAAAAATTTTTTAATTACACACCATACTTATCTGATTAAATGTAAAAATAAACCTGAATTTTCAGCATATGCCCATTTGGTAAATATTAACTTTTATATTCAGGAATAGGATTCATGATCTGTCTCAGCAAATAATAGCACACCTGAGTCCCAGCTTTGTTAACCTATAGCTCCTTGGTGTCAACTCATTACCGCAAAATATGCTCTTTTCCATAAATCTCCATAATCGAACATGAAAAATATGCTGTCTTAGTTTGAATTTCTTATATTTTTTTCCTGCTTTCCTCTCTGTGTCATCATCTATTTATAACATTGTTCATAAATGCATGGTAATTCAGACTAGTCTAGGAGAGCAACATGATGCTTAAGAATATACTGCATGTCTTAGAACAGGAAGGAACCTAAAGAAATCCCTGTTATTTCAGGGAAGTTAGGTAATAATAATTATTAATAATAACATCAACATGCAAAAAACCAATTTCAGTTGGATTATAAATGTAAAAGTAAAAAGCAAACTTATGAAGCTTTTAGAATATAATATAGGATATGGAAATATTTTTTAACAGAACTAAATAGCAGTAGACAAAGATGATCAATTTGACTGAGTTGAAATTAAAATTCTGTACCATTAAATAAATGAACAACTGAAAAAAAGGCTCATATACAGAATATGTATTTTTAAAACTTCAACAAATCAATAAGAAAAAGAAAGAACCCAGTAGATAAACAAGCAATAGACTTGAACAAGAATGTCACAAAAAAGAAAATCTAATTGAACAACGAACACAATGGTGCTCAAATTCTTTAAAACAATGAGATACTCCCCAAACCCAATAGGGTGGTTACATTTTTAAGACTTGACAATATCAAGTCATGTCAATGAGCAATGAGAACTCGCACACATTGATACAATTACTTTAGGTAACAATTGGCATTATCTTGCAAAGTCAGACACATATATCCCATGACCAGCATTTCTGCTCCTTGGTATTTGCCCTACAAAATATGTTCTTATGAGAACCAAAAGATACATGTGAAGAAGTTTATAATAATATGTTGTTTTAGTTTACTTGTGAAATTACAAGATGGCCAGCGTAAAATCTGGGGCATGGCTAAGGCCTTTAATTATAGCTTTAAAACCTAAGTAATGGTGGAGCAACACAGGGTTGTTTTCAAACAGAAAGCTCACCATGTGCTTTATATCAAAATCATATTTGAACCAGAGCCCTGATTCGAATTGTTATGTCTCCTAAAGATTTTAAATGCTTCTAAATCAAATTAATATTATTTCAGAGCAAATTTTTCCTTTTCCACCTTATAGAGTTTCTTTTAATCCACAATCTTAAATTTTTATGCCGCTGCAAAATAAAATTATCAGCAAACAAAGATCTGTAAATTAAAAGAGTTCACCATTTTAGTACAGAGTGCATGCAGCTATATGATAAGATTCCTTTAAACTCTAAAGACAATCCATCAGGGAAAAACTTTCCAGTGCATGTTATGGAAATGATTTGCACTGTGATAGTAAAATGAGGTTTTTGTTTTGTTTTATGTTATGTTTTAAAGACAATTCTAAATCATCTCTCTGGAAAGCAAGACCTCAAACTCTTTATCAGGACATTTCCTTCTCATATGCAAATAGACAGTCCGAAGGCAGTGAGTCATCTCAATCGATTGCCCACAGTCAGCCACAGACCGATCTCCCTGCTCCACTCCCTCCCCCCCTCTCACCACCGCACCCGACCAGTCTTACATGGAGTCAAAAGTATGAGCAGACAAATACTGTTTTATTTACTAGTATAGGAAATTTTCTTAATAGTACAATTCAACAGCAAACTGAAAGACGTGGCTCCTTTGTCCAGATCAAATTTTTGTTTATATAATTTATATACTCAGCACCTCTTCTATATGGTTGTCATCATGAACTATGTTTCCCTGAGAATAAAATTATGTAGTCTTTCCTCAAAGCAGCACCACAACATGAATGCATCCATTCCAGTCAACAGCATCGAAATGCCCACCGTAAGAAAGGAGAGTTTCCCAAGCAACACACGGAACACAACTCCAAGAACGTGGCTGCCCCCAGCAGTGTGCTCTCAATGTCAAGGAAACATTGCCCAGGCGGGAGCTCCCATCTGCATCCAGTCCACCCTTTCTCGCCGGCTCTCTCTTCCTCTAAGTGCCTGGACCGCTGCACACACTCTCGCCTCCCGGGTGGCTCGCGGCCAACCCCCAGTTCAAGGATCGCGCGAACGGTCTCCCATATAGGGACTAAAGGTGGATTCAGACAAACGTTAGTCCGACGCGCCCAATCTATATCGTGACCAAACTTCAGCCAAGAAGGCAGACCGAGGCTGCCGGAGGAGGGAAACCAGGGGGCAAAAATTTCAACATCATTAAGAAACTTCTGTAGGGAGCTTTTCCTAACTGAAATACCCCTCTGCTTCAGGAGGGCTTTTAAAGGAGCTAACAAGGGTAAACTTTCAGACTGCCCCATGCTTGCAGTCGGCACTGTACTTTTAGCTAACAAAGATAAACTTTCAGACTGCCCCATGCTTGCAGTCGGCACTGTACTTTCAACCACTCGGAGAGCTCTTCCGAGTCCCCGGGACCGCCTGAGAATCCACGGGCCCTGACTCTCACGTAAAAGGAGCACTCACCTTCTCGCGCTGGCCGGGCGCAGGAAGTCCGCTGTCCACCACCAGCTCAGCTGGTCAGAGCTTGGTCGAGTATTCGATTCCCCGTACGGGCCACCACTTGCCCGGCGCCCTCTCGCTCGGTCCCACGCGTCCTGTCCTCGGCCGGCAAGGAGAACAGAGGGAAAGAGGGAGAGACACAGACAAACTGACACTTGAGGCACACAGCGGCAGTGAATGCAAGCCTTTTACTGGAGCCAGGAAGAAAACTTTCTCTGTTACATATTCCACACGAGGCTTTACACCCCGTGGGAGAACAACCTCTATGCGGCCGTCAGGCACGGCTCCCTGTGGGCTGTCTCCCGAATCTATATCTTTTAATTGGGGAGTTTAATCCATTTACATTCAACGTTATAACCGTGAAGGCATTTCTTGTATCAGCCATCTTATCCTTTGGTTTATGTTTGTCATATTTTTCCCCTCTGTCTATTAATATCCTTTATTGTACCCATACCGAATCTCTTTAGTACTGAACCTTTCTCCAGGTCTCTGTGTCCTTTCTTCGTTTCTCTGTCTGTAGGGCTCCCTTTAGTATCTCCAGTAGGGCAGGTCTCTTGTTAGCAAATTCTCTCAGCATTTGTTTGTCTGTGAAAAATTTAAGCTCTCCCTCAAATATGAAGGAGAGCTTTGCTGGATAAAGTATTCTTGGCTGGAAATTTTTCTCACTCAGAATTTTAAATATATCGTGCCACTGCCTTCTCGCCTCCATGGTGGCTGCTGAGTAGTCACTACTTAGTCTTATGCTGTTTCCTTTGTATGTGGTGAACTGTTTTTCTCTTGCAGCTTTCAGAACTTGCTCCTTCTCTTCTGTGTTTGATAGTGTGATCAGTATATGTCTCGGAGTGGGTTTATTTGGATTTATTCTATTTGGAGTTTGCTGAGCATTTATGATTTGTGTATTTATGTTGTTTAGAAGATTTGGGAAGTTTTCCCCAACAATTTCTTTGAATACTCTTCGTAGACCTTTACCCTTTTCTTCCCCTTCTGGGACACCAATGAGTCTTATATTTGGACGTTTCATATTATCTATCATATCCCTGAGGTCCATTTCGATTTTTTCAATTTTTTTCCCCATTCTTTCTTTTATGCTTTCATTTTCCATTCTGTCATCTTCCAGGTCACTGATTCGTTGTTCAACTTCCTCTAGTCTTGTACTGTGAGTGTCCAGAATCTTTTTAATTTGGTCAACAGTTTCTTTAATTTCCATAAGATCATCTGTTTTTTTTATTTAGTCTTGCAATGTCTTCTTTATGCTCTTCTAGGGTCTTCTTGATTTCCTTTATCTCCCGTACTATGGTCTCATTGTTCATCTTTAGTTCTTTGAGTAGCTGCTCTAGGTGCTGTGTCTCTTCTGGTCTTTTGATTTGGGTGCTTGGGCTTGGGTTATCCATATCGTCTGGTTTTTTCATATGCTTTATAATTTTCTGTTGTTTTTGGCCTCGTGGCATTTGCTGAACTTGATAGGGTTCTTTTAGGATTTGTAGACCAATTGAAGTCCTTATCTCTAATTTATCAGATCTACAGCTTCGTGGAGTACACTTTCTCTAACTAACCAGCAGGTGGCGTCCACGAGCCACCTGTTCTCCACAAGCCAGTTCTCCCCTGCTTAGCCTTTTTGGTGAGTGGGGGAGTGAGTCTTGTGGGGTCCAATTGGTGTACCAAGCTTGCGTGAGTAGTTGGTGTTGCCTGCCCTGTATATGGGGCGTGTTTCTGGGCAGTCAGGGAGGGGGGGGTGGCTCTAACAATCAAATCTCCCTGGTGATCCTAGAGTTTTAAAGCTGCTGCAATAATCTAATCCTTCAGTTCAGTCCTGCCACAGTTTGTCTCTGCCACTGACCCACAAGTCCTTGGTATTGGCGTATGGCTCCGGAGACTTGCAAGTGGGCCCCTCTTCCAGGCCGTGCACCCCGGGTCCTCTGTTGAGGGATGACTGTGCTATGTCACAGGTGAGTGCCGTCCCCCCAGGGCGGTTCTGGGCTGCTGGGCTGTGTAGGGAGGCTCCCAGTCTGCTGAAATGATGGCTGAATGGGGCTTTGTTAATTCACACTGCTCTACCTTCCCAACTCTGGGACAATCAGCTGAGGTTGCAGGGAAGGCTAATGTCCACGCCCAGTTTTGTGGTGTGTGCCTGTTATTTGAAGCACTTCCGTCACACTGGGTTGTCTGGGGCAGTTCTGGGCTATGGGGCTGGCGATGGGCAGGAGTGTTTCCTGTCCACCAGGATGATGGCTGTGAGCGGACACCCCCCTTTTCTTGGGAAGTTGTGGTGTTTAGTGAATTTTCTCAGCCACTGGATTATTGCGTTTTGTCTCAGAGCTCTCCTAGTTCTGCTCTTGACTTGACCTGCCCAAATAGTAAGTCTTTGAAGCTTTCTGTATTGGCTTCTTAGAGTAATTGTTGTAGAAAAAGAGAAAAGGATTAAAAAAAAAAAAAGAAAAAAAAAAAAACGGGCCCTCCTCAGAGATCTAATGGGTTATTGAAATGCTAAGAGACAAAGCAACCAGGGCCATTAAGGAAAGGTCCACAGGGCAGAGAGATCAGCTTTTCTTCGGGATTTGCATATGCGCCTCAGGGCCCTTCCCCTTTCTATGTTCACCAGAACTCCAAAAATCCTCTGCTTTTATTTTGGAGTTTTTTGTGTTGTTTTTTTTCTATGCCTGTCTCCTCTCTGCTGGGCTGGCTGCTCTCAGATTCTCTGGTGTCTGGTCTCAGTCTATCTATGGTTGGATTTTGGATCAGTAGAATGAGTTTCCGATAAGGGCTGCCACTGCACTTCTCCCTTCTCCTTCCCGGAGCTGACAGCCCCTCCTCCCACGGGACTGAGCCTGGCAGGGAGGGGCGCGGGTCCCCTGGCCGCAAAAACTTACAGATTTCGCTGATCTCAGCAGTTCCACGTTTTCATGAGTGTTGTATGAAGTATGCCCAAAGTCAGATTGCTCTGTGGTGTCCAGTCCACGCAGATCCTGGCTTTCTACCTACTTTCCTGGAGGAGTAACTAAAACATACAGCTCACCAGTCTGCCATCTTGCCCCGCCTGAAGACCCCAATAAAGGATTTTAAGCAGAGGGGCTACATGATCTGATTTACATTTCCAAAATATGACTCTGGCTACAGATGGGAGCAAAAGTGGAAGCAGAGAAACAGGAGGCTATTGCAATATTGATCTGGACTATGGTAGAAACAATAAAAAGTAAATGGACTCAAGATAGATTCTAAAGGCAGAGGCAACAGGACTTACTGATGGATTACATGTGGCCTATGAGAAAAAGGAATATGGCAAGAGGACTCCAATATTTTTGGTCTGATCAACTTGAAGAATGGGTTAAAGTGAAGGAGGAGCCACTTCAGATGGGCAGGGAGGAGAAAACAATTCTGTTTAGAACATGTTAAGTTTGAGATGCTTATTACCGTCAAGGTGAGTTAAGTTGGCATCCTGGTACAAGTCTAGAGTTCTAGAGAGAGATGCAGGCTGGAGTATTTATATTTGGGAGTTATCATCACCTCAATGACATTTAAAGATGTTGGCCTGGATTAAATCACCTAGGAAACCTGTCTTCTCTACAGACAGAGAAGAGATACGATGACAAAGCCCTGGTACACTTTTTTTTAATAAGAGAAGTTGTAGGTTTACAAAAAGATCATACATAAATTAGAGTTCCTATATACCACCCTATTATTAACACCTTGAATTAGTGTTGTACACTCATTATAATTCATGAACGACCATTTCATGAGCACTATTAACTATAGTCCATCGTTTACAATAAAGTTCATTACTGTGTTGTACAGTCCTATGGTGTGCGTTTGTTTATTGTAGCACCATATATACAACCTAAAATCTCCCCTTTTAACTACATTCAAATATACAATTCAGTGCTGTTAACCACATTCACACCTGGGTGAACTGTTAACATTAGAAGGTGAGGAAGTGTGGAGAATGACCTGTGCCAAAGGGAGGCAATCAGGAGAGCCTGGGGTCCCAAGAGCCAAGGGGCAAAAATGTTTCAATAAGGAAGTGAAGCTATGTTAGCTACTAGCATTACAATGATTATCATAACCATCTTCTGGACTCCCTAGAAGAATGGGTCTTTGTTCAGGCTTTCTCTTGACTTCCCCAATCACTTGCTCTGCTCATCCTTACCTCTGGCCTTGGCTCCTCATCATCATCCAAAACCTGTGTTTCAAGGCTATTTTCCTGAATTTTCCTTTATGAAGCTGAAAGGCAGCCTCAGCTTCTAAGACCTAATTATACCTTTTTACCAAGCCCAAAGGGAAGATGGTTACCACTTATCCTTTCCATACAACTTGAGTTTGTCGCCAAACTCTTTATTACTCATGTTGTGGCTGATATTCATTATCTTAGGAGAGCTGGAGAAGAACAGGACAGCATCTTTTACCGAAGGATTCACTTGAACACCTTACCCAAGAAAAATGTAAATGCCTTTAAAATGACTAGCATAAAATGTTTCAAAGGTTGTAGTTTATTGAAGAACACAGTTGACCAGATTCTCTTTCTCAGAGACCCTTCAAGTTAAAATTAGCCTTAGACAATGCAGAATATGACTCCCGGGGATGAATGTGGACCCGGCATCGTGGGACTGAGAGTATCTTCTTGACCAAAAGGGGGATGCAAAATGAGACGAAATAGTTTCAGTGGCTGAGAGATTTCAAATGGAGTCAAGAGGTCACCCTGGTGGACATTCTTACGCACTATACAGATAACACCTCTTAGGTTTTAATATATTGGAATAGCTAGAAATAAATACCTGAAACTACCGAACTCCAATCCAGCAGTCTGGACTCCTGAAGACAATTATATAATAATGGAGATTACAAGGGGTGACAGTGTGATTGTGAAGACCTTGTGGATCACACCCCCTTTATCTAGTGTATGGATGAGTAGAAAAATGGGGATAAAAACTAAAGGACAAATGGGGTGGGATGGGGGGATGATTTGGGTGTTCTTTTTTCACTTTTATTTTTTATTCTTGTTCTGGTTCTTTCTGATGTAAGGAAAATGTTCAGAGATAGATTGTGGTGATGAACGCATAACTATGTTATCATACTGTGGACAGTGGATTGTATACCATGGATGATTGTATGGTGTGTGAATGTATTTCAATAAAACTGAATTTTAAAAAAAAATTAGCCTTAGAAAGTCTGTTAAATCTAATTATACTCCCTTTTTTCCTCGCCCTCTTTCCAACTTGGTTACTTCAGCATAAAGACTCAGAAATAATGTTTTAATTACTGAGCTCTAGAAAATGAGGCAGTCAAAACAAGAAGTGTACTTAAAAGCCTTTTTATTCTCCAGAATAAATTTGTTTATCTAATATCTCAAAGTATCTATGTAGCAATTACACTGTTGTTGGCACACTATTTAAGATTTTGCCTGCAACTATAATTAACATACCACTGTGGCAACACTTTAACTTTATATTAACTTTCCTAACAAAGAACGTTTGGGGCTTGTTAAAAAATCTCAGTGACATCCTCAGCACAACCTTCCTCTTCCAAAAGCTCCCTCTAACCAAAATTAAGAAAAATGGCACACAATAAAAGTATTTTGTATATCACTTATGTTCTAAAACCACAAAACCAAAATTCAAAGACAGTTCCTTTACCTTCTCACAGTAATATATTTCTGGAAAGTGATATGATATAAAGCATATTGCCATAAAGCAGATATGATCAAAGATCTCTAATCATAAAGTTTCTTATTCATGTAAAATAACAAACTTAGATTCCAAATCTTATAACCAAAGGCATAAATATACCATGTGTTCACTATTTACTACAACTCTACAGTATCACAGGTCATCAATCTGATTTAAAATAAATATGCTAGTTATAATAAACATTAAACAAATTCAATTAACAACAATTCCGCTCTTCCTAAGGAAATTGGGAATGCTTTTGAAGGGAAATGACTTGGAAGGCCTAGAAGTCATTCAATTCAAGTGGCCCAAATATATCTGAACTGATAATGCTCTTTTTTTTTCATCATTTCCCTGCATCAAAAAGAGACATCAAAATAAATTTTAATCTAAAAATTAAATTCAAATTAGACATAGACATTCAGCATTACTGCAAAGAACAATAACACTAAGTAACTACTATGAGAGGCAGTATGTGTAGCAAGATGGTTAAAAGTGAGTGCTCTAAAGCCAGACAACTTGATTCATTTTCTAGTTCTCCCATTTTCTAGATGTGTGAACCCAGGCAAGTTACCTAGTATCTCTTTGCCTTAGTCCCCTCATCTGTGAAATGGGGGAAGGAAGAATATGTACCTCCCATAGGAGTATTGTGAGGATTAAATGAGTTGAAATGTAAGTGCACATAGTAAGTGCTCAATAAATTTTTATTATTGTGGTTTATTATTAATCATCATGATTTTTTTTCCCACTAAAAGGCAATTCAAAAAGTAAGGCTGTTTTATTTATCCCTTCACCCATTTTGCCTCCTCAGGATATTCATAGTTAACAAAAGGAGCTCTTTGGTATCAGACCAGAACAATGTCATGGGGAAACAATAAGTGCAGTTCAGTAATTTCCTCATTTGTGTTGCTTCTCCCAGAGATTCCCTACCTCTCCCCGTCTCAGCTCAGTTACTCAGATGCCCCTCCTCGATGCGTTCCTAACAGTCATCCCACTGAGCAGATTGCTCATCTCTAAGAAAAGACCAAAAACTCTCTGAGAGCTTGCTGATAACAAAACCTAACCTCCTATAGACCCCACAAAAACCTATCATATTTCTTATTCCCACCACCTATATGTACACAGCATTCATCCCTAAACAATACAAGAAAAGGTTTTGACCCACTAGAAATGTTTTCTATAAAATAATCATATTTCGTGACATACTACTGAAAAATGAAGTCTCTGAAAGCCTAAGACCAGGGGAGGCAGCAGTCCCTCCCACAGTCTCACTAGCTGCCCTCCAGAGCTGGCAATCCCCCAGGACAGCACTTCACAGTCCACTGAGTAGCTAAGAAAAACAATCAGCATTACATTATTGTCATGGACTTCTAAAAACGAACTCCAAACATGTCTGGAGAATTGCAAATAAGGTATTTTAAAAAAGGCATCATTGCCTTCTCCTATGAGAAATCAACAAATGCACAAATAAATGCTGCATGAAATACAGTTTGGATTTCAATGAAGACAATCTCAAGACTAGAACAATCAAATGCAAAGGAAGATTTTATCCAGTCAACTCTTTTTTCTGTTTTGGTACCTAGATGTGAAAACTATTCATGTGAAAATTATTTAGGTAATTAACGGAGTTTAAATTATATGTTGTAATAAAAGCAGTTTCAAACACAAGAGCAAAGGCCACCTCCAACTTGGTGATAGATTCAATTATTTCTTCCTTTAAACATATTCCCACTGAAAATAATTTTAGCACCAAAACTAGCCACAAAAAACAATTTAACAGATAATTTTTAAAATATCGCCCTGTAGGGAATGGTGCTCTCTGGTTCTAAATGGCCCTTCACTGCTTCATGAGTGCATCCGATCCTCACAGGTAACCTGGGAAAGTGGGCTGGGTGGGCACCAGCAGTATCTGCATTTAATAAATGCAGGACCTGAGGCTCAATGTCTGATCATGGAGGCCTAATAAAGTAGGGGTCACAAATACAACAGAATACCATATAGCTATTAAAATCATGCTCTTGAAGAATACTTAAGAATAATTAAGAATGAGTTGAATTAATATATAACTAGGCATTTTACTATTTACTACTAATTTATAAGCTTTGTGCTCAGATAAAGGGGGAAAAAGACTCTCTCTACGTACATATGCTCAGATCTTTCTCTGCATTCATTGATTCATTCGTTTGTTCACTGAATGCCTACTGAATAACAGGTACTATGCTAAGTACTGAGAACAAGACAGATATGGCCCCTACACTCACAACTAATTTCCCAACTTAGGAAGAGACAACAGTTTAACAAGCAATTGTAATTGTGTGATATGGCTGTAAGAATGATACATGTATTAAGACAATAAATACTACAGAACAAAACAAAATAGAGAATATTTAGTATTGAAGTACAGCATTCATTTGATGAGGTCATTTCTACTGCCCAAAGGGCAATAAGGAATAACATATCACTCTAAAAAAAAAACAGTTAACCTCAAATTGCAAGAGGACATAACCAGGGTCAGCTTTTGGATGAACTACGATGATATAAATCAGTGAAAGAATGAACTACACTCAAATTTTAAAATCAAAGTCCCATCGATTCATCTTTATATCAATTTGTCACTTACTATTAAAAGTAATGGATATATCACAAGAAGAAAACAATATTTAAGACAATGTCCACACCTTTCTCTAGCCATCTAACTCCATGTAATCCCCTTTGGATACTATTTGAGATAGCACATCCAGATCACCATGGAATTAAAAATGGCTCAGCATCTAGAAATCCTACAGGTTTCCAATGTCTATTCTGAATATTAAAACATTTAAAAAACTTTCCATAACATAAAAAATACCTAGTAGATATATTTCTCCCCTTTAAGGATCTGTAAAAAAATATTTTAAAATGTGGATACTTTTGATCAAATTGTCTCTATTCTAAGAATTTTTGCTCAGGAAACAATCAAGAAATGTACCCAAATATTTCCCTTCAAGGATTGTATCACAGTGTTACATAAAAAGAAAAATCACAACCAATGAAACTAAATAATCATGGTATACTCATATGGTATTTCATATAGTCACCAACAGTCATGTACAAAATACTTAATTACGTTAAAAAATTAGACTACAAGATAAAAAGCCAGTCATAAAACAGTACATATATTATGACCCAATTGTGTAAAAAAAAACTAGTATGTGCAAAGGTTCCAAAAAGGGATCAGAGGAATATACATCAAAATGTAATTTTCTCTGAGTGGCAGAAGCAGAAGTAATTTTTCTTTCTGTGTGCTTTTTGTATTTTCCAATTTTTCAATTGCTTTTATTTTCAGAAAAGACATTACATGTCTTTTTAGAGCTGACTGGTTTGTGTCATTTGTAGATATACTGAATAGATATGTTCAATAAATTATTCTGTCCGGGGTAAGGATAGGTAGAACTTGTTCTATCTGCGATAGCAAACAAATTACCTTCCTTTTGTATGCTTTTACCAACTAAAGTTAGTATAACTGATATATTTCAAAAGTATTTAAACAAATATGATTGATCTGTAGATATTTAAAGAAAGTTTCTTAATGTAGAGGAGCTACTATATATAGCACATTACAGGAGAAAGGCAAAGCAAATTAAATTTATGGAACACTTATTATGTGCCAAGAACTGTTTTAGGTAGGTACAAGGATATGAAATAGTTTCAGAACTATTCCTTTCTCCACCAGGTTTTTTTTCTTATGAGACAAATTTTACAAAGGAAAAACTGTCATGTCACATTAAACAATTGACAGAGGAAATATACATGCTACTTATTCTAATTTGCTTTAAAAATAGATAAATGACCCAAGATAACTACAGAATAATTCTTTCCCCTGTACACCAACTTCAGTAGTTTCCTAATATTTAAAAACAACAACAACAACAACAACGACATGACACAGGGAGCAACTACTACAGTAAACTGACAGTCAAGTAAAAAAAAGCCTCTTTGTTCATCGAAACACCAGTATACATCATCCTCATTTGCTCTCAGATCCAGTGCTATAAATATGAATGCCCAGCCGGCACTTGTGAAAAACTACAAGACAGGCAAAAAATCAAGACTTCAACACCAAAATGCCATTAAGTGTTGTTCATACAACCAGCCAAACCTCTACTGACAAACGTTAGAAGTCAGCATTTCTGGAATCAAGCAGACAGGCAGAATTTCAAAGATATGCTTATAATTTACCAAAAACAATTTTCCTTTTTTTCACATACAAAAATGTCTCGCTATGACACTGCAAAATAACCAAATGTAATAAAAGCTTTAAAATAGTGGAAAACAAAAGGAAAAACACCCAATATCTCATCTAGAAAAGAGTGCAATCCCATGATATTCTTTATGAACATAAACTTTATCCCAGCAGAAGAAACAACATAAGAAATACAGGGATTCATTCCAGAATATCACCTTAGTAAGTTACCACATAAGAAGTCAAGAAATACTAAAAAAGGTCATGTCAGATGAAGAAGAAAAAGCAAAGTGTGTTTTGGGTCTAAGGGAAGGGAAGGCAAAGCTTCTTCAGAGAACAAGAGGTAGCAGAAGAAGGATCAGGGTTCAGAAGGTCCACAGCAAAGTTGGCAGCCAGCAGACAGGCCTGTGCTAAGGCAGGGGGCCTGGAGGATCACCTGCTCCTGCTGAGGGACTCTGCCACGAGCCTTAGCCACCTTCCTAAAGGAAGCGGAGTCGACCAGCAGTGCCAGTCCTGGACCTCATCCACCGGCCAGTTTCAATCAACTCTAGTAGGGTTAGTGTGGTACCATTTCAGGGACACCTTTATTCCACACACAACCCCACCCCTCCACACACACACAGCCCTCATTCCTAGGGCTCCAAGTCCTGACTACAGAAAAACTGTTTCATTTCAAAAATGTTTAAAGTTTAATGCTACTGGGACCCAACCTGATTTCAATATATTTTGTTGAACTCTTCTTCCTATGCTATAGAAGCCTCTTTATCTTCTTGTGGCTTAACTTCTTACATTCCCAATGACTACATCAGTCATTTAATCAACATGGACAAGTAAATTCAAAAGTGAAAGATTCCTGTTTGGAAAAGGAAGGCAGGGGCAAATTTTGTGGACTTGTGCCTGTATGATATGCCCTGTCCACTGGTATGGATGGGCACGGTTCCACAGCATCTCTATTTTTAAGATTAAGACTGTTTATTCCTATGTTTTTATACTGTTTAAACCAAATGTTTTTATACTGTTTAAACCAAATATTAAATATACAAATAAATGTGTATTTATTTATAAAATACACAGAGTATAAAAAATAAGAAAACAAAAACCTACTTCTTATTCTTAATTACCAGCCAGTAAAGAAACAGACTATTACCCTCTCCTCTGCAGCTCCTCTGTATGAACCTCCCAGATTCCTTTTCCCACTGGTCCCTCTCTAAGGCACCACTCCACCGAATTCTGAGATTATAGCTTCGCTTTCTACATATTTTTACCACACGTGCAGGTACACAGAATAGCTTTGCATGTTTTGAAATTGAGGTAAATAAAACATTCAGTATCTTCAACTTTTTTTTCAACTAAACATCCATGTGTAGCTATAATTCATTTATGATTTCTTTGTGTGTGTGTGTGTGTGTGTGTGTGTGTGTACACGTTTGTGTGTGGTGGGATAATTCTTTTCTTCTTTGCTGTATACTATTATGTAAACATACAATGATTTATTTACCCATTCCCCTGCTGATGGACACTAAGATTGTTTCCAGTTTTGGCTGTGAATTTAAACGCCCAAATCTTTAGCAGCTTTAGTGACTCTCAGTGAAATATAAGAAATTGACAGAGATTATGGAGAGATACATGATTGGGTATGAGTGAGATCTGCAGTTTTCAGAATGAATACTGACAAAGCATAGGTTAAAAAAAAACGGGAAATTCCATCTCTAAGGTTCAAGCGTATGAGAGGCAATGAAATAGCAGCTGAAGAGCTGGTCTTATCTTACTTTTCCAAGCATTCCATAGGCTACTTTGGATTCTATGCTACAGAGTTAATATCTTATTTTGATTTAAGTACTTATGGTTTGGTTTATCCTGGAAAAGATTTGGGAAGACCTCATTCTGAAGGCCAGTGATTCTCAAACCTTTTTTGGAACACAGATATCTCTAAAAATGTGTTCAAAGTGACTATCCTCTACCTAAGATGATATACAAACACACAGAATTCAGGGGAGTGGTGCCTCAGAGAGGGACTGGTGGGAAAAGAGATCTGGGAGGTTCATACAGAGGAGCTGCAGAGGAGAGGGTAATAGTCTGTTTCTTTACTGGCTGGTAATTAAGAATAGACACTGAGAAGTCTATCCATAGACCCCTGGATAAGAAACTCAGACTAAAATTCAAGAAAGAATTAGCTAATACTGAGTGAAAGAACTGAAGACCAACAAGAAAAGACTAGACTACAAAGTTACATAAAGACTCTAAATTTTTTAACCATTTAACCAAACTGGAACAACAAAAAGACATTATCAAAATGCTAACAGTAAGCTGTGGTAAGGAGGTAAGAATAGAGGTAGACTTTTTCTCTCCTTCTATTTTCCAGAATGTTAATAAAGATAAATTATATACATTTGCACTGATTTTCATGTAGTTTTACTAACTTATGCTAGAAAAAGTATATAGACTTAAAAACATTCCTTTTAAGAGCCTACCTTTCCAAACCTCCATTCTGGCCCTGCCCTTCCTCCACCCCAAATTTTTATTAGTGGACTTGAAGTCACTATTCTTTTGTGGCAGTTATGATGTGCAGCATTTGGTTTAGAAATGCGTACATGTGAATGAAAAAGCTTTAAAAAAGTACAAAGTAAACAATTAACAGGAAAAAAATAATACGGTTACTTCTATGCCACTAAGATTTTGGAATTGGGATAAAAAAGACTCTGAGAAAAGAAAATTAATAAATACATGAAGGAGACTTACCAAAGGGCAAAAGACAGATCCTGTGGTAACGGCAAAGCAGAATACCACAACTCAATCACCCGAAGCAGTGTACCTCTCACTTCTTGAGTGAGAAACAGCTTTATCCACCTCCTGTTTTTCAGGGAGAATTTACAAAGTCTCCAGATTTACATATGTAAATTAACCACAAATGTGAGCAGTTAACTAGGCCCCAATTTCATTTTTAAAAGCAATTTGATAACAAACAGAAGGCTTCCAACAACTCCACAAATAAATTAATTACCCTCCCCCAACAAGAGACATGACTCCCCGTGGAGTGAGTCTCCCAGGAATGAGCCCAGCCCTGGCATCAAGGGATTGAGAATGCCTTCTTGACCAAAAGCAGGGAAAGAAAGGTAACAAAATAAGGTTTCAATGACTAAGAGATTTCAAATAGAGTTGAGAGGCTATCCTGGAGATTACTCTTATGCAAGCTCCAACTAGATATTCCAAATGGCCACAATATGCCAAGTCTAAATCAACAGTAGTCCCCAAAATCCTAAAGAATACCCAGGTCCCTGAGATTATAAAAGTTTCACTAAGTTTATTTTTCAGAAACTTAAATCCTCCAGAGTGTTCCTAGGCCAGACAAGTCCCCAAATCCAGAGACAACAGCCTCTTCAAGAACATCAACCAGATGCAGCCCCCTTCCCCATAATGTCGACATTCCTTCTCCACATGAACAAGTTAGGGTTGTCACTACCCAGATATCCCTGCATATTGAGACAGCAATCAAAGGAGAAGAAGGGTAGTTAACAGACAAGATAGGATTTAACAAAGAATTAAAAATACTTCATCTTTATATAAATATATATTTTTTTAGTATCTAGGGTATTAGAAAAACTAGAAGGAAATAACTGAAATGGTGGAACTGTAACCCATAACATTTTCTGAAATTTGCCCTATAGCTACTTGTTAAATCATACTTTGAAAGTTATCACTTTTCTGTAACTATATTCCACAGTAAAACAATGTTAAAAAAAAAAAAGAAGGCTTCCAATGGAAGTAGGAGAACTTGGAATATTACGGGATATCATTAAACAAAGCCATCTGTATCTGCTTGGGTCCCCAAAATGTTAAGGCGGTAACATTTATTTGTGCCACGGAAAAAATTCCCTTGGAGATCAGAAAGTGCTTAAATAAAACTGCTATTACTCAGTTTTCAAATCTGTCACATTCCCTAAAATATTCTTCACCCTCCTCCACATTTTCATAAGAGACCTTACAGCAGGAACATTCCATTGCATTCCATCTGCAATCAGCTATAATCCCCATGAGCAGCAGTCCAGGCCTACTGCCAGCATAGCCGTCTTTTAACACAGCTAACACGTCATTAAAGCAAACTCATTTCAATTTTTGCAATAATTCTTGGTTCAAAACACACACTTTCTCCCAATCTTAAGCCCATTCTTTTGTTGTTTTTTTTTAAAAAACACAAGCCATTAATACTTTCTAAACATAGCATCTTTCACCCAACTGCCTCTCCTAGCACTTAAAAATTATTTGGATTAGATGTTAGTCAAATTACTAAGAAACAGCCAAATATGATTGAAAACAGAAATAGTAAACAAGTAGAAAATAGGAAATGTAAAAGAGTCTAGAGGAAAAGGTTTCTCATACGATTAGACAATTAGCCTTCCAAGAACAGACAACCTTCAAAAGAACCAAAATGACCTAAAGCCCTCGAAGCCATAACAAAGTAGCCATCAACTCTGAAAGTAAGTATTGTGCCAGAAAATCAACCATAATTTCTCCAAAGCTAATTCATTTAATGAGGATTTTTGTTTCAATAGAACAGTGTTAAATTTAAAGTCCTACTCACTACTCAAGGTCCTGCTTCAATGCCGTATCATCTATGAAGTCCTCTGTGACAAACTCACATCTGCACTTTGTAAATCCTTTTTTAAAAGGCGATTATTGATTTGGTCACTTTCACCTTGTATTGAGGTAATTATAGTATGCCCTGACTCTTTACCACAAATTTTAAAAACTCCTTAAGGGCAGGGCACTATGGTACATACAAGTTAGTGATCACAGGCCCACATTATATCAGACTTGAAAGGGAAGAAGGGACAGAAAGGATGGGCAAGGCAGGGCAGAGCCATTGAGCCTGTTCTCTAGAAAGGTGTAGACAAAAATGATGGAAAAACCACTGGTAGTTCAGAACCGTGCTTAAGGTGGTCCAAAGATTGGTTTTTATGACAGATAAAATATAACCATGTGTATTCTAACCAAATTATTAATTACGTTTGATAAAAATTAGGCATCTATTTTGGGAATATAGGTATTCCTAATATATTTTATATATATATTCCCACAATTAAAGAAAAAAAAAAAAAAGCAACTAAAGAGGCAATGACAATTAAATGCAATATTGATCTTGGATGGAATCTACCAAGGAAGGAGAAAAGGCTCAAAAGGACATAATTGAGACATATGAAAAATTGAAATATGGAATGTAAGCTTTATATCAATGTTAAATTCCTTAAATTTGATAACTGTACTTAAGCGAGTATCCTTGTTCTAAGGAAATTAACATGGCAGTTTTACGTGTTCACACAGCATGATGCATACAAAATACACTCAATTGTTCAGAAAATCAATTGATACGTAGATAGATGGATACATGGATAGATGGACAGAATGTTAAACGGCAAATGTAGAAAAATGTTAAAATCAGTGGGTCTGAATATCTAGGAGCACAGTGGTATGATGGAGTTTTCTATATGAAGTTTGTATTATTTTCATAACTGTCCTGTTAGTTTGAAATTATTTCAAAATAAAAAGTTTAAAATAAAAATATCAGGCATCTCTTCTTTAATATTTCATTGAGACAACTTTGTGAATGTAATTAACAAAACTGAAATATATATCTGAATATGGTTAAGAGAGGGAAACATTAGGTTGTGTATATAGTACTAGAATAAACATTTTAAAAAAGATCCATGGAACTGCATGACACAAACTGTGAACCTTAGTTAAACCATCAACTATAGTTAATAATACAATTATAAAAATGTGCTTTCATCAGTTTTAACAAATGTACCACACCAATGCAAGGCGTTAACAATAGGGTGGTATATGGGAATCCTGTATTTTATGCATGATTGCTCTGTAAATCCATAACTTCCTCAATTTTTAAAAAAAGTTTAAAAAGTTAAAAAAAACATATTGGTATTTTTAATAATAATGGAGAAGTTTTTGTGGGAGATAAGCAAGAATGGGTGAATATAGAACTTACACCCCACAAACTCTAAAATTTGATGGCCTCTCCTCAAAAGGTATTTAACTGCGGATCTTACTTTCTTCTTCAGTGTGCTTTCTGCCACAAGTGAAATCCTTCATCCAGAATGAATATCATATATAGAGAATGCTACTTTTTTCCCTAAACTGATGTTATTTCCTATACAATCAAAATAATAAAATAAAAAAGAGAGCTATGTATCTTAGAAACAATGAGACCTAACACCTTCTTTATTAGCCATCAATAGCCTCTTAATGAGTTTTAATACAGATGATCAAAAATTAGCAAAGTCAGAATTTCAAGCAGATGCAGATCCATTTCTCTTAACTATCTATAACTTTGGAAATCCAGAACTACAGAAAAGCTTCTAAATTTCACTACATACTCTCACAGTTTTAACTCTGTCTTTTCTCCTGGACAGACAATGGATTACTCTTCCCCACACCTTATTTATTCAGATAGCAGTTTGATCACACATGGTCCAAGAACACTTGAATAACAAACCAAACATAACCAGGTTTTAAATTGGTCTTCAAACATAACAGCCAATGAAGCCAGGCTCACCTATGATCTCACTGATATAAAACCACATCCACACCTCGGTGGCCACCAAACCATTCAGCAGAGCTTCCTTAACTAGGAGCTCTTTGAAACTACCAGTTTGAGCACTATTTTCTATTTTTTTCAGCCTCTGAATAGCTGTAGGGATCCCTGTGGGGACTGAGAAACACCAGCTAAACCTTGGCATAGTGCCAAGATGTGGCCACTTGCGGTTTTGAGTAAGTCACAGCAGCATTTACCAACACCAGAGCCTTCCGCAAGGTTACAGACAAATTGGACCATGGTTCTAAGACGGAATGTCTGCTGCCCCCAAACAGCCCACTAAATGTCACCCCCTGGAAGAACCCACTGAAGGACCTCCCCCAATGGATAACTTTCTGATATTCTATTTAGTACTTGGCTTACCATTATGCATATAATAGATACTTGCTAATACATAAAACTATATTAACTCATATGGATATTCTTTCAGGCCCAAATCTCAAAGGAACCAACTTTTACAAGTTATAAACCTGAATTGTATTACTCAGGTATTTAAAATATATAATACAGGCAAGACTGAAAAACAGGCTGCTGTTATACCTTATTACTAATTAAAAGGGAAAAAAACTGTCTATCTTAGGAAAAACATGTTCCTGCTTTAACTATATCTGGGAGGAAACCTAACACAAGTGGCTTCTGGGGAGAACTGGTTGACTCTGTGGCAGGTAAGAGGAAGTCTTTCTCCTGCACATTCTTTGCACTTTTGAATTTTACACCATGTGAATGACTGTCTTACCTAGACACAAAAATAAAGCACAATGGGGGGAAACAAAGATAATGCTTTTTAACCTGACAATGAATATATAACTTATAAAAAATTTAAGATTTGTGCGTTTTAAAATGATGTCATTAAGAAAATACATTAGTATCGTTACTTGTACTAATAAAATTTTCCATTTATTTTCATTTTAAGTTGATTTTTGTGTTTCAGGGATGTAGTTTAACACCCATTTTCCACTTACAAGAATTCAGCAATATTTACAAACCTACAAGGAAAGTAGCAGCAGAACCCCTAAGCATCAGTGAAAATCCACCCCACGACACTGATGTGTTAACCCTGACATTTAGTATGTGAACCTATCATGGGGAAGACTAGTTCTTTTTGACATCAATTCTTGCTACTGATCCAGGATTTCCTGAAATCCACCTTTTAAAAAAGAATTTGTGCTACTGAGAGCCAATGCAACAGTCAAAAATTCCTCCAAACTAAGCATAATTAAATGTTTTTTTCACAAAGAGAAACAGGCTTAATAACAAAAATTTAGTTATATATTATGCAAAATTTAACTACGAAGACTGAAGAACAGAAAATAACATACTTTAAATGAGTGACATTCAAGGACAAACAATTATTTCATATGTTGTTCACTGGTTCAATTGTAAGTCTAGCTTAAACTTTAAGAGTAAATGATCAATGTGACTTTTTTATACAGCTTTATAGAGATATAACTTATATAACCTAAAGATCACCCATTTTAAGCATACAATTCAATACTGATTTGAGTCTTTTTCTTTGATAATTATTCACAGGATATATTTCATAGAATAATTGGCACAACTGACAAAGAAAGGTGAAATAAAAACAATGGTACAGTAGTTTAGACCCCTACTTTTGAATCTTTCTTTTTTTAAAATAGTTTCTTGCAAGCCCTGTCTACCAAGTTCATAGAAATGTCTAAGCAATAGAATACTCAAAGTTGTGCATGAACTACCCCGAAATGTGAGCTGTAATATCTAGCTGGCTTTTTGTGAAACAAACATTTCCCATTTGCAAGCTCCTTCTGCACAGAACACTGACAAATGGCCCACACAAGCAGAAGAGGTCAGAATGGTTTACCCAACACTTCAGCAGTAACTTGTATCTCAAAGTGCAATGATTCTGCTTTATCACAAATTTAGATTTTTGTTTTTAAAAACATTTTTATAATAAAACTAAACAGACCAAATAAAAACGGAAATATTGTGAAAAGAAGTTATCCATTTACTGTCCTGCTATCCCACTAAAACCACAGTTAACAATTTTACTTTGTCATTTTATTATTATTCATACACTACATCGTGCCTTTTTTTTTTTTTAACTTACTATAACATTTTCTCATGTTTTTTAAAATATTCATTACTAATTTGGGGTATACATATATTTTGTTTATTGACTATCTCCCTAGACCAGGGTTTGGCAAACTATGGTCATGGATTCAATTTGGCCCAGGGTCTATTTCTATAAAGTCCACAAGCTAAAAATAGTTTTTATATTTTTAAAAGGTCATAAAGAAAAAAAGAATATGTAAAATATTTAATATATAGTCTATAAAAAACAGGTTAGCCAACCCTTGCCCCAGACCAGGGGTGGCAAACTATGACCTCCACGTTTGTAATAAAGTTCACTGGAGCCCAGCCAAGCCCATGTGTTTACACTTTGTCTACAGCTGCTTTTGTGCTACAAATGGCATAGTTGAATAGCTGTGGTAGATACTGTATAGTCTGCAAAGCCTAAAATATTTACTCTCTGGGCCTTTACAGAAAAATTTTGTTGAACCTCCCTAAACTTTAAAGTAGTTTTTAATTTGGGCTATTTCTAATGCTATTTGAAAGATCTTTATGCATATAATTTTTCATAGTTTGGGCAACTTAATTGCGAGAGACTAAAAAAAGTGGAATAACTGGGTTTTGTTAAAGATATTTTTAAGGCTGATCCTGTCCTCTAACATCTCTCTTGTAATATCCTTTTTATCCTCTTGTAAAAGTCCTTGGTGGCAATAAGAATGGAAAGGAAGGCCTGATTCTCCTACAGGTAGCACTTCTCTGGTCCCTGCTAACCTAGACAAGTAAGTTTCCATTAGTTCTGATTTAACATGGGGGATGAAAAAGCAGACAGAAGTAAACTCTCCAGGTGTCAGGTATATGTGAAATATCATTCCAGGCTAGCTATACAAGCCAAAAGGCATATGGAGAGTCGGGTAAGGAAAGGGGTAGCAGTCTCAAAAATGAGCCATCTGTAAGCCAACTTGAAAGGTGAAATCACTGCCCTGCCCCCTACGTGGGATCAGACACCCAGGGGAGTGAATCTCCCTGGCAATGCGGAATATGACTCCCGGGGAGGAATGTAGACCCGGCATCGTGGGACGGAGAACATCTTCTTGACCAAAAGGGGGATGTGAAAGGAAATGAAATAAGCTTCAGTGGCAGAGAGATTCCAAAAGGAGCCGAGAGGTCACTCTGGTGGGCACTCTTATGCACACTTTAGACAACCCTTTTTAGGTTCCAAAGAATTGGGGTAGCTGGTGGTGGATACCTGAAACTATCAAACTACAACCCAGAACCCATGAATCTCGAAGACAGTTGTATAAAAATGTAGCTTATGAGGGGTGACAATGGGATTGGGAAAGCCATAAGGACCACACTCCACTTTGTCTAGTTTATGGATGGATGCGTAGAAAAATAGGGGAAGGAAACAAACAGACAAAGGTACCCAGTGTTCTTTTTTTTTTTTTTTTTTTTTTAATTCAGTTTTATTGAAATATATTCACAAACCATACAGTCATCCATGGTATATAATCAGCTGTTCACAGTATGATCATATAGTTATGCGTTCATCACCACAATCTATTTCTGAACATTTTCCTTACATCAGAAAGAATCAGAATAAGAATAAAAAATAAAAGTGAAAAGAGAATACCCAAACCATCCCCCCATCCCACCCTATTTGTCATTTAGTTTTTACTCCCATTTTTCTACTGATTTTTTTCAATTTTTTAACTTTGTTTATCAAAAAATTAAAAACAAACAGGCAAACATCAACCAAAAAAACCTCACAACATTTCAAACAAAGCAATGGATTAAGGAAAACAAATAACCTAAAATAACTACTTTGCTTCCAATATGTTCCTACCATACCCAAAGAAAATTAATAAACCATGTCCAAACAGAGAAGTAAGAAAAACAAATAATCTAAAATAGCTACATTGCTTCCAACATGTTCCTACCATACCCCAAGAAAATTAACAACCCCTAAGAAAACAAAGGAATAAGAGAAAAAAAAAACCTAAAATAACTCTATTGCTTCCAACATGATCTTACTATATCCAAGAAAGTTTACAAACCATAATCATTCCTGAGCATTCCCATAACTTTGAGATTACCCTCCATAGTTTATCTGTTCTTATTAGATTATCATTCCCCCTCCCCTAATTGGTATCTCTAGGTCCCCTACATTCTACAGTATAAAACATTGTACATTTTTCACAGAATTCACATTAGTGGTAACATACAATATCTCTCTTTTTGTGCCTGGCTTATTTTGCTCAGCATTATGTCTTTTTTTTTTTTTTTTTTTAATCTTCACTTTATTGAGATATATTCATATACCACGCAGTCATACAAAACAAATCGTACTTTCGATTGTTCACAGTACCATTACATAGTTGTACATTCATCACCCAAATCAATCCCTGACACCTTCATTAGCACACACACAAGAATAACAAGATTAATAATTAGACTGAAAAAGAGCAATTGAAGTAAAAAAGAACACTGGGTACCTTTGTCTGTTTGTTTCCTTCCCCTATTTTTCTACTCATCCATCCATAAACTAGACAAAGTGGAGTGTGGTCCTTATGGCTTTCCCAATCCCCTTGTCACCCCTCATAAGCTACATTTTTATACAACTGTCTTTGAGATTCATGGGTTCTGGGTTGTAGTTTGATAGTTTCAGGTATCCACCACCAGCTACCCCAATTCTTTAGAACCTAAAAAGGGTTCCCAGTGTTCTTTTTTACTTCAATTGCTCTTTTTCAGTCTAATTATTAATCTTGTTATTCTTGTGTGTGTGCTAATGAAGGTGTCAGGGATTGATTTGGGTGATGAATGTACAACTATGTAATGGTACTGTGAACAATCGAAAGTACGATTTGTTTTGTATGACTGCGTGGTATATGAATATATCTCAATAAAATGAAGATAAAAAAAAAATGAGCCATCTGAGGCAGCAGTGAACAAAGAGGCAGCTGTGAGTGTGAGATGACAGGAGAAACACACACTTCAACCCTCGGAACATATCCTTGGCATAAACCTGTACCGAACTGTAATTACACTACCTCCAGACAAGAAAGTCCTAGAGCAATTACCCTATATTTTTGAACCAAGAAAACATTTTTTTTCCATCTAGGAATGTCTTATCCTTCAGAAAGAAAACCTAAGGAATAGACCAGAGAAGTCAACCCCAACTATCTCCATGATGAAAGATGACGCAGGCTGACTGGACCCAAACCCAATCTTGTATGAATAAAATAAGCATCGGAAGGATACCTGTGATCTTCTAAGAGAAACATTCCGAGGGTCCAGCAGTATAAACCCATCATTAAGTTTACAACAGACGATTGTGGAATCAGACTCCACTATGGCTAAAGTAAAATACGTCAGCAAATCTGGGTCACCTTGCAATTTTCGGGATGCCTTCAAAATTTCCCTTATCCTGTTATGGCTGAGGGACGCGCTGATGGGCATAGGCACCACAGACTGTAAGCCTCCTCCCTCTAGCTCAATACCAACACGGCAGATGAGCTGGAGTTCTGGTAATCCCACACAGTTTACTTCATGCCAACTTTCACTCTCCACGAGGTCCACGTAAACCAAGAATGCTATAGGAACTTGGCTGGCATCTCCTGTATCTAATTCCATCCCCATCCAGGAAGCATCCTCAGAAGCCCACTAGTGGGTGCCACCACCAACTAGTACACCACCCGGCTCAGACCAGGTCATGGGGCACATCTGTGGTGTACTGCCCAAGTTACAGAATTACTGATGGTCGAGTCTACCACTATTTTAAGTAGTAATTTGCTACAAAACCATATCAACGAATTTAGTAGTACAGGTACAAAGGAAGCCAGCCTAAGTTATTTTTCACCCAAGCAATTCTACAGAGAAACAAGTTAGATGGCATGACTTGTAATTTTGGGAAAAGTTTACAAGTTTATTACATATTTTAGCTATATCTGTTGTTCAACTCAAAGAACCACTGTAAGGAAAGAGTAAGTTTTAAAACCATCTTGGTAAGCTCAAGTGCTATTCTAAATCAAGAAAGAAAAATAATGAACCTCGGGGCTTCCACAGGTATATTTCACTTTAGCATTTAATAAAAATCACCACATATACCTTTATCATCATTAAAATTTCAAATTAACAAGAATTAACCCTAGTTAAATTAGTTCAATTATCCAGGATTTCTCAATTGTAAAGAATTAAATAGTCCATATTTAAATATACTACAGCAATATCATAGGAGAAAAAGCATTTGATGGCTCATTCAGAATATGAAGGAACATGTATGTTTGTGCACACACATGGAAGAGTAAATGGGCTTGGCTAGAACATGGAGAACCTTGACTTTGGTCTTGGTCTTGTGAGTACTGGGGAAAAAGAGAAGGATCTTGAGTTTGATAGTGGTGTTGAAAATCATGCTTTAGAGGGGTTATTCTGTCAGCAGGGTATTCAATTATTTAAAGTAGTAGTTCTCAACTGGGGATTTGCAACATAATCTGGGGAAAACTTAAAAAAAATAACCATACCTGGAACATACTTCAAATCTGCTGAATACCAGACTAGGGAAATCTAGGCTCATCTGCTAATCAAATGAAACCTCTGTGATTCTGTCTTGTGCAACCTTGTTTAAGGACTATTGGATTAGAGATTAAAAGCTCAAAGAACAGTTTGGCTTTTGCAAGTATTCTAAGCATGAGATATAAGATCATGGATTAGGGTAATGGGACTGAGAAGAAGAGAGGAATAGAATAATGAAAATTTATATTTTAAAAGTTTTTGTATGGTATTTCATTAAGAATGTTAACATTAACACAAAGATTCAAAGAAGAAAGAAACAGTCAAAGATGACTCCAAGATTTATAGCATGGGTGCCTAGGAGAATAAGGTTGATAGAAACGGGAAGGTTGGCAGGGATCACTAGTTTGGGGGAGAAGATATTTGGGTTTTTTTATATGTTGAATGTTGAGATATGGCTATATATCAAAGTGAGCTCTGGGGGGTTGAAATGTGTTTTATATCCTGCTTTTTTGAATGCCTTTTTGTAGTGAGAAATACTCAACTAGGGAAGATAAGCTACGTTATATTGACTGGGAGAGTTAATAACTCTAAGCTTTCATTTGATAAATGTCATCACAAAAATATTTGATATATTAAAAAAAAGAAAGCTGTATTCAATGTAAAATAAAATGGAAGACAGACTGGACAAAAAACTGCAGAAAATATAAAAAGATTAATAGCAATAATGTTTAATCATTTGAAACAAAAAATAAAATCACTAAATAATCAGGCAAAGGATTTGAACAGATAATTCCTACAACTGGGAAATACAACCATTCATTCATTCAACAAACTTTTACTGAGTTCTTATATCAGGTGCTGTTCTAAATACTAGCAAACAAGATACTGGAGGTCTCTGAGCATTCTGGTAGTGGACAGAGAGATGGGCAGTAGTTTATAGCCAAAACCCAAATGTCAATTTATTCTTATCATACCAAAAAAAAGGGAAGGGAGGGAGGAGAGGAGGCAAGACAGAGCCAATAGAAAACAACGTGTACTTACTGGTGGAGCTGCCCTGCATCTGAATGATGCATTTAGACTCCTTGCTGGTCTCTCGAGAATTGAAGGGCCGCACCCGGACGGCCACCTTTACTGAGGCTCCTGACATGCCGATGGCCTTGTTAGAATATGCAGTCCAGAAATAAAGAATCAAATCTTCTTTTGAAGTTACGTTCAAGTTTCCTTTAAAAAGAAAAAAAAATCCATACAGGGTAGTCAGAATTAAAGAAAGCCTGGGCTAACTTGAGTATAAGAGCTACTATCTTAGAACTATTTCTTTCCATTTCTAAAATCCTTATCCCTTTTCTCACCTGGAAATCTTATATTCTCAACAGTAAATTATCAAATAGAAAATTAAAGGCTGAAATGTTTTACTATTCTATTATCTCTTTCCCATACCTAGAAGTCCCTAAACTCAGTAATAAAAACAAACTGGAAAGTAACAGGTATCTTACTCTCTGTTTCTAGATTAATTTTCAGAAATATATGAGAAGCACAATATGTTTATCTGAAGACAGCTCCTTAAACAACTAACTTTCCATCTGCAAAGCCAGTTACTTTCTTTAAAGAAACGCACTGAACTTTCTATACTTCAATTACAGTTTTGAAAACATTCAGTTACATGATGTATAATAAAACAGCAGAGGAAAAAGATAAGCTCTACTCAGTTCCTTTAACTTCTAACTATCCAGTGATTTCCTTTAATTTACAACAATCCTTTCATATGTATCTCATTCAGTCTTCACAACCAATTTGTAAAATAAGTAGAGAAGGATCCGAGACTCAGGTTCTATCCTCAAATGTGCCACTGACTCATAGCAGAATCAAATCACTACATTCTACCACTAAGAAAGCCACGGGAAAAAAAAGTGAAAATTTTTTAGAGGAATAGTTTTCTCCCCAAAAGAACAAAACCAATACTACTCTGTGTAAAGAGCCCATGTAATAATTTCCACAAGAAACAACAGATCCCTCTAGACAGGGGAAGAAATTATATCCATTATATAAAATCTTCAAAAGAACCAAACAAAAGAAAATACTTTAAAAAGAGTGCTATGGTTTGAGTCCCATTACCAGGGAGCCCCAACTTACATCTGACTCATTTTTTTCCACATACTGAAGAAGAGATCAGAAAGCTAATCTTCAACTGGACAGCTACCAATGTTTTCCCAGGAAAAAGCAAAAAATAAAACAGAACACCAAAGTCACTGTCTTACGTTCTTAAGAGCATTATCACTGTTTGAAATTCTTACGTTTTGGCAATACCTGAACCAAATGGTCAATTTTAGCATCACTAAGAGGTGGGACACCTAAGCAGTACCTGCCTCCTAATGTGCTACAATAGGAAACATACAGTATCACCTATTAAGTAACCCCGAATCAAATCAAACCTCAGACCTCACTACTAGTTTACAGGACATATAGGGAACAAAGACACAATTTTAAAGACATCTCAAAGAGGTAATCAGTTCAAACCAAATTATGGAAAAATCTACAAGACAAATCACTCAGTTTCTTCAAATAAATGGCATAATGGGGATGAGGGAAACAGAAAAGAGATATGTTACTTATTAACCAAATGCAAAGATTTTTCAATCAAGAAAATCTGTAATGAGACGTTTTCCAGATAATCGGGGAAATTTAACTATAAATGGGTATTAGATGATGTTAAGGAATTTGTTAGGAAAGGAAAGAGCAAACAATACTGACAAAATGTTGATAAGTACTGAATATTGTGAATGTTTAAATTTAAACACACACACACACACACACACACACACACACACACACACTTTTTTCTTTTGTGTTCTACCCAGGGTTCAGCAAAGTGTTAAATGCTGCTGATTGACTTACAAACAAAACAACAAAGGCGGAAGCCTCTTTGCTGGGTTTCAGATATAAAGTACCATGCATTTGTAACCATGAACCAAAACACTAACATCTCTATTACTGAATGTCCCCAAACATACATTTTCAACAGAAGATTTGATTCCTCTGCCTAGGTACCCTGCGAGCATTTCATTCAACCTAACACAGCCAAAACCAAAATGTCTCTCCACCTCCCCCAAACAATACCAGCTCTTCTGCCTCTTCTCTGTTTCTTTTAAAGTTCCCACCATTCTCCTGTTCCAGCACAGGCTTCCAGCTTCTACTAATGGAATCTCTCTATTTCTACCTCCTCCACCCAGCAGGCCTTCAGCACTTCTCACCGGAGGTGCCAACCTTCCTACCAGTTTTCTCTTTCTGCCTCTTACTCCATCCATAAAACACAATACTGCCAGATTCATCTTCCTGAAGCACAACTCTATTCCCATCACTGCCCCACTTAAAAACCTTCAAAGTTTCCCTACTATCTACCAATGACTTAACTCCCCACACCTGCATTCAAGGTGTTTTGAAACAAAAACTACCTATTTTACAAGCCCACAAAACACTGCCTTCCATCCACATTCCTTAACAACCACCCACTGAAGGATTTCCTGAACACATCTCATGTTTTCCTGTTTCTTGGCCTTTGTTCCACTGTCCTCTACTCACGGTGCCCTTTCTTCTCTCCTGTATGTCCCAAAATCTAATTTATTTTTCCAGGTCCTTCTCACATGCTACCTCTAAAGTCTTCATAGACTTTACCCACTCTCCACACCAAATGTTCTCCATCCAACATTTCTCAACTCACTGACCTCGCCCAGGCCAGAAGTTATTTACTTTTGTTACTCATATTTCTAATCCCCTACATTACAGGGTCTTGAATTTAAAAAGTTTTAAATTTTTGATTGAACTCCTAGTTACTGTGTATCGAGAGACTAGTATTTGAATGGTAGTAATTAAAAAACATAAGTTGTTCCAGAAGAGAAGGATCATTTATCAAGAGGAAAAGGGATTAAGATTAATTTAAAATTCATTCCTAATTAAAAAAGCTAATAGCCATCATTTTGAGAAGTGACATATACATTTTTCAATTACTTTTCCAAAACAACCTGGACCTAAATAAGTTTTTTCTGATTTAACGGTCCTGTGACAAAACTGCAACTATTTTCAAAAATGAGCTAAAATTTCACATATTAATAGGAACTACAGTTAAGTGGAATACAGAGTTAACTTTGCTACTTCTCTACCATGTAAGTATCTCCCTTATAACAGCTGGCCATTAAAGCTTCAAAACTCCTTGCTCCTTTAAAAAAATTATTTCATTATATAAAGCTGAAATCAAGTTAAATCTAATAAGAAACAATAATTAGTATTTTAATAAGTTACAGAAAAACATTTTAAATAATTAGCATAAAATACATTTTCCAAGTTTTAAAGAGACAGGAAACAAAGCAGTAGGAAAGGAAACCATATGTACTCAAATCACTTACACTAACTGAAGCTGTGAGCCTCAGTTCTAGACTGTTCCTCTGACCAGCTGTCCTTCCTTATGACATACAATTAGAAGCATTAGGAAATCGGAATGGAGCAAAAATTCCAGAAGCATTCACTAACATTAAAGGGATAATAAAACATTTAAATCTAATTCATTTAAATTTTGCTCAACTAATTTTTGCCCATTTGCTTGATAGTGATATTGCAAAATTCTCACTTGCTGTCAGAAGTAGACAGGAATATTAGGAGTCTAAGGAGAAGATTAATTCTCAAACTGATTGATCAGCAAAGTGAATAAACAATAAAATACTAGTTTTTGGTTGGTTCGTTTCTTTTTGAATTTTTTATTTTGAAATAATTTCAAACGTAAAGTGGCAAAAACAATATACAAACAACAGAGAGAACTTGTAATGTCCCTTCCACCCAAATACCCCACTATTCACACTTTGCCACATTTGTTGTATCACTCTCTCTCTGTCTAGTGGTTGGTTTGTTTCTGTAATATCTCCTTTTCTACAGAAAACGATCAAGATTATATTTATAAAACAAAGGTAATTTCATGTCATTCTCTCTCAAGAAACTTCAACTGGTTTCCATCACTTTAGAACATAACCTAAAACTTCAAGGGCCTCCACAATCCAACCTCCCTTCTCCACCTCAGTTTTCACTGCCCAACTCTAAGTGTTCTTCGCCTCTTACTGCACAATACACTTGGACTCCTGGAGGCCCAATTTCCCTTCCCAAGTCTGAATCTTTCAAGAACAAAGTCAAATGTCACCATGAGGCCAGAAGCACAAAGCCAGAGGTTCCCTGATATCCCTCTGTCAGCGTCAAAAGTCATACCTATTTCTTCTTCTGTTGACACCTCATTTTCCTACTTCATTCTGCCCTGCTACAGTTAGGGGTTCATTTAACTATCATGGTTGATGCTTCATTCAGTTCATTATTTGCTAAAATTAAGAATAGATTTTAACCAAGAAATGCAGTCTTGTAGGTTCAATATTAGCACAATTTGCTGTGCAGCAACAAATTTACAGTATCAACAAATAGTTTTTTTAAAAAGATAAACTTTTCCACATTTTAAAAACTGAATTATAATTTAAAGAAGAAATGGGTACCCAAAAGTAAATCTCTGTAGCCAGAGTGCCATGACAATTTCCTTATTGTAAAGGTTTCGCATTTCTCAGTCTAATATTTTCAATGAAGACAAAGCAGGTTTTAAGGCTCAACGCTATGTCACCATTTTAATGATAAAATGGCCAAAAACAATCTTTTATGTGTGTATATATATATTAACTATTCTTGGCCTTTGATTCTTTGGATAAAATGCAGCCATGGGCCAAGCTGTGTAAGCTCAACACAGCTCAAATGTTAGAAAAGCTTCTTTCTGCATTCTAATCCAAAGTCAAGAGCCAGGATGTACAGGAAGTCTTCAGGCTGAATTTCAATCTCAAATGTGGCTAAACAAGCTCAGTCAGCTTCCCCAATTGTTCTCTTTTAACCTCTATCTAAAATAATCTGATACAAATTTTATATTTATTAGATATATGTCCTTCTGCCACTGCAATTAAGAAATCAAGTATTCTCCTTTTCACTGGTGAAATGATTTTATTCTCATTCAGGAGGTGCATGGAAAAACAGTTCCTGTGGCCCATGGCTTAAAATAAACTATACCAAATGAAAGTGATTTTTTCATTTTTCTTTTCTTTCTTCTTTTTGGATGTGGCTGAATCACCAATGCTGGAATAGTTAATACTAAACTCAATTTATTAAACCAAGTAATTCCAGTATCTGAAGGTGCATCCTACAGATTCTCTTTGAGAGGACCACCGGAACCTCTGCCACTCAAATCCCAACATTCCACTAAAGTTCTCTTAATGTCAAAGTGAGTAACAAATGACACCTGCTCCAGAAGTTATCCGTGATAAAGTGAACTCAATTCAGCCATGGTGTAGAAATGGTTAAGTTACAATCAGAGGTTAATTCAAGTTTTCGATTGAGTCAAGGTTCCTTCTTTCTGAAATTGGCACCTGACCACACCTTTGCAACTACATACTTGGGAGGTAGCTCACTGCCTGGGCAAGAACGCAAGTCAGACTTTTCAGTGTGTCAGTCATGTGTAAATCTTGCCACATGATACACCAGCATTCAAAATTTAATATGTATGTTTTCTTTCAGATGACAACATAGAATACAAGTATTTCAGGCTCTCATCAGTGTTAGTTTTCTACTAGGATACTGGGTTTATCTTTATATCATGTTACGTACCTGAACCCCATTAGTTAAATCCCTCATGGAAATGACTTAAGTTATATTTTAATGCTAAAGTCTCAGTTTGTAAAGCAGATGTACTACTTTTTTTAAAAAGGTCTTTGAAGGACATTTCTTCATTTTATTTAAAGACCTGTTGTACATACATAGCATACACAACGTGAACTTTCTAATAGGATGCCTATAACATCTTTTTTTAATAATTTATCAAAAAAAAGCTTCTCTCTTGACAAACCATGAGACTTTCTTTTACTAGAAAGAAAATTGTATATTTTATCTTTCCCTTTTTGCTTTGATTTCCAAAAGGTAAAAAACTAAATTACGGTAACCAGATTAGCCTAGACAATTTTTTCCCCGTTACACAGATTTTTGTTTATTTATATTTCAACAACCTTCCTATATATATGGTATATGTGGCAAGCTACCCAAATCCTTTTAGAAGCAGTAGCAGTATAAATTATAAATAAATAAAACTTCCCTGTAATAGCCTAGTCTTCTATTTAACATTAGAAATACGTAGTCAAATTTGTGATTCCTAAAAACAATCAAAACCAAATAATGCAGCAAGCCTTTAAAAGTTATACAAAATTAAATTATTAAAATGGGCAAAAGTACTCAAAAATTTGCACTGAATGAATGAGGACTGTGTGGGTGGCCAGAAAAGCGGGAGTCCCAGGAGACTGAAACCAGCCCCACCCAAACAGAAGCACACAGAAGTCCAATGAAGGGAGTGAAGTGAGCAATACTTACAGTTCTGGAAAGGCAGCAAGCAGGGTGAGGTGGAAACGTGTAGCCTGGTTTCAGCAATAAAGGGTTGGAAACCAGAGCAGGAGCAAAGTCAGTGAAATGATGGAAATACTAAATTGTACTAAACTAGAAAGAGTTGGGGGTAATCTTATCTCACCATATCTATATACAAATGATTAACTGTAAGTTCCTTGAGGGTAAAGAACTAAATCTCCATGTGTACTCTCAATTAATTTGTAATGACAATAGTAAAACTGTAGTGGAGTGCTTGGGAAGCAAAGAGTAAAAATAGAAGTATCCACACGATTTCTAGAACCTGGTTGAGAGGGGCAGGAGAGAGGCAGCTAGGAGGAAATGGGAACAAAGCAGGAGACTTGCACGTTTCTATGCTTTACTCAACAGCTATTTATTGGGTGCCTATGATGGGACAGGCAGTGTTCCAGGAAACTGGGATAAATCAATGAACAAAACAGATGAATATCCTTATCACAGAGCAACTCACATTTCAGTAGGAGAGGGGGCCACCGAAAATAATAATTTATATAGAAAGAAGTCAGTTTCTCAAGGTAGGTGATAATAGGCACTAAGAGGGGGAAAAACAGCAGTTAGGGGAAAGGAAGTGTGGTGGGGAGGGTGCTGGGCAGGTGCATAATTGAGGTTGTCAGGGTAGGCCTCTGGAGTGATGAGAGTTAAGCAGACTTGAAGAATGAAGTAGAGTTAGCTGAGTAAACTTCAGAAGAGTGTTCCAGGCAGAAGAAAGAGGCTGAGTAAAGGCTTTTGAGATTGGCATGTTCAAGGAATTTGAGACCTGAAAGTGATGACATGTTAGAAGATGTGGCCACAAAACTGAGACAGTGGAAAAGAACAATCTAGTGACCTTGGGGGAATCAATTAGCCTCTGTCTCAATTTATTCATCCGTAAAATAGGGATAATAGTATCTTTTCATGTTTGTTATAAGGACTAATAACAACATGCAAATATATGTAAAGTTAATATATGTAAAGATCTTAGAAAATTGTGCTCAAGGAAGCTATTATATCAAAGCTTGAAAGGAAATACAGCAATGTAGAGAATGGTATAATTGAATTACATGCTTTGGGGTAAACAATGTAATATTAAATAGGGAACATATTTTAAAATCCATTAAACATTTACAGTCTTGTGACTTAAAACATAAATGTAAACAATCACAAAACAATCATAAAAGCACCAACTGAGTAATAAGTAATAAGATATATAAGGCATTGTACAAAGGAAAAAGGCTCTGCTTGTGAATACCATGGAAACCACTGTGGCATTTGCTCCAGTATACTAAGTTGTACTAAAATAGAAAGAAGTTAGGGATAATCTTACCTCACCATATCTATATACAAATGATTAACTCTAAATTCTTGAGGGTAAAGAACTAAAACTCCATGTGTATTCTCAATTAATTGGTAATGACTGTGGTAAAAGTGAGCATAAATGAATCACTGGGTCACTAACCAGAAAATTTAACTCAGAGAGAAGTCCAAGGTACCTGTTGCAGGTTTTTCCTATCACAAATCACGTTTGTTTAATTTTCTTCTACCCCATGTATGTATCTTTATTCACATTCTTTTATGGAGTCCAAAAATTCACCAGTATCTGTTCAAACAAGGCCATCTTTCAAGGAGAACTCTAGAAGTAGACAGGATATACATTTAACATCAGAGCCTGGTGAAATTAAGTCATGTTTACAAGACCAAAGGGATATGCTTACTACTGGAAAAAACCCACTGTGATTTTCATCCTGGAACAGGGTTTACAAACAAGAAGGCAGGGGCCCCTTGTTGTCCTATACTTTATACTAGGGGCAAGACTGAGGGAAATGGGCTAGAATGCTTTGGCCTTGGTGGCAGACTCTTTTGGGTGTTATTTCCTGCACAAATTCCAAGTGGGAAGGAGGAAAGAAAAGGAAAAAAGGAAAACTGTATTCATATCTGGTCTTGAAAATAAAAAATAGTTTTAAGCCTTAGAAGCTGTTTTTAATTGGATAAATTTTGGAAAAATTCATCACAGCAGAGCTGCACAAATACTGCCTCCATATCAGATTTACAATCAGGCTGTATTTTTACCAAATGTTGAAATTATACTTAATCACAATTCTTCAAATCTTTTTACTAATAAAGTTAAGTTTAAAATTTTTTAAAATAGAAATATTTCTTAATTGGGGCATGAATTTTACAATAGACATTCTGTATTTCTCTCACAGTAAATAATTCAAAATAAAGCACACTAGTTTCTGTTGAAGTCACATTTGATTCAACCAAGTTTTAGAAGAAAAGCTTCAGGGTAAAATTAACAAAAACGAAGTGTGTTAAAACTTTTCTTATAAAATCCTCAGAAAATTGTTTAAGTAATTCAACTTAAGAGTTACAGGAATTCATTCATTAAGAAATGGAGTTTGAATGAGAGCAAAGGGCACAAAGAATGAGGGTTTTCCATCTCTGCAGGACCTTTCCAGGTCTAGCATGGAAGAAAATACAGATTTACAGCCTCAAACTGAACTCAGTTTTTGATCATTTCGAGATCTACTAGACAATGCCAATGTGTTACATATTCCATCCTAAAACAGGAATGAACAATTTCACTTGTTTCCTAATCCAACACCTTAATTAGAAAACACCACCTTACTTCTTAGAGAATAGAAGCTAAAATTTTATTACGACTAAGCTAAGCTGACAACATGCCAGACTTTAAATAAATCTCCACCATGATATCACTTCATAAGAGAGATTCTAATCCAATCGCAGCACTTCCATGGGACTCAGAAAGACACATCTATGATACAGAGCAGCATGTTGGGTGACGGCAGAACAGCTGCCTGGGGCAGTAAGAGATACGCGAGCAGGGGATGTGTTGACTATCTAATTTCAGCTATCTCGAGATTCCACAAAGATGACAACCTGCGTCTTCAGAAATATTGCTGCAAGCCTTCATCACTATCAGAATATTCCGGCTTACTGAATCCCCGCATGTTATTTGAAAAGCTATCCATCCACTGCAATTTTCTAATTCAAGGCCCCCATACTAGCAAACTGGCCTTAGCAATCCTCAGACCCGCCTATGTACATGTAAGGCACCATGAGGCCTTCTGCGAACGCCAAAACACATCTCACACCAACATGAAGGGAATCCTGAAGGCAGTTTACTCTGGAAGCTAATTTAGCAATTCACCAAGCAGAAAAAAGTATTTTGGGGGCTCAACTCTGGTTTTAGAGCCGGGAATGTGTTGTGCTGCATGAACAATAACTAGCTTGCTCGAGCAGGCTCCCAACCCCCACAACTTGGCTTCCTTCTGGTGAGGCCCGTCACCCTGAAAGCTGCCAGGGCTGTCACTCGGTGCCTTCCAGCAACCGGACTTGGCTCCTAAAGGATTTGTCAGATCATCCTCCCAATATGGCTGCCATAGTAATCCTGCTCCGCTCAACGCCGAGACCACGCCAGCCTTCCCCACCGCTGGCCGACATCCAAGAAGCCCCCTCCCTTTCCATTGCGCTCTTCTTTCCAGTCCTCGCGCCATCGGCTTCCCCGCTGCCCTGCGATGCGCTTCCCTACCTTCACCTGGCAAAAAGGCGCAATCACATTCCCAGCCTGAGCCCCGAAACCATCCATGATGGGAGAGGGGATGGGGGAATCAAGAAAGGATGGCTTCAAGACCGGGCAGCCTGTCTCCACGGGGCTGCAAACTGCGCAGAGAGCCCACGGAGCAGACAGCGGCGGGTCGACCGCCCGCTGGGCACAGCCGGAGCCTGGCCACTAGCGGGGAAAGCAGGGCTGGTGAGGGGCCGCGGCACCTCGGCGAGGAGCTCGGGGCGGGCCCGGAGAGCCCCGATCCCCAGCCCTGAACACGACTCAGCCCCCACCACCCCGCCCCTCAGGAAAAGCCTCTCCCACCTCACCGCACCCCAAGGGCCGGCGGAGCAGCTCCCGGGGCTTCCTCCCCTCGAGCCCCACTCGAACCCCACCCGGACCCCGACCCGGCCGGCCCCTCCCCAGCCCGGCTGCCGCAACGCCAACCGCCGCCCGCCCCGCCGCCTTACCTCAGCCGCGCTGCGGACCGGCGGGCGGACGGGCCGGGTCAGCAGGAGCTGCGACGCGCGGGGGCGCGCGGGGCCCGGCACCGACGCACCTCAGCGCGAACAGCGGCCGCCGCGAGCCGCAAGACGCCGCTCCGCAGCCCCATCACGCAGCGGCCCGACCCCGCATCGAGGACCGCGGCGGGCGAAGGGCGGGAGGGCAGGAGACCGAGCGCGGAGACTGGCCGCCGACGGCGGCGGCGGCTGCAGCGGGCGGAGAGCGGCTCGGCCGCGTACTGACGCCTCCCGGGTCCGCCGCCGTCTGACTGCCCCGCGTCGGTCCTCGCGAAACCCCGCCCGCAGCTGCCGGCGCCGGACACCGCCCGGAGCCCGACCGCCGCGCGTCACCTCAGCCCGCCTCGGCGCCCGCGACTGACGCTGGCGGCGGCCAATCGAGACGCAGAGTTCAGGTGGGCGGCCAATCGCAGGTGGAGGCAGGGAGCGGGGGGCGGGGAATGCTGCGAGGAGCTGCGAAGATAATGCAGCGCCCCCTGGGGGCGGTGAAGCTTGCGCGGGTGCGGGGGTTGTGGGGGTGCGAGGGAGTTCCCTTCCGAGTGACCCCCGCAAAGGGCGTTAGTCGGCGACAGCCTCGCCTAGCCAACCCGATAATCTTCCTTGTAGGATGACAAAAGGTTGGCCAAGTGGGGTGGGGCAGAACTGTGGAGCGTCCTAGATGGTGGCGGAGGAGCTGTGATTTAATATGGGAGGCGGCAGGGTGTGGAGTCATTGTCTGTTTGGAAAGCCTCTCACCGGCTCAACCCACCCAGCGCGGCGCAGTGGGGTCTGAAACACGCAAAGGGATGAGTGTATCCCGCAGAAGGCACCCTGTCCTATTCTTATCGAACCCGATCACAACACCTCCCACACGCCACCTTGGGAAAAAAAAAAGGCGGAATGAGTAATGGAAAAGCATGACTTAGTGGGCATTCAACTTGTCTCCTTTGGGTGCCGCGTAAGGGCTGTGAGTAAAGGAACAAAATGTTTTGTTTAGCCCGTGAGTTAATGAGCCGAGCTCCGCTCTGGGAGATGCCCTTGAAAGAGGGTTGCTCGAATACAGAAACCCGGAGAACACAAGAGCTCTTGTAGCGATTTTTATAAATCAGATTAGATGCAGCTCAAAAGAAAAAACCCACAACCGTTCATGAGTAGTTGAATTCAGTATTTAATAAAATATAATATTCAACGGTAATATGTGCAATTATCATGCCAAGCACCATTATTTTATATGGTTGTGAAACGCGTTTAGATTTACTAGCAGAGAAACAAAATCAGGTTTTCCTCCTGAACACAATATAGTATTATTGGGTATAAGAGGCCTTATTTATAAGCGTAGGCACTAATAGCTGGAAATTAATTTTCTACACTAATGATTTTGAAATTCTCCACCCATGCTAAAATCCTCATACTCCCATGCACTCAACAGTCCTAGTTTTATTTAAAATTTAAATTCCACCTACCTGCAAAAGGATTTGACATAGCTTACAGGAAAGCATACAAGCAATAAAACTGTATAGCATTAAAATAGGAGTAAAATTAATAATAATACAAAACAAGTAATGAAAGACAAGGCCTTATGAAGAAAAGGAGCACACTGAAAGAAAAATAATGTTAATGAAACCATGTCAACGTAAGGTGCAACCTCTGAGCACAAAACTCAGTGTTCATCTTCCTGAAGGACAGGGCAAAGATGAAACTACCATGGGTTAATAAACTGGACGTCCTCCATTCATCAGTGGACACAAGCTTTACTCCTAACTTGCAGATCCTTGCAAAAGCACTATGATGAGCACCATGAATAGTTACCCAAAACTGGATGGTTTGAGCTCTCAAAGGATCTCCATTTAAAAAGGATGCTTAGGAAAGGATGGTGGTGGTAATCAGCACTAGGCAATTAAGCAAAAGCACACAGAGAAAAGGGCCAGTCCATACAGAAAGATAAACTTACTCTGAGTTTCAAGGCCAAAGTGGCTCACCCTGCATAAATAAGCCTTTTGCCCCTCTGACAGATGAAGTCACTTTGCACAGCCATTGACTTTCTCTGATTACAGATTTTGTACAGAGCATTTCTTAAAAATCCTAAATAAAGAACTAGAAAATTGAATTCAGTCATGGCCGTTAGAGTCGTCCCAGCAATGCAAGGAGAAAATAATGTCAGAAGATCTATTAATGTGGTACATGCAGCCACAGTACTAGAAATATTAAGGTTTCTGGATACAGGATCAACATACAAATATCCAAAGCATCTCCTTTCTCTAGGACTAGGCAATTAAAAACAGTGATTTTAATAAAAACCATAAACTATCTAAGGATAAATTGGACAAAAGATGAGCAACACCTGTATGGAAAAAAATTATGCAATTGTATTGAAACACATTAAAGAAGACCTAAACAAATGAAGAGATATTTTTTGACCAGAAAAAAAATTATAAAGATGTCAACTACTCCTAAATTAATCTATAAACTTTATGCAATTATAGAGGTTTTCATGAAATTTGAAAAGGTGATTTTAAAATTCATATAAGTTTATTTCATGTCCATTAAAAAAAGTCATATGATAGAATGAAGTCAGGAATATCAAAGGCAACTTTGAAGAATAAGGTGCAGGAACTTGCCCGTTGTACTAATTATAATTCTATAATTTTGGCAGAAGAATATACAAATGTAGGACTGGAACAGAATAGAGCCCAGAAACAGACCTACACATGTATGAGAATGTGACATATGACAGCTCTGGCATTGCAAAACAGTGGGGAAATGATAAACAACAAATTGTGCTAGAAAAATTAACTATGGTAAAAATTTGACACTTATCTCACACCATATAAAAAAATAAATAAATAAATTTCAGGTCAATTAAAAACCTAAAAAAGAAAACCAAAGCTTCAACAATTTTAGTACAAAGTAGAGAATACTTTATGACCTGAAGGTAAAGAAAGATTTCTTAAATTGAAAACAGGGACATAAACAGATATTTACACACCAATGTTAATAACAGCATTATTCGCAATAGCCAAAAGGTGGAAACAACCCAATTGTCTATCAAGCAGTAAATGGATCTGTGTAATCAGAGGAATTCCAAACGCACAAGCCCATGCACAGAGAGGACTAGGGAGGCCCCTGCATTTTGGCCTCAAGCTGTTGTCTAAACTCATCGTGTGGATGAGCTCTGAAGTGGAGCACTTGCACAGGTACGGGTCAATCTGCAAAGACTAGGAATGGTGTTTTCTTTTTTTCCTTCTTATGTTTTTTTATTTCTTTGCATTCAAGGAAAGCTCTGATGTAACACTATGTGCATACAACCTTAAGAACAGATACCTCCAGCAACAGCACATTAAAATATCAAAATGTCCAGGTTTCAACAAATGATAACAAAATATCTAACAAAGCAGGTAGTGATGGCAAAGGAGAAGATGAAAGCATTAGAAACCATCAGTGAAGAGGATCGGACCTGGGACATTCCAGACAAATATTCTTTTTCTTTCTTTTTTTTTTTTACATTTTTTTATTGTGAAATATAACATACATACAGAAAATTGGTAACTTTCAAAGTATGATTTAACAAATGCTTAGCAAATTTCAAAGAATGTTATGGGTTACAGTTCCACAATTTCAGTTATTTCCTTGTTGTGAAATATAACATATACACAGAAAGGTGATAACTTTCAAAGTATAATTTAACAAGCAGCTATAGAGCAAAATTCAAAGAATGTTATGGATTACAGTTCCACCATGTCAGTTATTTCCTTCTAGCTGTTCTAGTACCCTAGAAACTAAAATATATATTTATATAAAGATTCAGTATTCGTAATAACTTTGCTAAGTCCTATCTTGTCTGTTGCTACCCTCCCTCCTGTTTGATCACTGTCTCAGCCTTCAGGGATATCTAGGCAGTAATGACCCTAACTTGTTCATATTGAAAAGGCGTGTCGATGTTAGGGGAAGGGGAATGCATCTGGTTGATGTTCTTGGAGAGGCTGTTGCCTCTGGTTTTCAGACTTATCTGGAATAGTAACAATCTGGAGGATTTAAGTTTCTGAAAAATAAACTTAATAAGTGAAACATTTATAGAGTCTCAGATAGGGACTTAGGTATTCCTTAGTATTTGGGGGACTACTGTTGATTAGGACTTGGCATACTGTGGTCATTTGGAATATCTAGCTGGAGCTTGCATAAGAGTAACCTCCAGGATAGCCTCTTAACTATATTTGAAATCTCTTAGCCACCAAAACCTTATTTTGTTATCTTTCTTTTCCCCCTTTTCTGTATTCTCAATGCCTCGATGCCAGGGCCAGGCTCATTCCTGGGAGTCGTGTCCCATGTTGCGAGGGAGACTCACTCCTCTGGGAGTCATGTCCTATGTAGGGGAGAGGGTGATGAACTTATTTGCAGAGTTGGGCTTAGCTTAGCGAGAGAAAGGCCACATCTGAGCAATGAAAGAGGTTCTATGGAGGTGCCTCTTAGGCATAATTATAGTTACAGTCATAAGTTTCACAAGAGCAAGCCTCAAGATCGAGGACTTGACTTATTAAGTAGGGGGTTCCTAATTTCACATAGGGTATATTCTGTCCAAGATAAACAATCAATGTCTCACATTATGTTCACTTAGTTGTACAATCATCATTAGTCTCAATTTTAAACAATTATCATAACCCAAAACACACCAAAGCACTCATCAGCCCCTAATTATTTATCCCTAGTATTAGTGTGGTACCAGCAAGGTATTCTATTAAATATAGTCTATAATATGCAATAGGTAATTTTTTGCATATACCACTCTGTTGCCATTTGTACAGTGTCATACCTTAGAAGTAGATGATGCAAGCACCTATCTATACATGTAGTGCTGATCTGTGGGATACATGCCTTTAAACAACCCCTTTCAATCAGGTTTGCCTTCAATGTGGCACTGTTACTTATAATCTCATTAACGAACTGTCATCGCACCTGTTCATTCCTATACCTTTAAGTTCACCTTCATTACCATTCCTCTTTCACTATCTTCTGTCTGTCTCTAGGTCCCCTATATTCTACATTATAAGAAACTGATTTTACATAGTTCCAGGAGTTCGTATTAGTGATAACATAAAATATCTCTCCTTTTGTGTCTTATTCCACCCAGCATTGTCTTCAAGGTTCATTCATGTCATGTTTTTCAGGACTTTGTTCCTTCTATCTATTCCTCATTAGTTTTGCATAGTATTCCATCGTGTGTATATACCACATTTTGTTTATCCACTCATCTGTTAAAGGACACTTGGATTGTTTCCTTCTCTTGGCAAATGTGAACAATGCTGCTATGAACACCAGTGTGCAAATGTCTGTTCATGTCACTGCTTTCAGATCTTCTGGGTATATACTAAGAAGTGAAATTGCCTGATCATAGGGTAATTCTATAGTTTTCTGAGAAACCATCAAGCTGTCTTCCACAGTGGCTGTACCATTATACATTCCCACCAGCAATGAATAAGAGTTCCAATTTCTCCACTTCCTCTCCAGCATTTGTATTTTCCTGTTTGTTTAATGGCAGCCGTTCTTATCGGTGTGAGATGATATCTCATTGTGGTTTTTATTTCCATTTCCCTGATAGCTAGTGAAGATGAACAGTTGTTCATTTTTTTTAGCCATTTATATTTCCTCTACAGAAAAATGCCTTTATATCTTTACCCATTTTATAATTCGGCTGTTTGTACTACTGTTGTTGAGTTATTGGATTTCTTTATATATGCTGGATATCAGTCTTTTATCAGATATATGGTGTGCCAGTTCGATGTATTATGTCCCCCAAAACGCCATTATCTTTGATGCAATCTTGTGTGGGCAGACATATTAGTGTTGACTAGATTTTGGAATCCTTTGAGTGTTTCCATGGAGATGTGACCCACCCAACTGAGGTGATAACTCTGATGAGATAATTTCCATGGAGGCGTGGCCCCACCCATTCGGAGTAGGCCTTGATTACTGGAGCAGTATATAAGCTCAGACAGAAGGAGCCAGCTTGCTACAGCCAAGATAGACACTTTGAAGAATGCACAGAAGCTGAGAGAGTAGCTACAGATGAGAGACAGTTTGAAGACAGCCATTGAAAGCGGACTCTTGCTACGGTGAAGCTAAGAGAGGACAAACACCCCAAGAGCAACTAACAGTGACATTTTTGAGGGACTGCAGCCTAGAGAGGAACATCCTGGGAGAAAGCCATTTTGAAACCAGAACTTTGGAGCAGACGCCAGCCACGAGCCTTCCCAGCTAACAGAGATTTTCCGGACATCATTGGCCATCCTCCAGTGAAGGTACCCTTTGTTGATGGACACTTTATGGCCTTAAGACTGTAACTTTGTAACCAAATAAACCCCCTTTTATAAAAGCCAATCCATTTCTGGTGTTTTGCATTCTGGCAGCATTAGCAAACTAGAACATATGGTTTCCAAATACTTTCTCCCATTGAGTTAGCTGCCTCTTCACCTTTTTGACAAAGTCCTTTCAGGTACAGAAGCTTTTTATGAGGAGTTCCCATTTATCTAGTTTTTCTTTCATTGGTTGTGCTTTGGGTGTAAGGTCTAAGAAGCTACCTCCTAATACTAGTTCTTGAAGATGTTTCTCTACATTATCTTCTAGGAGTTTTTTGGTACTGTCTCTTATATTGAGGTCTTTGATCCACTTTGAGTGAATTTTTTGTATAGGGTGTGAGGTATGGGTTCTCTTTCATTCCTTTGAATATGGATATCCAGTTCTCCCAGCTCCATTTGCTGTTTTGACCACTGTGGCTTTATAGTAGGCTTTAAAGTCAGGAAGTATAAGTCCTCCCACTTCTTCTTTTTTAGAATGTTCTTGTCAATTTGAGGCCCGTTTCCTTTCCAAATGAATTTGATAACTAGCTTTTCCAAGTCTGCAAAGTAGGTTGTTGGAATTTTGATTGGAATTGTGTTGAATCTGTTGATCAATTTGGAGAGAATTCACATTTTAACAATCTTTAGCCTTCCTATCCATGAACATGGAATATTTTCCCTCCTATTTTGGTCCTCATTGATTTATTTTAGTAAAGTTTTGTAATTTTCTGTGTAGAGGTCTTTTACATCCTTGGTTAAGTTTATTCCTAGGTATTTTGATTTTTTTTTTTTAGTTGCAATTGTGAATGGAAATTTTCTTCTTGATTGCCTCTTCAGTTAGGACATTACTAGTGTTCAGGAACATCACTGACTTTTGTGCATTCATCTTGTATCTTGCCACTTTGTTTAATTTGTTTATTAGCTCAAGTAGCTTTGTCTTCAATTTCTCAGGATTTTCCAAATACAAGATCATATCATCTGCAAATAATGACAGTTACTTATTCCTTCCCAATTTGGATGACTTTTACTTCTTTGTCTTGCTGAATTGCTCTGGCTAGAACTTCTAGCACAATGTTGAATAATAGTGGTGACAGTGGGCATCCTTGTCACATTCCCAATCTTAGGGGGAAGGCTTTCAGTCTCACCATTGAGTACCATGCTGGCTGTGGGTTTTTCTCAGCTGGTAGAACTCCCTTTGACATTTCTTGCTGGTCAGATCTCTTGTTAACAAATTCTCTCAGCAGTTGTTTGTGAAAATTTTAAGCTCTCCCACAATTTTGAAGGAGAGCTTTGCTGGATAAAGAATTCTTAGCTGGCAATTTTTCTCTTTCAGAATCTTAAATGTCATAGCACTGCCTTCTCACCTCCATGGTGCCTGCTGAGTAGTCAGTACTTGGTCTTATGTGTTTTCCTTTGTATGTGGTGAATTGCTTCTCTCTTGCTGCTTTAAGGACTTTCTCCTTCTTTTCATCATTTGACAATCTGATTATTATATGGCTTGGGGTGGGACTATTTTGATTTATTCTATTTGGAGTTCACTGGGCTTCTTTGATTTGCATATTTTTGTCATTTATAAGGGTTGGGAAGTTTCCCCCAACTATGTCTTCCAATACTCTTCCTAGCCCTTTATTCTTCTCTTCTCCTTCTAGGACACGAATGATTCTTTATTTGTGCGCTTCATGCCATCATTTCCCTGAGATCCATTTCAAATTTTTTAATTTTTTTCACCATTTGTTCTTTTGTGCATTTGCATTCAATTGGTCTGTCCTCTAGTTCACTTATGCTCTCTTCCACCTCTTCAAATCTGCTATTGTATTTCTCTAGTATATTTTTAATTTGTTCTACAGTATCTTTTATTTCCATAAGATCTGCTATTTTTCATTTGCTTTTTCAAATTCTTCTTTATGCTCTTCTAGAGTCTTCTTGATGTCCTTTATGTCTTTAGCCAACCCACTGAAATTGTTTTGGAGATTTGTATGTACTTCTTTGATTAATTCCTCCAAATTCTGTGTCTCCTCTGCCTTTTTAATTTGGTCCTTCAGCTTGTCCACATCTTCTTGGGTCTTCGTGTGCTTTGTGATTTTCTGTTGACTTTGGGGCATTTGCTTATATTGATATGGTTATTTTGGGAAATGCAGGACTACCTGGACATTTATTTAAAATTTGGCAGAACCACTTCATGCCAAAGTGCACTTTCCCTGTCATCCCAGCAGATGGAGCCCTTGAGCCACCTCTTATCCTCAAGCCAGCCTTTCCCCAAATGCACTACCTGCTAAGCAGGGTCCAAACCAGGTGGCAATCCAATCAGTGCACCAGTTCTCCATGTTAATTGGGGACTGCCAGCCCTGAGGTGTGGATGGGCCCTGTGCAGTTTGGCAGGGAGTCTGCATATGGGCACAGTGGCTCTGGTGATTCCCAGGTCCCTGAGTGGATCACTCTCAGGCTGTGGGTCTGTGTGTGTCACACCCTCCAGCTCAAATGGGCCCTGGTCCCTGCCTGCCTTCTTCCGTGACCCTCTGGGGTGGCGTGGGGGGGCTCCAGGTGCTTCTGTGTAGCAGTTTCTCTTTCCCATGCACACTGTGAATAGTAAATTGGGATCAACACAGGTCTGCTGTTTCCTGTGTTGCCTCATGGGAGCTCCCAGTCATGGGGCTGAGGAGGATTATCTCCCCAACTAATTGCTGAGGTGGGTGCACAGGAGTGGAGAGCTGCTCCCTCCCTTGCTTAGTGGCCAGCTCACAGCTGGCAGTCCCCAGCAGAGGTCCCAGCTGAATAAACTCTCCCTTTCCTTTCAGTCATAATTTCTCCACTTTTTCATCCAAGTTCACACCACGTATTGCAGAGGTCCTTCTCCGGCTGCTTGGACCCTGGAACCACTGTCCCAGGCATTTTCTGCCTTTTCTCTAGATTTTTTCATGGAGGAGAAGTCTGCTTTGCTTCATCTTTTCTGCCATCTTCCCTGAAGTCCCGGACAAAGACTTTCTAAAAAAGGTCCTAAATATGCTCAAAGATAAAGGAAAACATGGACAAATTACTAAAGGATATCAGGAAAATGATAGAGGAACACAAAGAGAACATCAATAGAGAGGTGACAATTATGAAATTAAACCAAACAGAGCTGAAGAGCACAGTAACAGAAATTTTAAATTCCCTAGAGGTTTTCTACAGGTGATTGGAGCTGGCAGAAGAAACAATCAGTGAACTTGAAGATAAGACAATTGAAATCATCCAGTCTGAGGAACAGAAAGAAGAAAGAATGAAGAAAAGTGAACAGAGCCTGAGGAACCTGTGGGATAGATACTATCTTGCATGCCAATATATGCCCTTTGGGAATCCCAGAAAGAGAAGAGAGAATATTCACCTATATGAAAGAGAATTCTTAAAATATTCAAAGAAATAATGGCTGAAAACTACCCAAATTTAATGAAAGAGATGAAAATACACATCTAAGATGCTCAACAAACTCCAAACAGGATTAACCCAAATAGACCCACACTGTGCCATGTTACAATCAAATGGTTGACTGCCAAAGACAAAGCGATAATTGTGAAAGCCACAAGGGAGAAGCAACATATCACATACAAGGGAGTCTTAATAGGATTAAGTGCCAATTTCTCATCAGAAACCATGGAGAAGGCAGTGGGATGATTTATTTAAAGTCCTGAAAGTAAAAAAAAAAAAATTGCCAACCAAGAATTCTATATCTGGCAAAACTGTTTTTCAAAAATGAGGGAGAGATTAAGACATTCCCAGGTAAGTAAAAGCGGAGGAACTTCATCTCCACTAGACTGACCCTACAAGAAATGCTATAGAGAGTTCTGCAGGTTAAAAGGAAAGGACACTAAACAACTGAAGGCACATGTAGAAATAAAAATCTTCAATAAAGAAAATGACATGGATAAATATGTCAGTGCTATTGTATTTTTTATTAGTAACTCCACTTTTTACCACCTACAGGATCTAAAAGGCAAACGCAAAAAATGTATAATGATAAATCAGTGGTTTTGGACTCATAATGTATAAATATAATTTGTGACAAGAACTACATAAAAGTCAGAGGGCAGAGGGATATAGGAACATAGTTTGTATATACTACTAAAGTTAAGTTATCAAAGCATATGAAAATGCTATAGATTTGAAGTGTTAACTTTAAGCCCCATGGTAACTATAAAGAAAATGTCAGGGAATATATATAGGGATACAAAGTAGAGTACAGGTTACCAGAGGTGGGGAGCAGGGGTAATGGGGAGTTAATGTAAAATGAGTGTAAGGTTTCTGTTTGGTGTGAAGGAAAAGTTCTAGTCATGGATAATGGTGAGGATATTGCAACACTGTGAATGTGAATAATCCCACTGAATGGTATGTACAGGAGGATCAGGATGGGAAGATTTATATTGTGTATATGTTTCCACAATTTATAAAAAAAAAACAAAACAAGAAACTAAAGAAATAATGACAATTAAAGGCAATACATGATACAAACAAGGAGAAAATGCTCAAAAAGACATTATTGGGATATAAGAAAAAAATTGGTATATAGAATGGAAGTTTTATACCAATGTTACAAACAAGGAGAAAATGCTCAAAAAGACATTATTGGGATATAAGAAAAAAATTGGTATATAGAATGGAAGTTTTATACCAATGTTAAATTTCTTGACCTTAATAACCACACTTAAGATGATTACATAAGTGAATATCCTTGTTCATAGGAAATATACGTGGAAGTAGTATAAGTTCAAGAGGTATGATGTGTGAAACCTGTGATAAAAATTAAAAATTTTATTTTTTTAATAAACAAAAAATAGTTTTTATCTGACTATAGATAAAATCAATATTTTTTCCAAAAATAAAAAATAGATTAGTAAATAGAGATTCGATTGATGATGATAGATAGATGATGGATAGACAGAAATAAAGGAAGGAAGGAAGGAAAGAAGGAATAAAGGAAGGAAAGAGGGAGGGAGGGATAAAGGAAGGCAGGAAGGAAGGAAGTATGCTAGTTTGAATCTATTATGTATCCCAGAAAAACCAGGTTATTTTAATTCAATCTTGTGGGGGCAGACCTATTGTGGGTGGGACCTTTTGGTTAGATTGTTTCCATGGAGATGTGACCCCACCCATTCAAGGTGGGTCTTCATCCTTTACTGGGGTACTTTAAGAGAGCTCATAGACAGAGAGAGCTCAGAGAAGCTGAGAGAGACATTTTGGAGAGAAGCTAAGATATGTAATCCAAATTTTGCCCCCGGGAGAAGCTAAGAGAGAAGCTAAGACAGAAGTCCAAAGATACCTTGGAGAAAGCCTCTGAAACCAAAAGCTAAACCCAGGAAAGAAGTTTCAGCAGAGCCAGCCATGTGCCTTCTGATGTGACAGAGGAACCCAGATGCTATCAGCCTTTCTTCAGAGAAGGGATCTACCTTTTGATGCCTTAATTAGGACATTTTCATGCCCTTAGAACTGTAAATTTGTGAACTAATAAATCCCCAGTGTAAAAACCAATCTATTTTTGGTATTTTGCATCCCAGCAGCTTTAGCAAACTAGAACAGGAAGGAGGGAAAGGCAGGCAAACCTGGCAAAATGTTAAAATTGATGGATCTGCATATTTAGGGGTGGGTGTGGGGTATGTTGGAGTTCTCTGTATGGGGTTTTATTATTTTATTATATTGTCCTGAAAGTTTGAAATTATTTCAAAATAAATAGTTAAAAAACACTTCTGAACAACAAAAGATATTATAAACAAAGCAAACAACAAGCCACATAACTGGACAAACATATTTGCAACACATTTAACCAGCAAAGCATTCAGAATTTATAAATATATCAACATAATTCAAATGAATATGAAAAATACAAACAACCTAATAGAAAAAATAAACGTGCAAAAGATATGAACAGGCAATTCACAGAGGAAAGGTATGAAAAGGCACAACTCACTGGATATGAGATACTATGCCCCTTCCATGAGATTGTCAGAAATGAAAGCCTGAAAATAGCAAATGATGAAGCAGAGGGCTGGGGGAGGGTGTGTGCGTGAATGGTACAACCACTTTGAAACTTTTTTTAGAGACTAGACAAGTGGAAGATAAGCACAGCCCTCTGACCCAGCAATTCTTCTTCTAGCTATATATCCTAGAGAAACTCTTGCATAGATGGATAAGAAGACAAGTACAAGAATGGCCTTTGCTATATTGTTTGTAATAGGGAAAACTGAAATTTCCATCATGATCAAGAAAACGGATGAATATGTTGTGATATGGTCACACAATGGAAGATTATACAGCAGCTAAAAATGAATAAATAGGAGCTACATTTAACGACATGGCTGTAACAGTCATGATGCAGTCAGAAAACAGAAACCATGGTGGTATTACAAATGCAGGTGATTCAATACAGGAATTGATTACCCAGGTGTTTCAAAGCTTAAGGAGAAAAGACGATAACAGAAATTAGAAACCACAGCAAGGCGCTCCATCTCTAGGGTTGGCAGAAGAAATGAGGAGGGGGTGTTACTGAAGCTTAGAGAGCTGAGGAGGGGCCACCACTGGAGATGGGGGTGAGTGGGAGAGACTGCTGCCTCCGAAACAACCAACATGAGAAGGGAAAGAGCAAAACTGAAAGAACTAAGATGCTTCTCCGCATTCTTCCTTCTGTTCTCAGTATCTCCTACTGGCAGAACCCAAAGGGAAACTAACTGGCATCGGAGCCTGAGAAATGCAGAGCATAAGGGTGACTCCAGGGTTCAAAAATCTTGACATCATAATGCTGAGAAAAAAATATATGTATATACAGAATGATGGTATAATGCCATTTGGACACAAAGCTTGAAAACATGAAGAACATTCTTCTGTCTAGGATGACACTGATGTACAGCAAAGTATGAAAACAGGTGTGGGAACGACAGTCACCAATTTCGCAGTAGAGGTTACCCCAGGAGAGAGGAAAGAAAGGAAGGAGCAGGGCATAGGGAGCTTCAACTGGAGCTGTAATATTTTGTTTCTTTAAAAAAAACATGAAACAAGGACAGAAAGAAATGTTGATCAAGTTGGGTGGTGGGTACATGGGCAGATACTATTATATTATTTCCTATACTCTACTGCCTATTAAAAAAATATTTCACATGGAAAACTATATATATTTGTCCAAAGCATCCCAGCTGTGATCTTGCCATAATCCTCTGCAGGCGGGGTCAGCAGCTGGGTCAGAGGGGACGGGGACAGCCCCCTGGCAGCTGGGCCAAGCGTGGGGGCTGAGCAGGCAGCAGATGGTCAGCCATAATCCCCACTCTGACCTAGTTTTACCAGACCCTAAACCCACACCTTGCTCTGTGAAAGGCCACCGCGTCTTGGCCAAACGTTGGGTGACTGAGTAACAGAATCCCTCCCCGACTCCGAGTCTAACAACACTTAAAATTGCTGCCTCCCACCACTTGCGCAAACAGAAATGTAGGAAGAGCCCATTTTTGTTTCCTGAAGGACAAACCTGTGCAAGACAATCCCTGTCCTCAAAGGGAATTATTTTCTGGTCATTTTAACCAAGGTCGGGTAACAGATGTACTGAAGTCTTGGATCATGTTGCACATTTAAAAATAGGAACTGCTTATATTTTTGGAACTAGCAGGCTACACAGTTAAGGGTGGGACATAACATTTTTCTACAGAAAGTCCTTATAAATATTAATTAACTGATGTCTATTTTATATATGTGTGTACAGAATGTATAGACATCATTTAATACAAAGCTTGAGACAAATCGATGAAGGTTTTGGTTTTCCCACTGAATCCTTTAACAAGCAGGATGCAATTTAAGTCATTAATATTAATATACAGTGATACCACTTATGCTGAGGTTATTTGGAACCAGAGAATCAAAATTAGAAGATACTTTAGAAGTGTTTAGTCCATCCAGTCAGGAAACCGATGAACAGAGCAAATCTCTAGAATGCTGAGGTCTGACTTAAACGACCCAGAATCCAGAAGGAAGAAAAAGAAAATTATTAAAACAGACATTAAAAAACTCATGCACCCTGGCGATTTCCTTAGGCCTGCATGCAATAGTTCTTTATATTTATATTCTACCACTAATTCTAACAAGCTCAATTGTCTGAATTCTTAGCCAACAAAATTGGTAGGAACAAATTGGAAATGGGGGAGTGCAATGCTAAAAGAAGTTAGGCTTATTCTAACAAAGATTTTTTTAAAAAAAAGCATATATAAGGTCTCAAAAAACAGCTCTCTGAGAACATTTAATCCAAATGGCTTTTGGCTATTTTCAAAAATCAAATTAATTTATAAATAAATGTCCGATACAGGCTAGGATAGTTAAAAAATAATACTGCAGGATGTGAACACATTTCTAGAAAAATAATTTCAAAAACATCTTGAGTAAAGGGCAAAGGTGACACCTTTGAAAATAAGTTTCTAATTTCCCAAAGCTTTGCCAAGAAAAAAAAATTCTGCCTGGACCACATTTTCTAAAGTCCCTAAGACAGGAGCAAAATCAATTCTTGTCCCCCCCCCCCCAATTTTCTTCCAACATTCAATTATATTTCAATGAATATCAGTTTAACAAGCAACAAACACATCACACTGCAAATTAGCACAATCAACAAGATCACCAGGTCCCTGAGGCTCACACAACAAACAACAAACAACCCATGCAGAAGTCAAGAATCAAGAACCAAACACTGATCTTTTTGTAATAACTATTGAATTTGGTATTCTCTTAATTCCCAATAATTAATACGAGATTTCATTTGAATCAGGTCCTGGCTCTTTGCACACGCAGTCGGCCCTGTAATCAGTGTGTGTTGCCACTTCCCCTGGGTATTACTGTAATTCCATTATTTTGGTTGAATAAGAATTCTCTTGCATAGTTTCCCCTTTTCTGAATTGCAGTTTGTGCATGATTTTCCTGTAACAGGCATTTTTACTGATTAGGAACAACCTTGAGTCCATTAACTTGGGTCTTAAAGCTGTGATTAAAGAAACCAAATTGTTGTTTATGGGAATTGCTGTGCCAGTAACAGATGGCCCTGCAACACATGGGCAGGAGTCGGTGCCTGAAATGAGCTCCCTCCAGCCCCGCGAGTCCAGAGGCCAGCAGGGATCCCTGCCACCAGCCTGGGACGGAATCATGGGGACATTCCAGACAAAATGGAGGCTGGGAGCAGAATGCTCCCTGATGCCAGCTGGCCCCATCCCCTCAACCATCCCCAAAATCCCCGCTCAGTGGAGGCGCTCCTCAAGAGATCCCTTGCCCCACAGCTCCCACTCTCAGACAGGGCCTCCCAGGAATGCACTTTATGTGCTTAGAGCACAGGCGCTTGAGATGATTCTATAATTCATGCCAAGAGAAAGCATCTGCTGGGAAGGAGGGGGCACAGAGGGGTTAAGAGTATCTGGCCTTTACTCTCAGACTATTTGGATTCTAATTCTGTCCCTTGCTATATGCCCTTGAGGAAGTTGCATAACCTCCATAATCCTCAATTTCTTATCTCTATGGGGTTGAAGGCCATACCCACCTCCCTGCTCATATTGTGAAAATTAAGTGAGACAGATGTGGCCCTCTCTCTCTGGCTAAGCCAACTTGAAAGGTGAAATCACTGCCCTCCCCTCTACGTGGGATCAGACACCCAGGGGAGTGAATCTCCCTGGCAACGTGGAATATGACTCCCGGGGAGGAATGTAGACCTGGCATCGTGGGATGGAGAACATCTTCTTGAACAAAAGGGGGATGTGAAAGGAATTGAAATAAGCTTCAGTAGCAGAGAGATTCCAAAAGGAGCCGAGAGGTCACTCTGGTGGGCACTCTTACGCACACTGGGGTAGCTGGTGGTGGATACCTGAAACTATCAAACTACAACCCAGAACCCATGAATCTCGAAGACAGTTGTATCAAAATGTAGCTTATGAGGGGTGACAATGGGATTGGGAAAGCCATAAGGACCACACTCCACTTTGTCTAGTTTATGGATGGATGAGTAGAAAAATAGGGGAAGGAAATAAACAGACAAAGGTACCCAGTGTTCTTTTTTACTTCAATTGCTCTTTTTCACTCTAATTATTATTCTTGTTATTTTTGTGTGTGTGCTAATGAAGGTGTCAGGGATTGATTTAGGTGATGAATGTACAACTATGTAATGGTAATGTGAACAATCGAAAGTACGATTTGTTTTGTATGACTGTGTGGTATGTGAATATATCTCAATAAAATGAAGATTAAAAAAAAAAAATTAAGTGAGAGCGTGAGTGTCCAGTGCACCTGTCACGTTAGTAAGAAAGCCATGGATTCATTCAAGTCAGGGGACTGAAGCTCGTTGAATTTTTACTTTCTCTCCCTTTTCTCTCTCTCTCTTTCTCCCCCCTCCCTCCTTTCCCTACCCACAGATTACAGAGACACAATAGCTACAATGTTATGATGAACTGAATCTGTTATTGTCTTAACCCATGGGCTAGTCAATTAACGCCTTTAGGCTTAATATTTTCATCTAATAAAGCAGAGAGACGAGTTCAAGAGTATCTTCAGGTTCTAATATCTTAGCCTTCTGTACTTGCTGGATTTTTTTGTCTTCCTTTCCAGAAAGAGGAAGAACTTAAATAGATGATGATAATGACAGTGAGGATGGATTATCGTGATAATGAAGATGGTAGTAACAATAGCAGCTGGGTTTTTTTTTTTCTTTTTAAAAATTATTTATTTTTAATTGTGGTAATGTATACATAATTTAAAAACCATTTTAACCAATATTTAAGTGGACAGTGCTTTGATATTAAGTACCTTGACAATACTATGTAACTTTCACCATTATCTATTTTCAGACTAGTTTCATCATGTCAATTCAAAATGCATGCTTATTTGGCAATAACTCTCTATTCGCTTCTTCCCCCACCCCAGTAACCAAATACCATGAATTTGCTTATCCTAAGTATTTCATATAAGAGAAATCACACAGTATTTGTCGTTTTGTGTCTGGTTTATTTCAGGCAGCTGGTATTTTTTGAGTTCTTGCTATGCATCAAGAAGTGTACTGAACACTTCACATTAATTCTCGTTCAATCCTCACAATAGTCCTATAAAGTAGGTGCCCTCATTGTCCCCAATCCACGTAGAAGGAAACTCAAAGAGGTGGAAGCCTGAAAAACAGCTCCCCGAAGATACTAGGTCATATCCCTAGAACCTGTAAATGTTGCCTTATATAGAAATAAGCTCTTTGCAGATGTGGTTAAATGGATGATCCTGAGATGGGGACATTATCCTGGATTATCAGGAGGCAATTCTGTGTTTTTGTAGGAGGGAGGCAGAGGGAGAATTGACTACACACACAGATGTGGAAATGGGAGTGATGTGGCCACAAGCCAAGAAATGCCAGCAGCCACTTAAACCCGGAAGAGGCCCAAAGGAGCCTCCCCTAGAGCCTCCAGAGGGACGGTGGCCCTGCTGACACCTTGGCTTTGACCCAGTGCATTACTGATTTAGGTCTTCTGCCTCTGACCTGTGAGAGAATAAGTTTCTGTTGCTTTAAGCCACTAAATGTGTAGTAATTGGTTAGCTCAGCCACAGAAAACTAATCCAGAGGTTAAGTGATTTGTGCACCTGGTCAATAAGTGGTGGTGGAGCCAGGATTCAAATAGGGGAATGTCTCACTCCAAACTCCAGGATCTTAAGACAACATTGCATTCTCCTTATAACACGTGAAACAAACAGAAATCGACTGTTTGCTGACAAAAAGAAGAAGGAAGAAACATCTGAAATTCCATCATCTGCAAGGCAGCATCCTAAGTGGTTGGTTCAACCAAATTTATTCCCTCTATCACAAACATATCTTCAGAAAGGTTACTTTAAAAGTTTCTTCTCCCACATACTTTACATGAAATCAGGGGTCATACCTGCATCACAGCCAAGAATGTGTGCACTTCAATTAGAAGACACAGTTTGTAAAAAGAAAAAAGATGATGTATTTGGTTTACAGCTAAAGAGGTTACTTGGCAGCAACTTTAAACTTATTCCATTCTGGGTAATCAGAGAAACAAAAGCTGCTTATCTTTTTAAAGGGTATGTTTCCCTCTTTTCTTTAATCAGAACTCTGTCCTCAGTTCTCTCAAGAAGAAAATGAGTAAGGACTAAGAAACTTTATTTTTATTCCCCTCACTTACTACTGTCTTAACTGTCTGAATTCTCAAGCAGGTCAACTAACGGGAAAAACAGAATTTGGGGCTTGAATTTAATCCTAATCTATAAATTAGTCCATATTTTTCTCTGTAGGAAAGGGACCTTCGGTTCAAACTCAACACTCATTAAACTTTCTTGGAGCCTCTTACATTCATCAGTGCCCCTTCCCCCCACCATCCACCAACTTCATTCAACTTTTCTTCCTTTTATTTGGCATTTAAATGGATATGCATGAAGTTTTGTGATGGCAAGATAATAGCCTTTATGATGTTCTGTTGTTCTAAACATGGATGGTCTGCAATGCTCTAAATAAAATATCATCTGCCAAAGCAATATATTAGCATGAAGAGAACTGAGGACGAGGCACCCCCAGCTGCCATGGTATTTCTGAATCACCCTAAAGAAATCTACTGGAAAAGAAAACTGCTTTCACATCACTGGTGACAGCCTCAGTAGGCAGTGGTTTGAAAGAGTGATACATGACAGCTTTGTAGGATAGGGCCTCTCCAAGGAAGGAGCTAAGCGTATAGGTCTACAGAATTTAAACAACCGACTCTGTGTTTATAACCAAATGTTAACCCTTTTTGTTTAAAATGTGCTTTTCTTTAAAAGAGTTCAAAGTTAACAAAAAGACTCATAACATCAGTAATTTTCTCCACTCCTCTAAGGTTAACGGGGATCATGATCACTTTACAAAGAGACCAGAAGTCTCCAAAGAGACCAACAACCCACCAACAAGGCGAGTAGAGGGACCTAGTCACCAGGAAAGCTGTGACAACACTTTCTCTCCATCTCTCTCTCTCTCAAACACACATACGGCACACAATGGAATATTACTCAGCCCTAAAAAGAAAGTTCAATACCTGCTACAACAGGGGTAAACCTGAAGACATCACACTGAGTGAAATAAGCCAGACACAAAATGACAAATACTGTATGAGTTCACTTAGATGAAATAATTAGATTGTGCAAATTCACAGAGACGGAGAGTAGATTACAGGTTACTGGGAGGAGTGGGGGGTGGGAAATGGGGAGTCAATGCTTCATGGGTACAGAGTTTCCATTTGGTGTGATGAAAAAGTTTAGGAAATGGATGGTGCACAATATTTTTAATGTAATTAACATCCTTGAATTGTATGCTGGAACATGTTTAAAATAAGAAATGTTATGGTGTATTTATATTACCATGTTTTTAAAAAAAGGTGGCTCATGGGCCAGAGGTAACCTATAAGGTGTTTATACAAATATATGACCCAACAATCTATTCTCTAGATACCTAAGAGAAATAAAAGCATATGTCCAGACAAAAACTTGTACATGAATGTTTATAGTAGCATTATTCATAATAGTTAAAAAAATGGAAACAATGCAAAATATCTATCAGTGGATGAATGGATAAAGAAAATGTGGTATATCTGTACAATGGGTATTATTCAGCTGTGAAAAAGAATGAAGTACTGATCCACACTACAACATGGATGAATCCAAAAACATTGTGCTAAGTGAGAGAAGCCAGTCACAAAAGGCCACATATTAAATGACTCTGTTCATATGAAAGTCCAGAATAGGGTAAACTATAGAGACAGAAAGTAGATTAGTGGTTTCTTAGGGCTGGGGAGGGGGGTATAGCTAAAGGGTAAACAGGGGAATGACAGCTAAAAGGTGCAGGGTTTCTTTTTGAGGTGATGAAAATATTCTAAAATTAACTGTGGTGATGGTTGTCCAACTCTATAAATGTACTAAAAACCATTGAATTTTACACTTTAAGTGTGTGAACTGTATGGTATGTGATCTATTAAATTTTTAGAAAATTAAAAAAAATCTTTTATTGATCAAAATATACATTATAGGAGTGAAAAGATAAGCCACAGAGTAGAAGATATTTGCAATACATATTACTGATAAAGGGCTCATATCCACTTTGTATAAATAACTCCTATAATTCAATAAGAGATATAAACACAATAGAAAAATAGTCAAGAAACTTGAACAGACATTCTATTAAAGCAGATAGGTAAAGACATGAAAAAGTGCTCAACTTCATTAGTAATGATGGAAATGCAAATTAAGAATAAAATGAGCCACCACTACATACTTACTAGATTGGCTAAAATTTAAAAGGCTGACAGTACACAGTGCTAACAGGGATGGGGACTCTCAAACACTGCTGGGGGAAGTGTAGACTGAAACAACCACTTTGGAAAACATTTTGGCATTATCTACGAAAACTGAAGATATGAGTATCTTATGGCCCAGTATTTCTATTCCTGGGTATAGAACCAAAAGAATTCATGCACTTATGGACCTTGAAACAAATTCAAGAAGGTTCACAGCCACATTGTCTGTAATAGTTCCAAATGGGAAACAGTCCAAATGTCCGTCTACAGTAAAATGGATGAAAAATATTTTGGTATATTTATGCAACCGGGATACAAACAACAATGAAAATGAATGAACCACAGGTACATGCAGCAATACTAAGTACTCTCACTCTTATAATGTAATATTGAGCAAGAAAAGTCAGATTTAAGTTCATTAATATATAATTTTTCAACAGGCAAAACAGTATTTAGGGATGTATACGTAGATGACAAAACTATAAGTAAAAGTAAGACAGTGATTACCAAATGTATTAGTTAGGGTTCTCTAGGGAAACAAACCAACAGGAGATATCTGTAAACAGTATGAGATTTTATAAAGGTGTCTCACACAATTGTGGGGATGCACAAACCCAAATTCCGTTGGGTAGGCTGTGAGCTGGCAACTCTGATGAAGGTGTTCGATGAATTCTCCAGGAGAGGATGGCTAGCAGAAGTAGAGACAAAAGTTCTCTCTTCTGTCTGCTGAAGCTATCACCTCCCCCTTAAAAGCCTTCAACTAATTAGATTAAACATCTCTCTCTGCGGAAGACACTCCCCTTGACTGACTGCAGATGTAATTAGCCACAAATGCAATCAACGTACTGATGATTTAAGTCCATGAAATGTCCTCACAGCAACAGATAGGCCAGTGTTTGCTTCAGACAGCTGGGCACCATCACCTGGCCAAGTTGACACATGAACCTAACCACCATACCACAGAAATCAGGAAAATACTTACCTTTGGATGCGGCTTGTAGATTGGGATTGGGAACAATCTCTCAGTGGGCTTCAGGATCCTGGAAAAGTTGTTTCTTTGCCTGAGTGGTGGTCACACAAGTATTAGCTTTAAAATAACTTATCAAATTGTACATCTATGTTTTATGTATTTTTTCTGAATAGGTGTTATATGTCATAATAAAAAGGTGGGGAAAAAAACAAGGAAAAATAAATGTATACTAGGCAAATATCAACCTAAACAATGCCAGGGTAGCAATTTTAATATTAGACAAGATAGAAATTAATATGAAAAATTTCATAGGAGACAAAAAAGAAGTGTTAATTTTCTGGCAAATTAGTGTTAATATTCTGGCAAATTAGTGTTAATATTCTGGCAAAAAGAAAGATAATCAAGAAAATGTAGCAATGTTGAATATATTCTCCTTACAACATAACTTCAAAAGGTATAAAGCAACTACTGGTAAAACCAGAGAGAAATTGAAAAATCAACAATTGGATACAAGATTTTATCATACACTCTTGGAAATGAATAGCTCAGCCAGAAGCCAGGCAAAAAAGTAAGCAAAAATGAGACAATTTAAATAACACAATTAATAAGCTATAATTAATAAATACATGTAGACATTTACACCTGATAAACAGAGAATACACCTCAGTTTGGAGACACGGAACAGTTAACAAAACTAAATCATGTATGAGGCCACAGGGAAGGCTTGAAAGATTCCAAAGAATCAACATCATTCTGACAATTATTCTCAGAGCACAATGCATTCAAATTAGAAATCAATTTTAAATGAATAAATGTACAATTATACATGTGCATAATGAAATTTTTAAAATAGCACTGAATAGTACTTAAAAGTGAAATGCTAAGGGGGATTATGAAAGACATAGACATGAATAATAATGTAAACCTATATGTCTAAATTGGTAGAATACAGCTAAAGCAGCACTTAGAGGAAAATTTATATAAGTCTAAAATACTTATCATAAAACAGGACAAAACAAATGAGGTAAGTATTCAACTCAAGAACTAAGATAAAGAGCAAGAGTAAGCCCAAAGAACAAAAATGAAGGAATAAGGTTAAAAACAGAAATTGACTATACAGAGAACAAAGACTATAATAAATAAAATTAACCAAATCAAAAGTTGGTTTTTGTCAGGATAGAGGGAAATCTTGAGGTCTTGAGGGGATGGTAACTGGAAATGAGCAGGAGGGGGCTTCTGGGATGCCAGGAATATTCCTTCTGGATCTGGGTGCTGATTACCTGGTTATGTCCATGCAAAATCACTGAGCTGTACATTTAGCATATGCACGCTTTTCTGTAGGCATGTGATGCTTCAATATGAAATAAATAGCTGGGTCCTTAAAAAAAAACTAATGACCTAGAGAAACATCATTCATGAATAATAAGGAAAAGGAGAAAAGATGGAAATAAATACAATTCATAATGAAAAAAAGGAAAATAACTGGGCATAATATAATGAAGGGACTATTATGCCCAACTATTCATCTATAATAACCATTATGGAAAACGAAATGGTCCTTAGATCTTTCCACTGACTGGAACTATCCCACAACAAAAAGCCCCAGGCTCAGATTGCTTTACAAGAAATTTTCTATCAAGCTTTCAAAGCCTAAATGATCCCTATCATCTACAAGATATTCCAAAAATCAAAAAAGGGGAAAGATCAACTGTCATCTTCTCAGTTGGGTCCTGCCTGCCCACCCTAAAGAAACTTGAAACTCATCCACCTTCCCAGCATGCTTCTTCCTTTTCTCTGTTTTATTTTTCTCCTTAGCATTTATCACCATCCACCATACTATATATTGTACTTATTTTTCTTGTTTATGGTCTGTCTCCTCCCTTAAATTCCATGAGGACAGCATTTTTGCTTGTCTTCCAGCACCTGGAATAGTTTTGCATAGAATGTTCTCAATAAATTTTTTTTATTTGTTCATTGAATAAAAGATCTTCATCTAATTTTTTGAAAGCTAGTTGTGATTGTGATGGTTGGAGGCTGTGTGTACCCAAGAAAAGTCATGTTCTTAAAGCTAATCCATTCCTCTGGGTGTGGACCCATTGTAATTGGATCTTTTGGTGAGTAGGATCTTAACTTGAGATGTGACTCACTTCATTCAGGGTGGGTCTTAATCCTCTTACTGGAGACCTTTATAAAAGGATAAAAGACAGAGGGAAGATACAGAAAAACACCAGAGAAGCTCAAAGAGAAAGCCAGAGAAGCTGAGAGACCACACACAGAAAACAGAGGAAAATCACAGAAACAGAGAGGAAGCCACTGAAGTTAGAAGCTGGAAGCAACGAAACCTGGGAGAGAAGGGAGAGACCAGCGGACATCGCCATGTGCCTGGCCATGTGGCAGAGGAGCTGAGGATCTCTGGTAGCCAGTCTTCCGGGAGAAAGTATCACCTATTGATGCCTTGATCTGGACATCTTCACGGTCTCAGAACTGTAAGTTTGTAAGCTAACGAACCCCATTGTTAAAAGCCAGCCCAGTGCTCACTTCGGCAGCACATATACTAAAATTGGAACAATACAGAGAAGATTAGCATGGCCCCTACTTAAGGATGACATGCAAATTCATGAAACATTCCATATTTTTTAGACAGTAGCTAGTGAGGGGGAATGATAGTCTAATATGTTCAGTAAGGTGTGTTTGTTACTAGGATTATAAGTATCAGAGCTGTACTGAAGGTAAACAGGAATCAATGGGGTTGTTTACAGGCATGTTTCCCACAGATCAGCACCACAAATATAGACAGGTGCTTGCATGATATACTTCTAAGGTATGACACTGGCACAGAGAGTTGACAACAGAAGGGTACCTGGGAAAAATCTATACATTGCATACAAGGGACTATAATTAATAGGAATACCATACTCTATAAAAGTTTCACTCACTAAGTTTATTTGTCAGAAACTTAAATTCTTCAGAATGCCCCTATGCCAGCTAAGTCCCAAAACCCAGAGGTAATATCCTCTTCAAGAACATCGACTAGATGTATTTCCTTTGCTCAGAACGTTGACACCCTTTTCAACATGACAGGTTACGGTGGTCACTGCCTAGACATCCCTGAAGATTGGGAAAGTGATTAAACTAGAGGAAGGGGTAGCAGCAGACAAGACGGAATTTAACAAAGGATTATGAATACTGAGTCTTTATACAATTTTCTCTTTCTTAGTTGCTAGGGTATTAGAATAGCTAGAAGGAAAGAATTGAAATGGTGGAACTGTAACCCATAGCATCCTTTGAAATTTGTTCTATAGCTATTTGTTAAAATTGTAATTGGAAAGCTATACTTTTTGTATATATGTTAGATTTCACGATAAGGAAATGACTGAAATTATGATACTACAACTCATAATAATTTTGGAAATTTCCTATATATCTACTAGTTAAATCATACTTTGAAAGATATTACCTTTTTGTATATATGTTATATTTCATAATAAGGAAATAACTGAAACTGTGGAATTGTAACCTATAATATTCTTTGAAATTTACTCTGTAAGTACTTGTTAAATAGCACTTGGACAGTTATCACTTTTATGTATATATGTTATATTCTACAATAAAAAATATGATTAAAAAAAGCCAGCCCATTTCTGGTATATTGCATTTCAGCAACTTTAGCAAACTAGCTTCTCAACTAGTAAAAACTCTGATTCCAAACTGGAAAAGGAAAACCTGGGCTCATTTTACCCTCACTCATGAGAGCAAGAATCCTAAATAAAAAGGAGGGGCAAGATGGTGGCATAGAGAGGTGTGGAATTTAGTTAGTCTCCTGTAGCAACTAATAAACTACCAGGAACAACTAGCAAATAATCACAACAACTGCTGGGGGACAACCATGACTGTTCACACATCGTAAACAAACCTGGATTGGGTGGAATGCCTGAGGTCGCAGCATAAAATCTGTAAGTAAATACTGCAGGACCATGCTGAGAGCTCCCTCCCCCCATGGCAGGCTGAGCTGCAAGACCTCGCTGTAGGAGAAAGCAGCAGTCCCGGAGCAAGCGAATATAGCTCAGCCCAGCTCCAACTGGGATTTTAATTAACAAATGTGGACTGCTGAATACAAGCTCCAAACATAGATAAACCCCTAACAAGCAGCAAAGTACCCTGAGGAGAGGAGGTAGGGCTGATGGGGAAAAAATTAATTTAAAAAAAGAAGGAAAAATACAGAGTCTTTTAAAGACAACTGACCTTAGAGAGCCAGAAAATGCCTGCGCCCTGGAAAAGGGAGCCCAGAAGACCAAGTGCTCTCTCTGACCAACAGGCGAAACAGGGGTGCTGTGAACTGGCTCTGAAAGGGGGTTTTCGTTCCCTTTTTCTCGCTGTCAACCTGAGTGACTCAGTGGGGAAAACTCCATCCATTTTCTCAGGGCTCTGACCCAGACAGGGGTGGAGTTAACAGAGTCAGAGGGACAAAGGAGTAATTCAAATGCAGAAGATAACTCCCCAGAGGGCTGTATCTTCCCTAAGATGGGGGAGGTGGGGCCCAGCTCTAGTGCCGACTCTCCCTTCAGAATTCAGACCCCAGGGCCTGGGGTAAAACAGCCAAAACAGAAACTAAAGGGGCCACACCTCCTTATACCAGTTGGAAGCGACAAGCTGACATGTGCCACCTGCTGGGCAGGTTAGGAAAAGCACAGCAACTAGAGACCTCAAAGGAAAGTCTGTCAATCTTCTAAGACACACCCTCAGGGAGATATGACACTGAATATAGCCCCATTCTGAGACTTGAACCCGTTCTCGTCTGGGAAATCTGACTGGGGTAGCCAAGGAACCAGATGTGTAGACAACAGCAAACCACAAATTACACTAGGAAAAATGAAGATATGGCCCAGTCAAAGGAAATAACTTACACCTTATTAAAATACAGATGAACATGGAGGCATGAAAATTAATATATATATATATATATATATATATACACATATATATATATATACATATATATATATATACAGTAGAAATACTGTTTCACTTTAATAAAACAAACAATTAAAGATTTTCAAAGAAATATGCTAAATAAATTCAGAAACCAAGTCAATGAGTTCAGGGAAGATATGGCAAAAGAAATGAAGGGTATAAAGAAAACACTGGGTGAACATAAGTTAGAAATTGAAAGTTTGAAAAAAACCACTGGCAGAATCTATGGAAATGAAAGGCACAACACAAGAGATGAAAAACACAATGGAGACATACAACAGCAGATCACAAGAGACAGAAGAAAACACTCAGGAACTGGAGAACAAGACACCTGAAAGCTTACACACAAAAGAACAGATAGGGAAAAGGATGGAAAAATGTGAGCAATGTCTCAGTGAATTGAATGACAACAAGAAGTGCATGAATGTATATGCCATGGGTGTCCCAAAAGGAGAAGAGAAGGAAAAAAGGGGCAGAAGCAATAGTAGAGAAAATACTAAATGAAAATTTCCCATCTCTTATGAAAGACATAAAATTGCAGATCCAAGAAGCACAGCATACCCCAAACAGAATAGAACTGAATAGACATACACCAAGAGAGTTAGTAATCAGATTATTAAATATCAAAGACAAAGAGAGAATCCTGAAAGCAGCAAGAGAAAAGCAATCCATCACATATAAAGGAAGCTTGATAAGACTATGTGCAGATTTCTCAGCAGAAACCATGGAGGCAAGAAGGAAGTGGGATGATATATTTAAGATACTGAAGGATAAAAACTGCCAACTAAGAATCCTATATCTGGCAAAACTGTCCTTCAGATATGAGGGATAGTTTAAAATATTCTCTGACAAACAGGCAATGAGAGAGTTTGTGAACAAGATACCTGCTCTACAGGAAATACTAAAGGGAGAACTACAGAAAGAAAGGAAAAGACAGGAGTGAGAGGTTTGGAAAACAATTTTGGGTGGCGGTAGCACAACAACATAAGTACACTGAACAAAGATGACTATGAGTATGGTTTAAAGAGGAAGGTTAGGAGCATGTGGGACACCAGAAGGAAAGAGGAAAGACAAAGACTGGGACTGTGTAAGTCAGTGAAACCTAGAGTGCTCAACCATTGTGATAAAATGTACAAATACATTTTTTTTTTCATGAGGGAGAACAAATGAATGTCAACCTTGTAAGGTGTTAAATATGGGGTGGTATTGTGGCAAAAATACAATCAATGCCAACTAGAAACTATAGTTAACAGAAACATTGTATTATGCTTCCTTTAATGTAACAAAGACAATATACCAAAGCTAAACGTCTATAAGAGGGGGATGTAAGGGAGGGATATGGGGCTCTTGGCATTGGTGATGTTGCCTGACTTTTTTATTGTACTTTAGTTTAATTTGTCTTTCCTTTTGTTGTGTTTTAGCTGTAATTTTTTTTTCTTTTCCTTTTTGTTTCGTCTCTCTATGTTCTTTGACTCTTCCTCTTTCTTTGTGGAAGAAATGGAGATGTTCTTATATGGATAGTGGTGATTGTGGTGAATGCATAAATACATGATTATACAGGGAACCATCAATTGTCCACTTAGAATGGAATGTATGGTGGGTGAACAAAACCATCTTAAAAAAAATGAGTTGATGAAGAAACCTTGAGGGCACTGTATTGAGTGAAATAAGTCAGACACATAAGGACAAATATTGTATGGTCTCACTGATATAAACTAATTATATTATGTAAAGTCATAGACATGAAATGTAAGTTACCAGGAAATGGAACAAAGCTAAAGAATGGGAATCAGTTGCTTATTATGAGCAGAATGTTTAACTAGGTTGAACTTAAGTGTTTGGAAATGGACAGAGGCGATGGTAGCATGTTATTGTGAGAATAGCTAACAGTGCTGAATGATTTGTGAATGTGGTAGAAAAGGGAAGCTTAGAGTCATGTATGTCACCAGAAGGAAAGCTGGAGATTAAAATATGGGAATGTATAAAACAGTGAATCTTGTGGTGGACAATCTCCATGATTAACTGTGCAAATATTAGAAATCTCTTTCATGAACTAGAACAAATGTATGACATTATAACTAGAAGTTAATAATAGAGGGGTATATTGGGAAAAACATACCTATTGCAAACTATGTACTACAGTTAGTATTTTAACATTCTTTCATCAATAGTAACAAATGTACTATACCAATACTAAGAGTTAATAATGGAGGGGGTGTGGTTAGGGGTATGGGAGGATTTGAGTTTTCTTTTTTTGTTTTTATTTCTTTTCTGGAGTAATGAAAATGTCCTAAAAATTGAAAAATAATTAATTGTGTTGATGGATGTACAGCTGTTTAATGGTATTGTGGGCAATTGATTGTGCACTTTGGATGACTGTATGGTATGTGAAAAATTTCAATAAAATTGAATTAAAAAATTTTTTTTATATCTCAATAGAACTGAATTTTAAAAAAATTTTAAATCCTAAAAAAAATATTGACCAACTGAAACCAGTAATGTAGGAATGCAAGAATGGTTAAATATTAAAACTGTTTGACAGCATAGTTTTCAAGAATAATAGTCTAGGGGTGAAAATCACATGATTAATTCAATAGTTGAAGAAAACATCTTTGATAAATTTCAATATCTATTTAACATGGAACCTTTCTTAAATTCAGTAATAGAAAAAGGCTTCCATAACTTGAAAAGTACTATCTCCCACAAACCTCCACATGGCCACTTGGATGATTAAAATCATCTTCAATTTAAAATGAACAAAATGAAGCAACTGAATTCCCCTACCCCAAATTACTCTTCCTTCAGTCTTCCCCATCTCAGTAAATGGCAACTCCATCTCTCCCATTGTTCAAGCCAAAAAGTTTTAGGGTCGATATTAATCCTTTTCTTTGTCTCATCCTCCATGTGTAATCAATCAGTACATTCTTTAGGCTCTACCTTCAAATTCTACCCAGAATGCAACCACATCTCACCACCTCTGCCACCACTGCTCAGGTCTCAGCTGTCTCAGCTTCTACTTTCTCTTTCCTGGCTCTCCACAGTAGCCTTCCAGTTGGTCTTGTAAAAAGAAAGAGAACAAAATGGAGTTACTATGACTAAGAGATTTAAAATGGAGTTGGGAGATCATTCTGGAGATTATTCTTGGGCAAATAACAGCCAGATATCACAAACTGCAAAAGTATACAAAGTGTCAAGCAACAATATTCCTCAAAACCCGACATTGGGATACCATAAAACAGACCACAAGATAAAGGAGTCAGTTCACTATCTAACCAGAAGGACACCTGGACTACCCCAAATACCAACCAACTACAAAGGACTTAACTAATCTTTTAAAAACCCTTGCCTGGAAATGCCAAGACAGACACAATTGGGATTGTGATCTGAATCTGTACCCCCCGAGGTGCAAGTCTAAGACCCCAAATAAATCCTTTGTTGCCTGGCAGCCTAGTTTTAATTTCTCAGTTGACAGTCTTCTTACTTCCATGTCTCCACTCCTGCCCACTGCCTTTCAATCCATTCTCTACAGTAGCCAGAATTGATCACATTAAATGAAAGTCATATAAAGGTATACAATGTGTAGCCATCACCTCTCCTTTCTTCCCAATTTCTGAAACCTCATCTCCTACCACTGGCTGCCTTGCTCACTTCCTTCCAGCAACACTGGCCTCCTTGCTGTTCTTTAAACGTACCAAAGACCCCCATCTACAGTCAACTGATTTTTTTTTTTATTGAGCATGCACAGATTGATTACATGCTCAGTCACAGAACATGTGTAAGCAAATGGTGGCCTTAATATGATGATGGGCGTGATTTTTAGTAGTATAATGAGGTATAGGTGACTTGTAGGTTTAAAGTCACAAGGTTTTTACAATACCAAGGGCACAAGATAAAGGGTACACAATCATTATCAGAGATCAAGGCAGCTGGATGACTGTTCAGGTTTCAGGTACTTTCCTCTGTCTACTCTAATATACCAGAAAGTAAAAAGGAGTATTTATATATAAATGATTCAGTAATCATAATCAGTCCTTAAATCCTAACTTTTTGGTTAAAATCCTATATTATTCTCAAGCTCCTTTTAGTTTTCTGGCCACTCCTTTGTCTTTTTCACTACATCCCCACTTTTGCTTTCCACAACATAACTTCCCCAAGGCTATGCCTTAGCCATCTGGTTTTCTCTCTCTACAATCTTTCCCTCAGTAATATCCATTTCTACAGCTTCAATTCTCAATATTATGAAGATGATTCCCAGTTCTTTACCTCTGGTTCTAATATTCTTTACTCCCAATTTGTATTCCCATCCACATGTCTCACCAGTTCTTCAAATCTAACATGTCCAAACCCAAAGTTGTGCTCTTCCCCACAAAATATACCTCCCTCTTGAGGTGGCTATTTCTGCCAATGCATTGAATCACTCAACATAACTCAATGCCCTAGAGAGTTGACTGATTTTTGATAAGGCCCCCCAATCCACCAAGCTGGAACATAACAGTATCTTCAAAAAATGGGACTGGTAGAACTGGATAGCCATAACGAAAAGAAAGAAAGAGGACCCCTACCTCACACCCTACACAAAAATTAACTCAAAGTGGATTAAAGACCTCAATATAAGAGACGGTACCATAAAACTCCTCAAAGATAATGTAGGAAAACATCTTCAAGACCTAGTATTAGGAGGTCACTTCTTAGTTAGACCTTACACTCAAAGCACAAGCAACGAAAGAAAAAATAGATAAATGAGAACTCCTCAAACTTAAAATCTTCTGTACCTCAAAGGAATTTGTCAAAAAGGTACAGAGGTAGCCAACTCAATGGGATAAAATATTTGGAAATCATGTATCTGATAAGAGACTGATATCTTTCATATATAAAGAAATCCTACAACTCAACAACAATAGTACAAACAGCCCAATTACCAAATGGGCAAAAAATATGAAAAGACATTTTTCTGAAAAGGAAATACAAATGGCTAAAAAACACATGAAAAAATGTTCATCTTCGCCAGCTGTTAGGGAGATACAAATCAAGACCACAATGAGATACCATCTCACACCAGTAAGAATGGCTGCCATCCAACATAACAGGAGCACTCCTGCTGTGGGGCTTTTGCATTCACTGTTTCCACTGCCTGGACGATCCCTCCCACGGATCTCCTTTACTTCCTTGAGGTTGAAATGACACTTTTCAGAAACCTTCCCTGACACCCCCAGAAGAGGTTCTCATACACTGCTGGTGAGAATGTAAATGGCACAACCCCAGTGGAGGGCAATTTGGGAATATAGCAAAATTACCATTCCATATACTCTACTGCTAGGAGTTTATTTTAACATCTATTTGGACACATGCTTATTTACAAGGCTATTTGCTGTGGTGCTGTTGGAGGTGACCAAGATTGGAATCAGCCAACGTGTGATCTCTAGGTGAATGTGCTGCTGAAAAAGCAAAAACAAATCCCAAGGTATATTTTCATGTGCAAAAAAGAAGGTGCAGACAGTATAGTACTACCATTTCTGTTGTAAAAGGAAACTGGTAATGGGGATTGTATCTAAGATGGGGAACTGGGAGTCTGGGGTCAGGGGTGGGAAGGAGGAGGCAATTTTTTCTCTTGATACTCTTTGGTAAGTCTTAAATTTTGAACTACATGAACATAGTCCCTATTCAAAAGATTAAATACAAAACAGTAAGTTCCTCAAACCACATCCACAAGTAAAAATATAATTAGATATAACAAAATTAAAATTCAGAATTTCTTTTCAAAAAAGGAGATCACTACAAAGCTATCAGGTGATAACAGATTGGGACAAGATATTCACAACATCTGAAACTGATTATAGATTGAGTTAAGAAAGTACAAAAGAATGCTTACAAAACAGCAAGAAAAAGAGCAGGAAACCCAATAGATAAGGTCAGGTAATTTACAGATGGGAGAAACCTGTGTGGCAGATTGTTTTCTAGGATGGCTGCAAGGAGCCCTTCTTACCTTCTCTTCTTACAAAGCAATGTTGACATGCTTCCCATTGAGAATTGGGGTCTATGTCCCCTCCTCTAAAATCTGGGCAGCAGAAGTGATGCAAGGTGACTGTTGAGGCTGCCAGGTCATAAAAGGGGATCTGCCTCAGCCTGGTCCTCTTGGGGTGCTAGCTCCGGGAAACCCAGGCACCATACAATGGGAAGCCAAGCAGCATGGAGAGGCCTCATGGTGGAGTGCCAGCGGCCAGCTCCAGCTGAGGTCCCAGCCAACAGCCAGCCGTGAGTGAGGAAGCCTTCCAGATGGCTCCAGCTGCAGCCACCAAACTAACTGCAACCACCCAGGAGACCAGAGTGGAGACTACTGCCCTGAGCTGAGTCAACCCCAGAACTACACAAGACGATAATAAAATGGTGGTGGAGACTCCTGCTCCTTTTCTGTTTGAGATCCCCCTGCTTGTGAACAAGAGAAACCCTGTGTGCTGGTTTGAATGTATTATGTCCCCCAGAAAAAGCCATATTATTTGATGCAATCTTGTGGGGCAGACATAATAGTGGGGATTAAGTTGGAACGTTTGGATTAGGTTGTTTGCATGGAGATGCGCCCCACCCAACTGTAGATGATAACTGATGGGATATTTCCATGGAGACGTGGCCCCACCCATTCAGGGTGGGCCTTGATCAGTGGAGCCATATAAATGAGCTGACTCAAAGAGATGGAACTCAGTGCAGCTGTGAGTGATGTTTTGAAGAGGAGCTAGCTTGCTAGAGAGGAACGTCCTGGGAGAAAGCCATTTTGAAACCAGAACTTTGGAGCAGACGCCAGCCATGTGCCTTCCCAGCTAACAGAGGTTTTCCAGATGCCATTGGCCATCCTCCAGTGAAGGTACCTGATTACTGATGTGTTACCTTGGACACTTTATGGCCTTAAGACTGTAACTGTGTAGCCAAATAAACCCCCTTTTTATAAAAGCCAATCTATCTTTGGTGTTTTGCATTCTGCAGCATTAGCAAACTAGAACACCCTGTTAATGCTTTTTAAAAAATGAACAAATAAATGATAGTTGCTGTTTGATGCCACTAAATCTGGGAGACCTGTTTAGCAGCAAGATATAGGTCCTGGAAGTGGGTGCTGTGAAACAAAAGCCTAAGACATGTGGCATTGGCTTTTGGACAAGTGACCTAGCTAAGGAGTTTTCAGGTCAGAAAAATGAAAGTGCTACTTGGCTTCTTCTCACTGTCCATGAAAAAATGTGAGAACAAACAGCTGGCAAATGATTAGAAAATTAAGAAAGGGCTTCTGGGCAGCAAGCAAGTATAGAGCACTGTCAGGAGAATATAGTCTAAAGATGAAAGCCAAGAACGTATGTGTGAAACCCTTTATTAAGACGTCAGAAAGACTGAAGGTGGTGCCTTTCAACTGGACGAGTAATTATGAGGTTCTTGAAGGTGTTTCTCAGCAGCTTTGCAGGAAACCCAGAATAGAGAATGGCTTGTCTTGAAGAGATTTGTGGTTGTGGCTTTTGTCCCAATAGAGTAAACTCCAGTAAGATTCATAGAAAACCAATAAAATTTTAAGAGAATTGTTTTGGTGAAAGTACCTCTGCTTAAATGAAAAGGAACAGAGAAAGTAAAACACAAAAAAAGAGTTTTGGGACTCCAACCAATTTTTAAGAACTGGAAATAAACTAAGAAGTCTACTTGGTTTCAAACTCAGTTTTCTTATGGAACAGGAAGAAAGATTCAGAGGCAAGAACCAAGAGCTCAGCGGATGGAGACAAGAGCCTTGGTGAACAATTCCCAGGCTGTAGGACTGAGCACTAAGCAAGGAATTTGCCACATGTGCTTGGCTGGATTTCAGAATCGAATGGACCAGTGATTCTTGTGTGTCTCTCATCTTCCAAGTTCTTTAGTTTAAAAGCATTTAAAAAAAAATTAGACAAGTAGCAGGTTTACAGAAAAATCATTTTAAAAATATAGTGTTTTCATATACTCCACCATTGTTGACACTTTGCATTAGTGTGGTACCTTTGTTAAAAATGATGAAAGAATATTAAAATTGGACTATTTTCTAAAAATGATCATGCTGATGAATACACAAATATGTGATGATACTGTGAACCACTGATTGTACAGTTTGGATAGATTGTATGGTGTGTGAATAGATCTGAATAAAATTACATTAAAAAAATTGTACTAGTGACTATAGTCCAGTTTACATTAGGTGTATTTTTTCCATGTGCCACCCTATTATTAACACCTTGTATTAGTGTGGTGCATTTGTTATAATTCATAAAAACATTTTTATACTTGTACTGTTAATTATAGTCCATTGTTTACAATAGGGTTCATTGTGTAGTACATTCCTATGTTTTGTATTTTAATTTTTATTGTAGTAACATATATATGACCTAAAATTTCACTTTTTAACCACATTCACGTATATAATTCAGTGCTGTTAATTACATTCACAATAATGTGCTACCATCACCATCCATTTCCAAAACTTTACACTCAACCAAAATAGAAATTCTGAACCAATTAAGGATTAATTCCCCATTCTCTACCCCCAACTCAGCCCCTGGTCACCTATATTCTAGATTCTAATTCCATGATTTTGCTTATTCAAATTATTTAATATTAGTAACAAATACAATATTTGCCTTTTTCTGTCTAGCTTATTTCATTCAGTCTTCAAGTTTCATTCATGTTTTCGCATATATCAGGACTTCATTCCTTTTTATGGCTAAATAATATTCCATGGTATGTATATACCACATTTTGTTTATCCATTCTTCAACTGATGGACAATTGGGCTGTTTCCATCTTTTGGCAATTGTAAATAATTTCACTATGAACATCAGTATGCAAATATCTGTTCGAGCTCTTTGCTTTCAACTCCTTTGCATATATACCTAGTAGAAGGATTGCCGGCTCATATAGTAATTCTATACTTGGCTTTCTGAGGAACTACCAAACTATCTTCCACAGTGGCTGTGCCATTTTACATTCCCACCAGCAGTGAATGAGTGTTCCTATTTCTCAACATCCTCTCAAATACTTGTAATTTTTTGTTTTTTTAATAGTAGACATTTTAGTGGGTGTGAAATGGTTTTCATTTGCATTTCCCAAATAGCTAGTGATGTTGAGTATCTTTTCGTATGTTTTTAGTCATTTGTATATCCTCTTTGGGGCACTGTCTATTCAAGTCTTTTGCCCATTTTTTGAGTTGCTTGTCTTTTATTGTGGAGTTGTATGATTTCTTTATATATTCTGTATATTAAACCTTTACTGGATATGTGGTTTCCAAATATTTTCTCCCACTGAATAGGTTGTCTTTTCACTTTCATGATAAAGTCCTTTGATACAATTTTTTTTTTTAATTTTGAGGAGGTCCCATTTATCTATTTTTTCTTTTGTTGCTTGTGCTTTAAGTGTAAGGTCTAAGAAACCATTGCTTGACTTAAGATCCTGAAGATGCTTCCCTACATTTTCTTCTAGGAGTTTGATAGTCCTAGTTCTCATATTTAGGTCTTTGATATTTTTTTTTCTTCCTTTTAAATTCAATTTTATTGAGATATATTCACATACTATTCAATCATCCATGGGTACAATCAATTGTTCACGGTACCTTTATATAGTTGCGCATTCATCACCACAATCAATTTTTGAACATTTTCATTACCACATACAAAAAAGAATAAGAATAAAAGTTAAAGAGAACACCCAAAACACCCCACACCCCCGTCCTTCCATATTATTCATTTACTTTTTGTCCTCATTTTTCTATTCATCTGTCCATACACTGTCTAAAGGGAGTGGGAGTCACAAAGTTTTCACAATCACATGGTCACACAGTGTAAGCTATATAGTTATACAATTGTCTTCAAGAATAAAGGCTACTGGCTTGCAGTTCAATCATTTCAGGTATTTCCTTCTTATCTATTCCAGTATGCTAAACACTAAAAAGAGATAGCTATATAATGCATAAGAATTACCTCCAGAATGACTTCTCAACTCTATTTGAGATCTCGCAGCCATTGAAACTTTGTTTCATTTCTCTTCCCCCTTTTGGTCCAAGAAAGCTTTCTCCTCAATCACATGATGCCAGGGCCAAGCTCAACCCCACAAGTCATCCACAGGGTACAATCAATTGTTCACAGTAACACTATATAGAGATTTACACCCTTGGGAGTTATGTCCCATGTAGGGGGGAGGACAGTGACTTTACCTGCAGAGTTGGCTTAGAGAGAGAGACTACATCTGAGCAACAAAAGTTGTTCTCTGGGAATGACTCTTAGGCACCATTATAAGTAGGCTTAGGCTCTCCTTTGTAGTAACAAACTTCCTAAGAGTAAGCCCCAAGATTGAGGGCTCGGCCTTTTAAATTGGTATACCCCAATGCTTGTGAGAATGTCATTAATTCCCCAGGTGGGGAAGTTTAATATTTCCACATTTCCCCCCAATCCCTCAATGGGGCTTTGTAAATACATTTTTATTCTCTGCCCAAATTACTCTGGATGTATTGAAGCTTCACACTAACCTGTACAAACCAACCAGATTTCACTCCCTATTCAACGTTCCATGTAATTATGTTGTTTGAATAAACTGGCCATACAAGTTAAATTGTATAGTGTGTTACAAAAAATATAGATTTTGTACCTAATAAACATCTCTTGCTTTGGTCTCACACAGAAGGTGAAGTTTTAAAAACACCATCACTATTGTCCTTTATCCTTTAGTGTGATTTACCTTAGTCCTAACCAAGTCTGTTTCATTTGTATCTCTAATTGAAGTCTGATCTCCCTTTTTAGACTCCTCAATATTTGCCATATGGGGTAATGCTGAATCTCAAGTGTCAAAAATATACCCAAAGTTCCAGGAACTGACCAGGTTATACACAAAGAGCTCAGCATCTTAGAATTTAGAAATAACCATCGCAACTCAGGAATAGATGTGACTGCTGCAAGAGCTTACAACTCAGGATCATTGACATTCGCTTGTTCTCCCTCGTGTAAAGACATATTTGTACATTTAATCACAATCATCGACCACTCTAGGTTTTACTAAGTTATACAGTCCCAGTCCTTATCTTCTATCTCTCCTTATGGTGTCCTATATGCCCCTAACCTTCCTCTTTCAATCCGTACTCACAGTCATCTTTGTTCAGTGTACTTATATTATTGTGCTACCATCACCCAATATTGTGCTCCAAACCTGTCTCTTCTATCTTTTCCTATCAGTCTGTAGTGCTCCCTTTAGTATTTCCTATAGAGCAGGTATCTTGTTCACAAACTCTCTCATTGTCTGTTTACAAGAGAATATTTTAAACTCTCCCTCATTTTTGAAGGATTCTTGGTTGGCAGTTTTTCTCTTTCAGTATCTTAAATAAATCACACTACTTCCTTCTTGCCTCCATGGTTTCCACTGAGAAATCTGCACCTAGTCTTATCAAGCTTCCTTTGTATGTGATGGATCACTTTGCTCTTGCTGCTTTCAGGATTCTGTCTTTATCTTTGATGTTTGATAATCTGATTACTAAGTGTCTTGGCATAGGTCTATCTATATCTATTCTGAGCTTCTTGGATCTCTAATTTTACGTCTTTCAGAAAAGATGGGTAATTTTCATTGATTATTTCCTCTATTATTGCTTCTGCCCCCTGCATCTCTCCCCTCCCTCTGGGATACCCACAACATGCACATTCATGCATCCCATGCTGTCACCCAATTCCCCGAGGTGTCACCCATACCTTTCCATTCTTCTCCCCATCTGCTCCCGTGCGTAGGATTTCAGGTGTCCTGCCCTCTAGCCCCTGAGTGTTTTCCCCTGCCTCTTAAATCTGCTGTTGTATATCTCATGCCCTCCACCTCGTCTTGTGCCCCTCATTCCCACAGATTATGCCAGCTGCTCTTTCAAACTTCCGATTTCCACCCCATGTTCACCCAGTGTTCTCTCCATAGCCTTCATCTCTTTTGTTACATCCTTCCTGAACTCACCAATTTGGTTTTTGATTTGATCCAGCACATTTCTTTGAAAATCTTTAATAGATTGTTTCATTAAAGTGAAACAATATCTCAACTATATCTTGATTGAGGTGTAAGTCTGTTTCTTCGACTAGGCCACATCCTCGCCCCTCCCAGTATAGATTGCAGCCTTCTCTTGTCTAGGCATCTGGCCTCCCTGGCCACCCCAGTCAGATTTTCCCAGACCAGAATGGGTTCAGATCTCAGAATGGGGTTATATTCAGGGTGTATCTTAAAGTTTTGACAGACTTTCCTGTGAGGTCTCCAGTTGCTGTGCTTTTCCTAACCTGCTCAGCAGGTGGAGCCTGTCAGCCTGTCGCTCCCGACTGGTGTAAGGAGATGTGGCCCCTTCAGTTTCTGTTTTTGCTGTTTTCCCCCAGGCTCTGGGGTCTGGTTCTGAAGGGAAAGCTGGGCCCCACCTCCTTAATCTTAGGGAAGATACACCCCCTAGGGAGTTATCATTTGCATTTGAACAGATTCTCTGACTCTGTCATCTCCACTCCTGTCTGGGTCAGAGTGCTGCAAACTGTAAATGGCTGCGGCTCTCTCCACTGACCCGTCAGGTTGAGAGAGAGAAAAAGGAACAGAAAGCCCCCTTTTAGAGCCAGTACACAGCCCTCCAGTTTCACTTGTTGGCCAGAGGTAACACCTGGTCTTCTGGGCTTCCCTTCCCAGCACTGATGAGTCTTCTGGTTCTTTAAGCTCAGTCATCGCTAAAAGCCTCTCTCTGCTTGTCATGGGTTTGTAGCTTGTATTCAGCAGTCCACATTTGTTAATTAAAACCCCAGTTGGAGCTTGGTTGAGCTATAGTTGCTTTCTGGGAGAGTGCCACTCTCTACTACAGCGAGCTTTTGCAGCTAAGCCTGCCATGGGGGGGAGGGGACTCATGGTACAATTCCTCAGTTTCTACTTAGAGATTTTATGCTGCCATCTCAGGTATTCCTCCCAATCCAGGTTGGTGTATGATGTGTGGACAGAGTTGTTCCAGGGGACTAACTAAATTCCACTCTTCTCTATGCCACCATTTTGCCGTCCTCCTCCAATTTTTTTCAGTATTGGGTTTTGCATTTACCATTTTCTATCCTAACTGAATACCTTCATTTCTTTACACTATTCCAAGCCACTCTTTCCTGCCTTTTTCTTTCAACCCGCAGAACTCCCTTTAATAATTCTTGTAGGGCAGGTCTTTTGTTGATGAACTCTTTCAACTTCTGTTTATCTATGAATATTTTAAACTTTCCCTCATTTTTGAAGGACAGTTTTGCTGAATAATAAATTTTTGGTTGGCAGTTTTCTCTTTCAGTACCTTGAATATATTATACCACTGCTTTCTTGCGTCCATGGTTTCTGATGATAAATCGGAACTTAGTCATTGATGATCCCTTGTATGTGACAAATCATTTTCTCTTGCTCTCAGAATTCTCTCTCTGATTAGTATGTGTCTCACAGTAGGTCTGTCAGGATTTATCTTGTTTGAAGTATGTTGTGCTTCTTGGACATGTATATTTATGTCTTTCATAAGAGTTAGGAAATTTTCAGCCATTATTTCCTTAACTATTCTTTCTGCCCCTTTTCCTTTCTCTTCTTCTGGGACACCACGAAACATATTTTTGTGCATTTCATGCTGACAGTCAACTCCCTGAGACACTGCTCAATTTTTTTCCTATTCTTTTCTCTATCTTTCTTCTGTTTTTGTTATGTTTCTTATTGTATTTCCAAATTCTTCTTTATGCTCAAACATTGTCTTCTTAATATTCTTTAACTCCATATCCATATTTTCCTTTATCTCTTTGAATTCATTTAGATTTGTTTGAACTTCTTTGATTAGTTATTCCAAATTCTTTGTCTCCTTTGAAGTTTTAATTTGTTCCCTTGACTGAGCCATATCTTCCTGTTTTAGTATGGCTTGTAATTTTTTCTGATATCTGGGCATCTGATTATCTTGATGAGTTAACTCTGAAGTTCCATTTCTCCCTCTTGTCTTGGATTTTATTGTTGATTGGCTTTGTATTAAGGCTCTTCTTAGATGCTTCAGACAACTTATTCTAGACCTTTAGAATAGTCTGTGTTTGACTGTTCAGATATTCTCAGCTCTTTAACTGATTCTTGCCCTGGATGTGTGGTCTAATTTTTAAGACTGCACTTTTTGTGCAATCATTTCACCTCCATGAGAAAGCTTTCTTTTCTCTGTTCTTCTCTGGGAATCTTGATCTGTTCTATTAGTTCTTGTGCAGAATTTTCTCCCCAGGTCCTGTGATTTGTTTAAATTCTCTCCCTCACTCAGTGCCCCATTTCCTTACACTTTCCAGCTCTGGGACCTGTCCTGTCTAGCAGTTCAGTTTAAACCCCCCCCCCCCCCATCTTTTTTTTCTTTGAGGCTTTTCTGCTTCCAGTTTCTCCCCTGTTAGGTTATCCTGCCCCATGGAGTGAGATGGGGTCAATCCTGAAAGGTGGGTCACTCCAGAAAAGTCCATTTTGCATTTAGGTAGTACAGCCAAAAGAAACTGGATTGAGCATGCACACCTCCTGCCAACAGTTCTGCCAAGTCTCTTTCTCCTCCTGCCCTGGGGGCTGTTTTGTATGCAGCATGACTTATAGCAGCTTGTGTTCTACCCTGGATCTCTATGGACTTAGGTCCCTGAGCCTGGATGTGTGTGGGGTTCTAACCACTGCTATCAGTGGCTCTACAGTCTGCATCTGTGGCAGGAGGGATCTGGGTGTACTGCCTCTGTGTGACTCCCAAGCTGCAGGGAACTGAGTAAGGGGGAGGGATCTGGACTGGTGGGTCTGGGACAGAAATTTCCTACCTGATCTTGGAGATTATTTTTCTTTTTCTTTGATTCAGCATTTGTGGAGTCCTTGTCCAGTGTCTCTCATACTCCAGAGTCCTGAGCAAGTGGGATTTCTCCTTTTATTAGTTGATTCAGAGGGAAAACTTTTCCAGGGGATGACTTATGTCACTGGGTTGATGACTCATTTTCCAGCATTTTGAACAGAAACATCTATAGTGGTTATCTGATGCCTGTTCCATCATTGTAAGTTGTGCATTTGAAGATAACTTGTATCTTTAGTTCACGGATCTGCAGATCCAGAGGGATGGTACTCAAGGAGCTGTACACAAGGAATTGCATCTGAGGAGCCCCATCTGCACCCGGATTTGATTTAGTTGACAAGATGCTGGACTTCAACCTGAGGCCGGAGTGGGATGAATTTTGGGGTCTTTGGGGGAAGGGATGGATGCATTTTGTATGTAGGGAGAATGTAAATTATTGTTGCCAGAGGGGGAATGTGGTGCATCTTACTTTACAAGATGACCACAGCAGCATCTACCATCCTGTATGCTCTTCTAGCAATGGATGTTGACATTCCTCCCATCATGAGGTGGCTTTTACAGTCCCTCCCCTTAGAACCAGGCAGGCTGTGACTAGGATGCAGGTGATGCTATGTGACTTCCAAGCCTAGGTTGTAAAGGGTGATATGGTTTCTGTTTGGTCCTCTTGTATGCCTGTTTCAGAAACTCAAGAACTGTGAGAGATTTTTATCTCGGACTGTTATGGTTTTAAGCCCTTAAGTTTGAGGATAATTTTGTTATGCAGCAATAGATAATGGAGACAACCAGAATGAGAAATATATGAAAAGATTAATTCATTCAACAAATATATAGCGAGCATCTATTCTGTGTCAGGCACTCTCCTTGGTGCTGGGGACACAGATCAGAACAGACTAAAGTCTCTGCCCTCATGGGGCTCACATTCTAGTGGGGAAAACAGATTGTAAAGAAGTAAAATTGATAATATAGTATGTTAGCTAATGATAAGTTCTAGGGAGAAAATGCAAAGAAAGGAAATAATAGCAAGGGACAGCAGAAGTAGGTGAAGTGGTTGCAGTTTTAACTGGGGCAAACAGGGAAAGACTCACCAAGGTGATATTTGATAAAGACTTGAAGGCAATAGGGAGTGAGTGAGCTGTGTGAATGTCTGTGGGAAGAGGACTCCTTGTAAGCAGGAGCAGAAAGTACAAGGGCCCTGGCAGTGATGGACAGTGTGCCCAGCAAACTTAAGAAAAGCACTCAGGCCCATGTGGCTAAGAGGTTGAGTGAGGGGAAGGGTGCAGGAGATGAGCTCAGAGAGCTGGGGGTAGGTATGGGATGGCTTTTATTTGGAGGAGTCTTGAGCACAGAAGGGACATAATCTTAAGTTTTGACCAGATCATTCCAGCTGCTGTTTTGAGAAAGGACAAGGGGAGAATCAGGGAGGGCAGGTATGCTACTGCATTCATCCAGGAGAGAACAGTGACTCAGACCAAAGTAACAGCTGTGGCCATGGAGAGAAGTGGTGGCACTGTGGGACACACTCTAGGCAGAGCTGAGAGATTTGTGGATGGGTCGGATATAGAGTGAGAGAGCAACATGAAAGCTTTTGGCCTAAGTGACTTAGAAGGGTGGAGTTGCATTTACTGAGATGGAGTAAAGTTTGGGGTAAAGTATAAGGAACTTGGGTTCGGATGTTAAGTCTGATGGCCTTTTAGATGTCTGAAAGGTGTCCAGTGTTTGCAGAACAAGGAAGTGGCCTTGACTGGAGATACATGTGGAGTCAACAGTGAGTGGCTGGAATTAAAGCCATGAAATTGAAGCTGTTGAACTGCTTAGAATGAGGGTTAGGTCTAGTGCTCAGGGCTGCTGACTAGAAGGCCTAGAAGCAGAATGTTGTCCTGCTTCTCCAGATCTCTTGGGCATTCTAAACTGTTCTGGACTTGGCCCATTCTGGACTACTCACATACAGCAGGGGTGGTGAGGCGAACAGGTTCTGAAGCTCAGATGACCTAGATTCAGATACAGGCTCCACTGCTCATCATCGACAAGATCTTCGGCAAGTTATTTAACTGCTTCGTGCCTGGGTTTTATACGTCTATACAATGAGGATGACAACAGTATTGCCATAAGCCTGTTGACAGGATCAAATGAAAACCTGTAAGAGTGGCTTGCTCATGAGTACACTCATGAATTTTAAGTTTTCATCTCTATCAACCAAGGATGGCTTCCCTCAGCCCATCACTAGCTGATCCCAAAATCAAACTCATGGGTTACACTGGATGTTTCCTCCAGTCAAAAGCCTACCTAGTCAGGTGGGGCCTATGCCTGTCACCAGCACCCCATGAAAAACACTAGAATTCACTATTTTATGTGCCAAATCCAAAGGTTACAAAATGTGAACAAAATGTACTTGGCTATTTTTTCAAAAGATATTCTATCAACTCCTTTTTAAGACCCACACAATAGTGAATCACAAAACAAGCGAGAAGTTATTTAATTGTGTTTCTCTCAAGGATCTTTTTTTTTTTTCTGATCTGATTCTTTGATTTCCCTTCCTATTTGACCCTCTTTCTCTTAGCCAGGGCCACCCACCTTTAACATTTTTAAAATTTTATTTTATCTTAATATCCTTAATTAAGAGATTAAAGACAATCAAACATTTCTATAAAAGAGCAACCTTGAGACTCTAACTAAAACTAAAAATCCAAAACAGCTTCCCCTAGATAGTAGAGGCCAGAGGCTGACTGCATCCACTCTCTACCCAGCTGAAGGTCCTTGAGACCCCCACATCCGGCACATTCAAAACGATGAGTGCATGAGACATAAGGCAGCATCCTATTACATTCATGGATGAACGGGGGATTCAAAGAATATGACAGAATCTGTGGCTCTCAAGACTTTATAATCTAGATGGAAAGGAAAAAAACAATAAGCATTCATGAGATGGGTAAACAAACAAAACTGAGCATAGAAGCCAGTAAACAGTATAATTTTATAGGCATAAATATATATATATATATATATATGTAACAGCTTAGTAAAAACGAAACCAAATTAACAGCAGTTATCTATCTGCACGGTAGGATTATAGGTGATTTATATTTTCTTCTTTTGTTCATCTATATTTTCTAAAACTTTTATTACAATGAATACATTCCATTTTTTTGGGAAAAAATGATTGAGTCAAAATGCGCTCAAGAGAAGGAACAGATATGGAGGCTAAGAGCACGGCCTCTGGAGCCAGCACACCTGCTCCTCCACTAACTGGCCAGGTGACCTTGGGCAAGTTACCTAATGTCTCTGCACCACCCGACCTGTTTAAAATAAAACTAAGAAAGAGAGTTGCTGACAGTGGCCCTCCTGGAGGATGAAAGGTCACCTGTAAAAGTCTTTGCATAGTGCCTGGCTGTACAGGTGCTGGCTCTTACTGTTATCATCATTATTAGGACATGAGCTGGTCCATAATAATTATTGGTGCATTTAAGAAAATGTTTATGAAATGGGTTGGACCTAAATAAGAATCTTGAAGGTCAGGGAAAAGATATGTGAGACAGGGGAACAACCTGATAAAGGCAAAAGACTGAACGTGACAAAACTTGACCCCCTCAAGCAAACACTGAAAAGGGAAACCAAAAGTAGAATGAAAACACATATTGCTGACACATATAAGAAAGTTTTATTTAAAAAATAGCAACTCCAAAAGATAATTCATCACATGCAAACTCATTTGGCCCTTGCTCTTGACCCACCCCTTTTCTTCCACTCAAAGAAAAGAAGAGACTCAAAGAAAATTCCTTCTGAATGGGTATCACCATTTATTGTAGTTTGACTTGGGAACTGAACAGAGGACATTGTCTGTGGAGGGGAAAAAAGGAAAAGAAAAAGAAAGTATGTTTTTTAGACTTAATTTCTTTAAAACACTTTATGGTTTTAAATCCTTTTTTACCCCAAAGGAAATTCAAGAATTCAAGTATGTTAAGTAGGGAGCAGTAATACAAAAAGTTGTATATGTGTGCGTGTGTGTGTGTGCGTGTGTGTGTGTGTATGTGCATGTGTGTTTAAACAGAAAAACATAGTTTTTGCTTTGGTAAGGCCAAGCCCCAAAGGACACATAGCACAAATGACCCCTGCCTTGAACTCACAGATTCAGGAGTTAAGGAATTTATTTAAGCTGATAGGACAACTGCAAAGATTTAGAACTGTCATATAGCATTAAAAAAAAACAAAAAATCTTCCTTTAACCCCTGCCTCCCCAAAACCGTAAGTCATGTAAGTCCTGATACACTTAAACACCCCCTTCGATGCAGCTGTTTCTTAGGTTCCTAACAGAGGGCTTCTTACAAGAACCAGAGCAACAAGATTCTCTTCATTTTGTTTAGAATAAAAAATTCAAAAGGGACATTTCAAAAGAAAAAAAAAATAAAAACTGAAATTCAAATTCTGAAAATATCTTGCCTTTTTTATTAATCATGTCATCTAACACCAATTAAAAAAACAAATATGTGAATATGATATAAAAATACGATCCCAGGATTAACACTTTGTTGCAGGCACAGTTATCTCACAGAATATACGTTTGGGGGCCAAGGAAAGGAGTTTATTTTTGTCTTTGCTTCTCTTAAAAAAAAATCCACAGCAGTGCAAGTAGGGTCAGGAAGGAGGAGGGGGAAAAAGATTCTTTAGCAGCAAAATGTCCGAAGTTCTCTAATCACAATCAAATCAATGGATATTGGGTTTTAAAAAAAAAAGAAGAAAAAGATGAGGAAGGGGACGCTGCCCAGAGCCACTCGTCATTACTAAAAGACTCTGCTGCAAAGCCCCAAATTGTCACATATGAAGGACGTGCTTTATTACACAAGCAATCATAAAATTTGTCCCTCAAGCTTTTGACTGTGTTTGTCACTTAAATATATGTACAGGGATCGGGCTCCTGTCCTCATTCTTGTCCTTCCAGATGTCCACGGTGGGGTCGCTCTGGGCAGGCTCTCGGTGTGACCTGCCACATTGGGCCTCCAACGTTTCCATGGCATTTTCCCGCCAATGCTGCTGCTGCTCGCCTCGCGGGCCTTGGCTGTTTCAAGCGGAGGGTGGGGAGGGGTGGTTTAATGGTCACTGTTCTGTTTCTCTCTCATCCAGGCGTGAATCTGTTCTTTCAGTTCTGGCACTGAGGAAAGAAAGGGAAAGAAGGATTAATGCCCCAGCTGGGAGGTTCCTCCTGAGTGACGGGGCTCGTCGCTCTGTGTACACAGAAAGAAAAGGCCATTTATTCCCTCGTTAAGCTGAGGACTGCAGAAGAAATGGGACCAGGAGAAGAAAGGACGGGAATTCTATAGTAAAAGAGAACTAAGGGCACTGCCTGTCTTTTCCATACAGAGTTTCTGGATGTGATAAATGTCCGTCTTTTGATTAATTTCTGGTGGATGGTTTTGACTTAGCTTCTTGGTACGGATGTCAGCACGGGAAACCGCACTGGCCCTCCTCTACCTGGTTCCAGCATGCTCTCTGTCAGTGTCTGTCGGTTGAAGGGGTCCGTGGGGGAATTCAGCAAGTGCCGCAGGATGATGGAGCGGTCCATGATGGTACCGGAGGGCAGGCGCACGGGGTCCGTCATCAGGGTGTCCATCAGTGGGTCTGCAGAGACAAAGCGCCTTCTGTCAGTCAAATGCCACTCGAACAAGAAAGCCTGACACCGAAAAAGAAAACGAAACAAAGCCACTGCCACCGGGAAAAAATATACCCATTGGAGCAGCAATCAGATGTACCCTGCTAGGTCCCCAAGTTTAGGGTGAAATTGGTGCTAGATAAAGGCATACACGTTGGCTTGCCTCAAGGGAAAAGTAACCTACCACTGGGAGGGAAAAATGGGCACAGTGGCAGGCCCTCCCAGCAGGGCACAGAGATGCGGGCTGGCATCCTTTATAGGGACTTGTCAGGACTCTTTGGAAACGGCGATCCCCAGTTGCAAAGGCACGGCTGCCCTTAGAATTTCAGGGTCATCATCTGGTTTGAAATCTTTCTCCCTTTAATTTATAACACAAACTAAAAGCAGGCAAATGTAATTTCAGATGGTATTTTAAAACGCAACTACAAACACTAGTAAGAAATGGAAAGCACAGCATGTCCTTTGCTAATGTTACATTTTATTGAGTGAACGCCAAATCAGAGAACTTGGCTTTGAAAAGAGCGACATCCACTTGCCTCTGAACTCGTCTGGGGCGTCACTGTAGTCGATTTCTGCACGGGCATTCTTGGCTACTATCTCCTCCACTTTCTCAGCCAGAAGCTTAAACTTCTCTATTGCTATTGTGGATTTGATCCCTGCCTTCCGCATCTTTGAAATAACTTCTTCAAACAGCTCCTTGCTGTAGGATCTCTGCAAATGAGGAAAGGCAACATGAGAAGTGAATATATTTTAAGTGGGAAAAAGGCAAGCTGCAGAGAATATCTATCATAATTCCTCTGTGGTTTTTTATTCCTTGAAAAAAGAAAGCCCTAGAATTGTGTGTGTGTGTGTGTGTGTGTGTGTGTGTGTGTGTGTATATACTTATATGTGACAATAAATGCACAGAGGAAGACTAGAATAATCCATGTCAAACTGTGAAAGGTCATTATCTCTGGAGAGCGCAGCAGAATTGAGGCAAATGAAGGGAATTTTTGAATTTTTACAGTAAGCATGCATTTCTATTCACATTTAAATGTTAAAAAGAGATGAGACTCTAATCTCTTTCAGTCCTTCAAGGGCACGGTGCCCTAGTAGAGTATGAGAGGAGGTAGAAATTTCAGCTCTTTCCCTAAAGGTAAATACTGTAAAACAATTCAAAATAGTTCACACTTGAAAGACATTTACTCCCATTCGCTCTCAGTCCCTTAAGATTATTTTGTTTAACACTATGAAAAGAGAGGTGCTCCTGACATTGGACTGCCCAGATACAGGGCTGAGTGGGCCTGGCTGTGGACACGATTCAGCTCGCTGGAGAGGGACGGGTGCTCTAGAGACGAGCCCACCACAGGCGTGGAGGAGCTGGGTGTGGATTCTGGCTCAACCACATATTAGCTGTGTGGTCTCAGGCAAATCTCTAGCTCTCCTGAGCCCCATAGTTCTTGGGTGTAACATGAGGACAGTGATACTACCTCACAGGTGCCTAATTCATACCAAATATTGCCATTACAAAATACCAAAGTATGTCATATTTTGCATCTATGGCACAAACATTGGTCATGTGTCAACTAATAATGCAAACAGAGGAAGGGGATGAGTAAATGAGGCTCTGTGTGAACAGGTCCACAACCTCAAATCACAGCAGGTATAACACTCAAAGAACTTACACCCAAACTAAATTCCACTGAGTGTCGGTGAATCAGCCTTTGTTCATCCTCATGACCCCTGTGAAACAGAGAGAGGAACGTGTTTGTCTGACTCCCCTCCCTGATCTGTAAGTCTTCATGTCTGTGAGAATTAGCCAGTGGGCCACAGGAAAAGGGGCACCCTCCAGCCAAGCTGCCGAGTGCCAGGCAGACTGTGTTGACTGAGGTTCCATGGCACATCTCTTCCCCAAAGACCCCCCCCGCCCTGGTGCCAAAACACCAGCCTGGGCTGGCGCCATCCATGTCTGCAAGGTCTGAGCATCAGCTTCCCCAGCACTCGGCCTCAGCCTGGAGGTGCTCCTGCTCCTGAATTCATGAGCTACCTAACTGCGGGTTCCTGGGTATCCCATTACTGCTCTCCTGAGCGTTTGCTCTCAACAGTGTGACCTGTGATTTCTATCTGTGGATTCACATCAACATCTACAGTATGAACTCGTCTCAGTCCTCATGTTCTCTTAGAGCACCGGATTGACATTCCTTGCTTGCTCTTTCTTTTTTTTAGTGTTGGTTTCTAAATAAGTGCACATGCCCACTTTCTCTCTCCAGTCACCCAGGCCCCTGACTAATCCATTCAATGGACGGAAAAAGAGGAGAAAGGGTAAAGTGTCAGCAGGGTGCCACGGCCTAGCAAAAATCTTAAAAGCCATCATCTGTAACCCGGAAAAGTTCAGAGAGCCTAGTCATAGTCTTCTAACACTAAACCACATTAATTCTCATTCTACATCTATTCAGTGCCTACTTACCATGACCCAGGTAAACCACAGTCCCATTCCCTTTGGGGAGGGGCACAGAGGACAAATGACAAAGATACGAGAGGCACGAAGGGCAAAAACGCACAGGGAATTACTGAGGCCCAGGGAGGGGCGCAGCTGTAGACAATCCTGAGACTATCTCACCATGTGTTTTTGAACTCTTTGTAACAAATAGCATTTCATGGTCCATTTCTTATCGTCATAAAATATTATCCACCCTATTTGTGGATCTGTGCTTGCTTACAAGTCAACTTCTAAGATACAGCAGTGTTAATAAGGAATATAAGAAATCAAAGGGTACCACAATAAGGGGCATGACACTCAGCTTCAAAGAGCAGAGACATCAACGAATAGACCAAATACATAGTAATGAGCTTCTTCTTTTAAGTTCAGTGTGGATGGGGACAGAGAAGAAGCATAGATTTTGTTTTGACATCATGGATCTTACAGATATGTACACATCATGTATCTGATAAGGGTCTACTAACAAGGAATATATAAAGACCACTTACAACTCAAAACAAAAACACAAACAACCCAGTTAAAAACCGATCAAAGGATTGGAATAATTTCACCAAAGAATATATATAAATGGACAATAAGGACATGAAAAGATGCTCAAAATTATTAGTCATTAGGGAAATACAAATCAAAACCACAATGAAATACCACTGCACAACCACTAGAATGGCTATAATTAAACACATACACATAAACACATACGCAGAAAATTACAAATGTTGGTGAGGATATGGAGAAACCGGAACCCTTGTATATTGCTGTCGGGAATGTAACAGGATGTAGCCACTGTCGAAAACAGTTTGGCAGTTCCTCAAAAAGTTAAAAAGAATTACCATATGACCCGGCAATTCCACTCTTAGATAAATACCTCAAAGACTTGAAAATAGGTATTTAAGCAAATACTTGTACAGGAATGCTCACTGCAGTGCTATTCACAAGAGCCAAAAGGTGGAAACAACCGAAGTGTCCACCGACAGATGAATGGCTGAACAAACTGTGGTCTATACATGCAATGGACATAAAAAGGAATGAAGAACTGATACATGCTACAATGTGACTGAACCTTGAAAACATTATGCTAAGTGAAAGAAGAGAGACACAGAAGATCACACAGTGTATGATTCCATTTATACGAGATACAGAAGAGGTAAATCCATAGACACAGATAGCAGATTAGTGATTGTGATGGTTTGAGCTGTATGTTCCCCAGAAAAACATGTTCTTCAACCTAATCTACTCCTGCGGGTATAAATCCATTGTAAGTAGGACCTCTTGAAGAGTCTATTTCAGTTACAGTATATTCCACCTCAATCAGAATGGGTCTTAATCCTATTACTAGTGTCCTTTATAAGAGAATGAAATTCAGTCAGAGAGAAAGAAGGCCATGAAAGCAAGAAACCGAAATCAACGAAGCCTGGAAGAGAAGGGAGAGACCAGCGGACGCCGCCACAGGCCTTGCCATGTGGCAGAGGAGCCAAGGATGGCCGGCAGCTGGTCTTCAAGAAGAAGGCATCGTCTTGATGATGCCTTGATTTGGACATTTTTCTGGCCTCAAAAGTGGGGGTAGATCCATTCCCATTGTTTAAGCTGACCCATTTCATGGTATTTGCTTTGAGCAGCCTAGGAAACCAAAACAGTGGTTGCCAGAGGTCAAAGGGATAGGAGAATGGGGGGGGGCTGTTAATAGGTATGGGGTCTCCTTTGGGGGTGATGAAAATGTTTTAGAACTAGATAGAGGTGATGGTTGCACAACATTGTGAATGAACCTAAGTAGCACTGAATTGCACACTTAAAAATGGTTAATTTTGTTACATCAGTATCACATCAGCTAAAAAATATATTTTTTAAATAAACAAGAAAATTAAGCACTGAATTTGTGAGATGCAAACTCAGTATTCTAGGATGTTAGGGGAGCAAGCAATTAACTCCCTCCGTATGGGAGAAGTATGACTTCAGATGGGCTTTTCATTATTTGTTTTTAAATGGAAAATGGCATCCACAGACTATACTCCACAAACAGCAGAGCTGCGGTCTGTCCAAGGAGTTGGAGTCCGCCCTTTTATAAAAGCCCGGCCAGAGTGGCCCTCAGCCCAGATCGCTGAGGCACTAAGTCCTTCCCATCTGGGGATCCCCTCAGCTCCAGGACCACCTGTTCTGTCCCATATCTCTTCTGACATGGGACTCTCCCCTCAGCTTCGTCACTATAAAGCTCGAGTGGCTCCCACACTGGCGCCTTTTCTGCAACCTTCTGGATGCTCATCTTCAGCCCACTTGGTAGAGAGGGAAAGAAGACTCTGTTTCCTTCCTTGCAAAACTGCCATTTTCATCTTCCCTTTGTCTCCCCAGGAAAACAAGACATGCCAAACCAAACCAAACCAAACCAAACCAAAACTACTGCTTCCAAAAGAGAAAACACAGTTCTACTACTTCCTCTTCTCTGGTGCTTTCTAGCCTTCCCTCCTTCCATCTTCAACCCTTCACACCCTCTTCCAAAACAATCAGACAGGCAGGGCCCTACTCAGTTTATGGCCAGTAGAAACAGGAAGTGCCCAACCACCAACACAAACAACACACTACAGAAGGAAGCAAATAATCCACTTAGACTGTGTTGCTCTCTCCATCATGCCACTGGCCCTGGTGTGCGTTTGCTTTATGAACCTGGAAGAGCAGGGCTATTCAGACATTATGAACACCCACATTCCACTGTGCAGAAAACCCTGTCTACCAGGTGAGCTGGATGCCACTGCAGGCTGCCACAAGCCACAGGCATTCCCAGGCTGTGTGGACGTGTTGTTGGTCACCCAGGAAAAGCAGCACTCTTGTTATCCATTCAGTTTCCACCGTCTCACTGCAAACTTTGTGTTCCACTGTTGGGTGATAACCACAGCAAGACCTATCAGGAGAAGAGGGAGCTCACTAAACCTAAATGGCTCTTCCAAGTGTCTTTACAGTAACAGTGACAGAGCCGGGATGGGGGGGCTTTTCATCCCCTGGCCTCTGGCTGGGCTGGAGAAGCCCCCTGCAGCCCTGCTGCTGCCCAAGGCAGATGACTGCACCACACTGAGTGTTTCCATTTTCTTTCCCTCCCTATAGACGACCACACAGCTCCCATTTCTAAACACGCACAGTATTATGTGGTTGTAGGCTAGGGAGACAGTACATAGTTCAACGTATGTGGCTGGGGAAGGGCAGCTTGGACTAATTGGGGGTTGTGGAAATGAAAAGCACGAGACCATGTCAAGAAACAGATCTGATCACAGGGGACAGGGAAATAAAGGAGAGGGAAGAATGTAAAGATAACCACACGAGGTTTTAAACCTGAAAGGCCACAAAAATTATGGTAGCACCCAAGCAGGGAACTTGGGAAGAAGATTTGGGTGCCTTGAAAAAATAGGGCTCTTCTGTGCATGTAATGGACTTGTTGAGTGGGCTCTTAGCAAAATCAGGTGAGAAGTAAACCAGGGAAGATCTGGAAGCCAAAGCTGTTCTTTACTTACAAAAGGAAACAAGCAACACATCTCTATTTGCACCAGACAATTTCCCCTGCCACTGTGGTCATTATTTCCACCTTCATATTAAGAACTAACAATTTTGAAAAGTTATCACCCTCCTCCATGTCAAGAACGGAAAATCCAGGGAAAGACGGGTATGGGATTGCACAAGATCTGCCAGTAAATCCACAGCGAGGCAAACTCCAATTTCCTAGTTTAGCAGCCTGAACCCTGGACCCCCCAGCCATGGCCTTGCTCCGCCAGACGTGGCACTGACCTGATCGTCAGCAATGGCTTTAGCAAACCGAGCACAGTCCAGCTGCAGGTAAATGTCCGTCAGTTGGTCCAACAGCTTCTTTGGTTCAAAGCCATATTTCTCAGGATTTTCTACCTTCAGGTCACGGCACTTAGGGCCACAGAGTTGCTGAAGATTAAAGTTCAGCATTGCAGCCAATCGGGGTCCAAGTTCCTAGGAAATCATAGGGTAACAGGACAATTCATGCTGCTGAGACAAGCAAGAAGAACCAAAAACTCCTACTTCAATGAAGGAACAGGAACTGACTAGATCAACTTCAAAGAATCCCCTCCATATATTGTATATCATAAGCTGACGGAGGACAATATTATATTCAAAAATTTCTTTATTCCTCATTTCTAATTTGAAAATTCTACAACTTAATGCAATGTTGAAGGGTTGGAATATTTATAAATGTCAACAGTAGGCAAGCTTTTCTTAAAATTCATGTTTATAATCACAAAAATAAGTATTACTCCAAATTTGTTGCAAAACAGGAAAAGGGGAAATTATTCGTAATCCATCGTCATCATGCAAGTCACAAAAGTTTTTGTGTATGCTCTTCCAGCTATCAATTTCTACATCATTTTTCTATAAATTTCAAAAGTCTCTGAATGACAGTTTAGATACTGAATGCCATTCTTATTTATTTATCAGACATGGTGAGGAGAGATATGCAAATGAAGTAGAAGGTATGATTTAGGTCTTGAATAGTTTTAAAGCTAACCAGAGAGACAAAGTAAATTTAAATGAAACAATTAGAAAATAATTATAAAATACAACACACAAGTTGACCCAGTACACACTACAGTTGGGCATACACTGCTTTAAGCAAACCTGGAATAGGAAAATTGGGCTTAGACTATAGAGTGTTAAACACTGGCCCTAAGAAAGGAATTGTGGTAGATTCCCTTTAGTTTCTCATTGGATTTAATGATTGGATTGATACAAATTCAACTTATATTCAGCTTTTCAAGAACCTGTTTTTGCACAAAGTAAAGTGCTAATGTTGCCCATAAGTTGTGGAATAAAGGAGTGGTGAGAGGAGGATAGGGCTGGTCACTGAAGGTTTTTGAAGTGGAGGGTCTTGAACCAGCCAGTAAAGAAGGCAAAAGGCAGGGCAGTGAAGGGAAAGGGGACAGAAGCATCAAGGTAGGCAGAAGAGGGACCCTGGGCAGGCCAGAGAGGGTGCACCCATGGCTCAGGTCCAGGCAGGCAGGCCTCGAAAAAATTCACTGTAATTAACACGAACATATTAGGCTTAGTTTTCAGTAATTTCCTTTAAAAAAGGAAGAATTTAGAATTAAAAATAGGCTTTATGATAATTTAGCCTCAGATAACTTATTTTTGCTTTCAACCTTCTAACAATCAAATGACACTGCCTTTGGAGTCACTGAACATGAAATAAAACAAGGTTTAGAGCAGGGGTTGGCAAACTATTACCTGGGGCCAAATGTGGCCCACTGCCCGTTTTTGCAAATAAAGTTTCACCTGAACACAGCAGCTCTTGTTTGTTTATGTTTTATCTGTGGCTGCTTCCATGCCACAACAGCAGGGTCAAGTAGTGGAGACAGAGACCTTGTGGCCCACAAAGCCTAAATTATTTGCTCTCTGGCCCTTAAAGAAAAACTTTAATGAACTGTCATTTTGCAAACCTTTAAGGAAAGCAGGTGACTGTATTATCTTGTTTAAATTAGTTGCAGTGTTCTCAAGCTTTCGATAGGAAGCTGTTTTGTTTCAGATTCCAATGCTCTAGCACTGAGATCTGTTTATGAAGAGACGTGGGATGGAAAGGGGAAGGAGAGGAAGAGACCCATCTCTGAGCTGCACACAGGCCAGGATGCAGCAATGCTGCCTCCCCTGGAAGTGATAAAATGAGTCATGGAACAGTTGAGAGTGAATTTAGAAAATCCGAGGCAGTGTTACGTAGTAAAATTACATCCCATCGTAAACTCTGTCTCCATACAGCCAGGTTTAACTGCTGACTCTTGGGTCCCTTTCCTGTCTTCCTCACTTTCATTGTCCTGGTCACACCATGAGGCTTCTAAACGCGTGGTGGGGTTGGTCAAAGAAACGCAGAGCTCTTCCGTCATGGTGCTGTTTCAATTTCAGAAGCAGGACCCAGGTCTTATCAATTGTGTCAAGGCCACGCATTGGGACCACTTTTGATCCACCATAAGCCCCAAGACAGGCTCTCATTAACCTCTGGCTTGCTGAGTGTTACAAAGCTACAACTAAGAGAACCAAAGATCTTATACATTATCAGTTATTTCTACTTCATATACTCCAATTTCCACTTGGTTGCTAACTTATACTCTTCCTATAAATAAAACACATGAATCGGTACACGATAGAAATATATAGCAGCTTCAACATTAAAAATCCAATGTGCTGGTTCAGCAGAAAATAAATGAAGTCAGCTTGGAAGTGAGTCTGCAGACTGGCAGTGGAACTGGGCAGGTTCACTTCAGTCTGTCAACAGGGCTTTGCGTGTATCGATCAGCATAAATGGATACAAAATCACTAACAACACTGCACTTATCAGTATGACTGTGACACTGAGATGTCCAGGATTTCAACAACTAAATTAAGTTACAGATGACAGAGACTCAGTGCAGGATTCAATAGATAAAACAAGCTGCCCCCATGTTTGTACTCACTGGTCTGAGGAACGGCTTCTGGACCTGCTTGGTGAGGATATGGAACATGTCCACAGTTTCTGTTGCCAGGGCAAGATAAGAGCGTGAAACGCGCTCATCCTGAGCAAGCTGAGACTGGCGGGCCTGCTGCTGGTCCTAGGAAACACCAAACAAATGCTGAACAAATCTCAGGACTCCCCGTAAGCTCACCAAAATGCCAAGAATGAAAGAAATAAAACAGTCAGCTCATAACTGGAAAAGTACGTAATAAAGCCAACAGGCTTAGGGCATGGTATAACAACCCACACGAGTGAATTTTCCAGATAACTGAAGCTTATTCCTTTTGGCATCAGAACTCTTTATTTCAATCATGTTGGATATAAATTCCCTGAAAATGCATTAAACATTTTATTGCTAGACTGATGCATTAGAAAGAGTTTTGATTCTGAAAACTTCTGAGTCAGGCTGTTTTGTGTTCCAGGGCCAGGCAATACTTTGAGCAAGCTGACGGGGGCACAATGTTTAACTGCCACAGGCCTTGATTTCCTCAATGATAAAATAAGTCACCATCGGCTTCCATGCAGGATAAAATAAGGGAATCTAACATAATACATGGTATGTGCTGGTATGTAATAAATCTCAGTTCATTTCCCTTAATAACAACCTTTACTTAGTCATCACTATCTTAAAGACGTGATGCATTGTGCTACAGTACCAAAGCACATGGGTTTTGCCCCTATACCAAGTGACTCTGGAATGCTGAGTTTTTTGAATCTTGTCTTGCCACACTGTTAGGTTGTGACCCCTTACAAATCAGCCTGCTTGCCTCTAGCACCACCCTCCTCTTGCACTTCTGTCATGGGCTGGGAACAAGATAATATCGTGTGTCTCGTGGGTCAAGTAAGGTGGAGCTCTGCAGGCTCTGTGATGGATAAAATACAGACACATCAGTAAAGACTTAAATCCTTCCATCTGCACATATGCCCTCCCACTTTTTGCTGGGAGAGGGAAGCAGCTGGAATGGCTGGAGCTACCTAATGTGTGCCTTCTGCATGATACAGGGCCCCTGGTTGTGCTCAGTGGACTTGTGATGATGCTAGGTAACTAGATTACTGCTCCTCGGTCCAGAAGGAGCCTCTGAAAGAAAGCCTGAGCCAGCACTGGGGAGAGGGCATAGTGTGACAGACAGGGGGATAGGCAATCAGCAAATAAACACCCAGATGCCCAATTGGTCTGATGGTGATGACGAAAATGGAGCAGGGTAAGGGGAGAGAAAAAGTGGTGCTGGGGTCAGGAGATGATGTTCTAGAAAGGGTGGCCAGGGCAGGCCTCTCTGAGCAGGTGACATTTGAGCGGCTATCTGAAGGAAGCAGGCGGCAACAATCTGGGGGAAAAGTGCTCCAGGTTGAGGGAAGAGCAAGTGCAAAGGCCCTTGTGTATCTGTGAAGACCAAGGAGCAAGTGTGATTGGGCAGAGTAAGTGGAGAGGAGTGGGGGGAGACGAGGGTGGAGAGCTGTTGGGGGACCAGCTCCTGCAGCAGCCAGCAGGCCACACTCCCCATGCAGGGTCTGACTCTGAGGGGCTCGGGGCAGACAGGTCATCATGAGGGGACTGAGTTTTGACAGCATCCCTCCAGCTGCAGTGTGATTATGGGGGCACAGGTAGAAGCTGGGAGACCAAACGGGCTACTGCAACAATCCATGTCAGAGAGGATGGAGGCCTACAGGTGGAGAGAGGTGGTTAGGTAGGGGATATATTTTAAGATAGAGTCAGAAGCATTTGCCAAGAAAGAGAGGAGGGAGGGAGGGAGAGAACAAAATCAAGGATGATGCCAAAGCACTGGGCTGGAGCAACTGGTAGAATGGAGTTGCCATTTATTGACAGTGGGCAGACTTGGAGAGTTTAGCTTTGGACAAACTGAGTTTGAGGTAGACCACGAGCTAGAGAGAAAAGTCGACAGCTGGTTTTACAGGTCTGGAGTCAGGAAAGGTCTGAGCTACGGAGATGAATGTGGGAGTCTTTAGAATACAGATATTTAAAGCTTTGGAACAGATGAGGTCACCTAACAGTGATTTTCACCTGGATCAAGCCATGTGTGGGGGTGTCTGCTCACCCAACAACTGGGAATCAGAGGGTGTGTCACTGGCATTAAATGTAAGGAGCCACAGATGCTAAACGTCACAAGAGCTGTCCCACCCCAAATTCCAACTGGCACCCCACTGAGAAATGCTGCCCTTGGGAGTGCACATGGAAAAAGAAGAGGACCTGTGGGCTGAGCACTGGACTCCTCCAGCATCTACAGATGGGGAGAAGAGGAGGAGCAGCCAGGGAGGTGGGAAGGAAGAAGTGACTTCAAGGCCAATTCAAAATGATTCCTGAAATGGCAATTGTTAAGGAATATTTGTACCTCCCCCCCCCACTTAGCACAAAAATCAACAGTGCATGTTTGTTGTCTGATAAAGAAAAACTATTAAACATGACTATGAACAACAGTGTGCTACAGACCTGTACCCCAACATTTACAATATAAGCTGGTCTACAATGGTCAGCATGAATGGCATGAAGTGGGTGCTCCAGAAGTAGAGAGAAAGGTGTGAACTTTGAGCTACACTGATGGGGGAAGCATGAGGGAGCATTTGGACAAGACCTCACTCAAAGGACGGGTAGGATTTTGATACATAGCATGGAAAGTGGGGCATTCTGTACAGAAGGAGTGTCTCAGATACATGAAACAATAGGAACTACACACACTGTGCTAGTTTGGAGCTGTTTTGTACTTCAGAAGATGCCATGTTCTCCTAATCCATCCTTGTGGGGGCAGACCTATTGTGCATGGGACCTTTTCGATTAGGTTGTTTCAATTGAGAGATGACCCAGCCCATTCAAGGTGGGTCTTAATTCGTTACTGGAGTCCTTTATGAGAGGAAAAAAGGCGGAGACATTTGGAGAGAAAGAGAGAGGGAGACGGAGGGAGGGAGGGAGGGAGAAATGCCCCAGAGATGCTAAGAGAGAACCCACAGACTCAGAGAGAAAGCCACTAGAATAAAAAGCTGAAAGCAAGGAAACCCGAGAGTGAAAGACCAACAGATGACAGCCATGTGCCTTGCTATCTGACAGAGGAAACCTGGATGCCAGGAGCCTTTCTTCAGAGACAGTATCCTCTTGTTGATGCCTTAATTTGGACATTTGCACGGCCTTAGAATTGTAACTTGTAATTTAACAAATCCCTATTGTTAAAAGCCAACCCATTTCTGGTATATTGCATTCCAGCAGCTTTAGCAAACTGAAACACATACTAAGCATTTTCTCTGGGTCAGTCCTGAACTCTGTACTCCCCACCCATGATTTCTCCTCCTAGCTTTTCTGCAAGGCAGTTATTCTCTCTGATTTATGGATGAGGAAACAGAGCTTGAGTAACTTTTAATGTGTGGCAATGCCAGTTCTCAAACCCAGGTGTCCAGGACTACAGAACTGGGGCTCTTTCAATTATGCCTCTCCTGCTTCCTCTGCACATTCTGAGTGGGGCTGGAGACTGGTCCAGACTGTTGTAAATGACTGCAATGGAGGCAGGTCTGGAAGGATCTCTGAGAGCTACATGGGGGACGTCTCGAGCATCAAGCCAGGGGCTAGCTCCATGCTGTGGGTGATGGGGAGCCGCGGGAGGTTTTTGAGGCATAGGAGCAAAAGTGGTGGGTAGGATGTATTCCAGGGGGTGCTAGTCAAGTGCCAAGGAAAGAGAAGAAGACCAATGCATGATGTCTGGAATAAAAATCAGAGGGGCTCAAGGAGTGCAGTGGGCATGGACATGGAAGAAATCCAGCACTCATGGATCCTGACTGGAGCCCCATGCAGGTACTTAGTGCTTCAACCAAGTTTTTAGTTGAAGCATGTTGGTTATAGCAAGATGTACAATTCTCACCAATGCTACAGGAATACCTGGAGTGAAAACCTTCCCTAAATTTGCTTCAATATTTTATGTTTAAGATACTTTTTGACTTTATGACATTAGAAACCCTGCAATATTTTCATTTTAGGAATGCTACTGCAAGTAAAGAAAAAGTAGTCTTCTCCACTTTTATATGAGAAACTCTTTTGGAAAGCAGTTGTGATTCTGAGTCTGACAGCACCAGAAACAGAACTAACCAATATATGAAGTCACCAGTAGCTGTCAAGGGCCTGGTAACTGACCAAGGACCCAACTAAAAGCTGCAAAAAATGTTAGCAAAAGGGCATGTGGTGTGAATTTTTCATGGAACCTGGCAAAACAGGCCTCTTTTCTATTAATAAGCTGAATATAAAAAACCAAGATCACTTAAAAGAAAAAAAAAAACTTAAGATTATGTGCAGTACAGATATTTGTCTAGAGAAAACCACAGGAATAAATTAAATTCTTGTCTAGTCCACAGAATTCTAGAGATTTATTTCCTAGTTACCACCACAAATCTCAATTGATATATTCAGATAATAAATGTTCTTCTTCAAAAAAACTCTTTACAATTAAAAAGGCAAGGAGAGTTTTCAGGACACTTCGAAAGGCTTCTCAACTCATTTCTTTGCTTCAGATCAATTGTTTAAATTTCCTCCTACTCCAAACCTGGGGTATAACTTCACTGAATCCCGCAGGTGGGAAAAGTCCTACAAGTGAGTCAGCTCCAAAGTTCCCGGATCCACGGAGGCAGCACCCAAAGCATAGCCCTGCCCAAGTCCCCGAACAGCTCTCAAAGCATTTGGGATCGTGTCCTCACCCGCGGCAACTGGTCCCACTGTTCTTTGTTCTTCATCTCCTCTTGCACTTCATGGATCCGCTTCAGAGACTCCAGACTTTCATCGAGCAAAAATGTCGTGTCATTTATCAGCATGTTTATATAACGAACAAACTGCTTCCCAGAACTGAAAAGGCAATTATATTGTACATGGTCATTCGTCTCCCTGAAACAAACACTGCAGCAGATACCAGGGAAAGTGGTGCCTCCATTCAGGGCACCAAACATCTTGCCCAACAAGACTGTCTACCTTTGAGCAACTTAGCTACTGCAGGATTCAAGGATTATCAGGTCTTCTTCTTTTTTTTTTTCAAGTGTACAATTCAGCTTTATTAATTACATTCACAATATTGTGCTACCATCACCAATATCCATTATCTCAATATTTTCATGACCTCAAATAGAAACTCTGCACCCCCTAAGTAATAACTCCCTCTTCTCCCTGAACCTCTGGCCCCTGGTTTTATGGATTTAGCTCTTACGCTTAGGTTCTTGATCCATTTGAGTTAAATAAGGTGATGTAGAGGGTCCAATTTCATTTTTTTTCAAGTGAATATCCAGTTTTGCCATCACCATTTGTTAAAGAAACTATTCTTTCCCCCAATTAATGTACCTGGCAAAAATCAGTTGGCCATGGATGTATGGCTCCATTTTTGAACTCTCAATTCTATTACATTGGCTTATATGTCCGTCTTTCATGCTACTTTTTTAAAAATGTAATTTTATTGAGTTATATTCACATACCATACAATCCATCTAAACTATACAATCAATGGTTCATAGTATCATCACATATTTGTGTATTCATCACCGTGATCATCTTTAGAACATATATGTTACTCCAGAAAAAGAAATAAAAAGAAAAAAGAAAACCCCAAATGTCCCATTCCCCTTACTCCTCCTATTGACCACTAGTATTGCACTCTACCCAATTTTAAGACTTTCAATATAGATGGGTTAACTAAGACAATGTAGTATTGTTAGAGAGGGATATAACGATCAGTCATTATCCAGAAGTAGATCCATATAAACACACGCAACTGACTTTTTTTTTCCTTCTTTTTTTGCTATATAGTTATACAATCATTATCAAAGATCAAGGCTACTAGATTACAGTTCAACAACTTTAGGTATTCCTTTTGGCTATTCGAAAACTCTAGACACTTAAAAAGATATCGATATAATGAGTTGGTAGTCACAGTCATTTATTAAATCCTAATTTGTCAGTTACATCTCCTCCCTCTCATTTGATCTTTCTCTCAATCTTCAGGGAATTCTGGGCAATGACCATTTTAACTTCTTCATGTTGGAAAGGGGTGTTTACCTTACAGGGTTACTCTTTTTACTTAATTGTGATACGCTCGTTCCAGAGGTGTGCTGGAGCCACCTTGCATGGCTCAGAAGAACCAACTGCTAAAAATTCAGGAATTCTGTAAACTGATTCCCTTGCCAGCTCAAATTCAGCCACAGTGGAAGTATTTACACCATGGAAAACCAGCAAATATTGGTTTTTGTTTTTTTGTTTGTTTCCCAGACAGCAAGTTTACCAGCACACGTCTGGCTCTCATTCTTTCAATGTTTTTAATTAAACAAAATACTCCTCTAATCTAGAAAAGGAAATAAGCTCAAACTCATCAAGATATAAAAAAAAAGGGACAAATAATTACCCACATAAAAGAGACGAGAACTATTGATACAGTTACTCCTCATTATAAAGCAAAGACACATAGAGGAAAAACTGGAAGCTATAATATTGATAAAGTAGAATATTAATTCATTTTATAAGAACTTGAAGTTCCCAATCTAAGGCACTATCCTATGGTTCATGTTACAACGGAGGAACTGGCAGATGAACTGAGACAGCTCAGACTAGTTCTCTTAGACTTTTTATCTGCCACACAAGTGGAGAAAAGAGGAGCTACCCTCAGCTCTAAGCCTGTGTAATCAGGGGATGGCAAGCCGATGCGTGGGGAAGAGAAATTCCTGTGAACAAGGGCAGGAGCCCCTGATCTCCGGAAAGATGAAAATGCAGAACAAGCACGCCCAAGCCACCAAAGGCTAAGCTGTGGGTCTGCTGGTCCCCTAAGCTCGTGCCAGGCTGTTGTTGGAACATAACACTGACCATAAGAGCAGTTCATGGAAGCAAAGAATTTACTCTGCAGAAAGCTATCTAGCAAACGGTTACTCCATCAGTAATATATGTATTTTGACTAGTAACTCAGTTAACAAGTGATGGAAGGACTTGAGCAAAGCCCCAAAAGACCCAAGTAGAGGGATAAAATTTCTTCTGAAGAATAACTCGAGAGTTCAATATTTTAATCCACCTTTATTTTTTCAGCATCGGCAGATGATTTAGATAGAATCGGTATATAAAAAGGTAATTTCAGGTGGGTATATAAAAAGTCTTCAATAAAGACTTAGAGCCTTAATACAAAGAATGATATTGTAAATGACAACCTAACTTAAATGCTTCTAAAGCTAAAGTCTCGCTAATCTTTCTAATGCTAAAGCTTTATATCATAATCAAGAACACTGTAAGAACTCACTTGTCATTCTGACAACTTCATCTAACATTGTAATCATAGAAATACAAAAAACAAAACACATCATTTCAGAATAGTCATAGAGTCTTTTTTTATGTATACCATCCCTGAAGTATCCCAACAAATCTAAAGTTCAGCAGTATTTTTCAAGCCAGACATTTAGACAACCCCGCCCACATTTAGCAGTACCATCTGGAAAGCCTGAAGGAGGCTGAGACCAAGTAAACACACCAACAAGAACCCTTTAAGCCTCAGTCCTACCTGTGATTTGCAGAACAAGCCGTGACACTGGGGGACCAATACTCACTTGAACTCCTCCATGAAGGTGCCATGGTGAGCTATGTTTTGCCAAAGGCTTTTAAAAATGGTGCTAATGTGATAGCGAATGGTGAACTTGTCATAGAACTCGCTGGTGGCTCCAGTATGTTCAACATCTAGGGAAGGAGGACAGGGATGATTAAGGAACACGACTTTCTACCCTTTGAAAAGCAGTTATTGCTGCTACAGTGTTATTGCGAGAACAAAAATCTATAAAATCAGAGATCTGATAAATTTTTACCTATATCTGGCATGAGAGAATTTATGAGCTTGTTTTAAAGACAAAAATGTCACTATGCGGTCTGGCCATGACAGAATACCAAAGGGGACTGGGCTGGGAAATCACTTGGCTTCACTGGGAGAGCATCAAGTCATCAACCACCGGGAGATGAATTATCACACCACCCCTAATTTTTCTTTTAACTTAAAGAAAAAATTAACTGATGATCCGAAAAGCAATTCCTAAAAAAATAAGACTTTTCCAGAAAACCACAGCTCTAAATGCACTGAGTCTGTCATGTTAAATTGTGTATTAGACACAAACACAAAAACCATGAAATAAGCCACCACTCTTCAACGATCTTAGCAAAGATGAAAAGCCTAAGGAATAGCATGGATGACTTGCAAGGATGAACTCTTTACCACAAGCACCATTAAAAAAAAAAAGGAGCACAAATGGATGAGTGTGCCCAGTTATACACACTGAATGGATGAGTGTGCCCAGTTATACACACTGAATGCATGAGTGTGCCCAGTTATACACGATGAATGCATGAGTGTGCCCAATTATACACAATGAATGCACGGATGTGCCCAGTTATATACACTGAATTGAACTAGTATATTTTTCAAGCCAGACATTTAGACAACCCTGCCCACATTTAGCAGTACCATCTGGAAAGCTTGAAGGAGGCTGAGACCAAGTAAACACACCAACAAGAACCCTTCGGCATTAGGAATCAGAGCATTTTGTCATATAATATTAACACATATTATATAAGTACGTAGTGCAAAAGGAATAGCAGCACCACCAGCATTCAAAAGCAGCTTTGTCAACTAGGCAATAAAACACTCCACAGCACGTCTCCCTTATCCATCACTGAATACACAGTAGCAATGCTGAAATTAAAAAAAACAGAAAGAGGAGGAAAAAGGCGCACAACCCCTTTGCTTCTCTCTGTCTAAAATCAAACAGAAATCAAACATACATCAATTGTTGAACACTAACATTTTCAAAGTACATCATTTGTACAAGAGGAGGACTAAGAATACAAAGGCGTTTATGAGATCCATGCGTGAGTGTCGGCAATCTCCCATGGCTTACCATGGTACTCAGGAGGAGCCACTGGTGCTAAACAAAGTTGTGGAATTCTCTGCCAGGTAGTTCGGGAAATCATGAACACAGTTCGGGGTAAACGAAGCTCTTCTCATCCAGAGCTGTCTAGGCCAACTTTGCTCCAATTAGTCCTAATAGCCTGAGTAGGTGTGGCGCTCCATGCTGCACAGGGTGATCTGCAAGGATTTCCACCAGCTGTGGTCTCTCCTGAGTGCCCAGCATCACACTGAAGTATTCTTTTATCCCTGCCACAACTTCATTAGCAGCATATTTCCTATTATCTGTGCTTCCTGGAGGTTTCTTGTAGTTTGCATAATCCTCTATAATGGAATCCACATTCTTCTTGGTAGGAAGATAAAGAGCCTTTTTGCCTGGCAATTAAGTCCCAGTCATCAACAAGCCATGGTTTTAGTCCTTCAGGAATCTTTACTTCAACTCTGTTCACGAATGTTCCCTCCTTTTAAACACCAGGATCTACTCGGGGCCCTTTTCTACCAAGGAGGCTGAGGTGTCTCGCTGGTACAGCCGCCATCTCCATTTCCAGGTGTTTTGTTTGTTCTTTGTATTTCTGCTTCAATATTTTTCTGTGGCAGGCCAGACGGCTTTCCTGGGGCAGCCCCTCATCTTTCCCTCTGCATATTGCGACTGGCTGGCATTTTGAAGTTCTCTCTGCTTCTGAAGACTGGTGCCCAGGTATTTTAAGTACTCTGCTTTCAGGGACCCATTCACCTGTATTTATTCCAATAACTGTAGTGTAGAAAGCATTTCACTTCTTTGTCCTTTAGGGTAACCTTTACATACTTTGCTTCATAAAGGAGAGGCCCATGAAAGCACAAGGCTCGCTTACCCTCCTGGAGTTTTGGCTTTGGCGCCATTTGTAAGTGATTCACGCCACCTCCTTCTCCACCACCCCCGACTATCACCCCCTACTCCCTACCCCACCAAGTCAGCATTAAAAGTGCTTATCAGGCACCTCCAGCTCAACATCGGGGCACAACTTACTGCCCCTGATTTTAAGTTATTAGTTTCTAGAAATTCTACAGCTCTTCAAATGATCATCACTTAATGGGAAAAAAAAAAATTTGTTAAATTTTATTAAGGGTCATACACCTATTAAATGTGTTTTCTTTTTTTAAAAATATTTTGTACCACAGATATTTTTAAACATGTACAGGAGCAGAGTAAAGCAAAGCGAGTCCCCAAGTATTCATCACCTAGCTTTACCAATTATCAAAGTCCCTATACCTATTAAAATGGAGCAAAGATCAAAGGTGGTTATCCAAATGACAAACGGCTGAAGCAAGAGAAATTCCTGAATTCATGACAAATTTTAAGTAGAGAAAAAACTGTTAGGTAAAGGCAACAGGCTTAAGAAAAAGATTAAAAAGCAAATTAAAATAAAGTAATAGTTTTCACCTATTAAATTAAGGCAGTCAAAAATAACAATACTGAGTTTAGGTGAGGACATGGGGAAATAGGCTCACTAACAAATGCTGATGGGAGCAAATGGTGATACAAACTCTCCAAAGGCAATTTGGCAAAACGCATCACAAACCATAAATAAGCCCATCCCTCCGACCAATAAATGTCCTCAAAATACATATGAGCATGTTCATAGACAGATCTCCAAGGATATGTACTAAAGTACTACTTGTAAGAGAGAAAAATATAAATAATCCAAATGCCCAACAGGAAGCATGAAAAAAATAATCATGATATATTAAGTGAAAACCACAGGTTACAAAACAGAATACAGAGTTTGGACCCAATCATTCATATATATAGAAAAGACAGAGCAAAATATTAACAGAGGCTTCCCAAGTGCAGAGATTATCACTAATTTTTATTTTCTTCTTAGTATTTCCAACATTTTCCAATTTTTAAAATAGTGAACACTATTTTTTGTGACTAAAAAAGATACTTAAAAAGAAAAAAGAAGGAATAACATAACACCTATCACAGAAAGAGGTACTTATCCATATTCATGAAGTACTTATTTGTATTCGTTAAGTCAGCCCTCCTTTATGATGAACTAAGTGCCATTTTATTTATTGTATTAAAGTGTGAACTAAAGTGTGGAGAGCTGATTTAGGCGGAACCTCCAAGAGAAAGACACTGTGCCTTCTATATCATCTAAAACTGCCCAGAGGACCTGGTACTGTGTCCTGAATGTGGCAGATGCTAAGAAAATACTGTTAACTTATTATTCATCAATATAGATCTCTCACAACACTTTTTTTTTCTTACTCATAATATTTCCTTGAAACTGGACCCGCCCAAGTTCAAATTCCCGAGTCCTCGTTCTAGGCCTTCCATGAACTGTTCCCTGCTGACCTCACCTCACCCCTGGGGACCCAGGCTCTCTGCGCTCCAGCCATGGGGCTCCTCTTGCTGTGCCTTGATTCCTAAGCCTGTCCATGCCTCGAGGCTGTATACTCTGTCTGCCACACTGCGGCCTGACATCTTAGGGTCCACTCCTTGGCTTCATTTATGATGTCACTAAAAAGCCATCTCCTCAGAGACCCTCCCTGGCTACCCGGTAAATAGCACGCACCCTCTGCCCACACGCGCGATGTGAAAGTGCCTTATTTGTTCAGTGTCTCTCTCCCAAGTAGAATGTCTGACCCCCGAAGGCAGAGTTTTTGACTTCTTCGCTGTTGTGCCCAAGCATCAAAAACAGTGCTGACACACAGTAGGAGCTTCGTAAGTATTTGCTGGATTAGTGTTTTAATCAATTTTGCCTAACATTGACCATTCTGGTCCAGATCAGTTTTGATGCAGAGAACAGCCCTGAAAAATAAGTCTTGGTTATCAGCATTCTTCCACGTTCTGAGCAGCACCAAGTATTGGGAGCTGATCCTTAGGGAACTCACTGCTGTGATATAAAAAAAATACTATTATTTTGAAAGAAAATTTGCCATGTTAGCATTTTCTAAGCAGGCTAGCACAATCTCTGGGGAGGAGCTTACTTCACGTATCCATCCTGTACACGGTGACAATTCCCAAGCCTAAGGCCCAAGAGTTAGGCATGCTCTGGAGTCAGGCCAGAGAGCAACAGGACTTAAGATGGGGTTCATAGGAATTTGGGGGCATGCCTGTGATGCCCCCCTCCCCAAAGGACATCCTTTTTGGTTCTGGCAAATTCCTGGTCCCCCTTAGTTCCTCCAAGGGCCCCAGGAATTGTCTGGTCAGCTTCCCTTCTCCAAGTGCAGCCCCAGACCAGGCTCTCTCGGTGCCAGCCCCTCGGTAACTGGACGAACAGCACAGCGGCCAGGAGCATCTGTACCAAATCCCACCACTGAGAGTGCTGGCTCTGCCCCTCATTGGCTGTTCACCTCCAGCAAGCTTCCTGACCTTTCTAAGCTTCAGCTTCCTCATTTGCAAAATGGAGAGATTTATGGCATCTAACTTTAGAACTGCTGTAACCAACGGAAGGATGAGAACGCATTCGTAATGGTGGGTGTGATTAGCATAGGTATCATGCCCTGACAGAGGGGGTCCAGGGCCAGGGGTCACACTGTTTTCTCCCGCTGGCTCCTGGAACATTACCCCTGGGGATCCGTCAGACCCAGCACTGGTCTCACAGGCAACCCCCCCCTCCACACACACACATTTTATCTCCAACATCAAATGACTAGGCCCAGAGCATGGAGTACAAAATGCATTTAATTTGTTTTTAATACTAATAATACATGTTTATTGAAAAAAAAAATTAAGAAGTTCAGATAAGCTTTTAAAAACAGAAAAAAATATAAATGTATCCATAATTCTACCATTCAAAAATAACCAACTCACTGTTACTATTTTGGTATATACCCTTCCATACTTTTTTCTATCATGTATAGATGTCCCCAAAATGTGATCATACTTTATATGTTATTTCATCACTTGGTATTTTCTTTATTTTTTGTTTCTTAACTACTTAATGTAAGTTAACACAACACTATTTTTCATGGTTCATATTTGTCTACTGTAGGCTAAACTGTAGTTTACTTAACTTATCCACATCGTGCATAAATTTAGGTTGTTTTAAATATTTTCATTATATTGTATTATAAATAATGCCACAGTGAATGTCATTATAAACATTTACATACCTTTTTAAATATTTCCCAGAACAAATTACTAGGGAAATAACTTTTCTCCCTAGAAATTAAATTGATAAGTAAGCGCATGCTGGTTATCTAGCTGTTATCTCTCAGCTCCTAACCTGCCATTCCCACTCTGCTTGTGATGCCTTTGCCGGGTGGCGCTCTGTCCGGTTCTGCCAACAGGGGGCACTGCAGGGGAAGCGGACACCGGAGGGGAGAGAAGGGACCTGGTCCTTGGGGTCAGCAGTGGCTCTTCATCCCGGCAGCAGTGGTTGGTTCCAGCCTCCAGCTTTGCTCCATTCTCCCAGGACCAGCAACGATGCCCGTCCTCAGGGTACCAGCTGACCAGCAGCCTTCCCCAGGTCTGCAACAACCTCATTCCATCTGCTGGGTTCTAAGAACCCCAGGCTCTTCCCTTTGATCCCCCAGCCCTGGGGATGATGATGGCTGCTTCCTGCAGCTACAATCTGCATCAACCCAATGCACCTCTTTGCCTTCTTGGTCTTCCAACACCTATTTGCCCAGTTCCCTATATTAAATTCTCTTTATTAAAATAACTATTCTGTTTCCTGAATGGACCTTGACTGACATAAAGGATATAAACATTTTTAAGGCTTTCAACGTAGGCTGCCTTCCAGAAAGACTTTATAAATTTACATTCTCATGAGAGTTTTGCAGCACTAATTATGTATACTAGCTGTGGGGTACATTAAATAGGTTCTTGCAGGTTAGTTTATTTCTCTACAGCCATGTCAGCACTGCCTATTTTCAGCCTAAAAAATAAATGTGAGAAGGGGAAAATGGTACCTCATTTTTAAAAAATGCAGAATTATCTTCACTCCAACTAAGCCTACTGTATGTGCCAGGCCCTGTGCTAAGTTCTGTCCTGTGCATGAGGAATGCACATTTGTATCTGTGTGGCCTCTGGTCCTCCTGTACAGGGGCTGGGAGCCAAGAAAGGGCCTTTCACCCAGAAGCATTCTTTGATGTTGCCAAAGCAAAGACTAACAAAACTTCAAAGGGCTGTGTACTTGCTTTAGGCTCAGAAGGATAAAGGGAGGCTGAGGAAGGAGAGAAACTCTTATTAGAGGCCATAAAACAATAGTGACAAAGGGCAAAGCAGGAAGACAAATGATTGGAACTCTCTGAAAGAAGGAAGGAAGGGAGGTTAGCACTGCCCCAAAACAAGCAGTAGCAAGTCTTGGTGGACAGGGAGGGATGACTCGAGGAACACAGAGGAATCTTCAAACCAGTCAAAGCTGCTGCTCCAGGCAGCCCAGGGTTCCTTACAAGAGCACGGGTAATACGTGATAAATGGGATAACATGTGGTGACTGCACTCTACTAAGGGCCATAGGCCTTTACTGAGTGCCCAGAAAGTGCTAGGTTCAATAGAAGATGAGAAAACACACAAGACAAATTTCCTTTCCTTGAGGAAGGAATACAGAAATTGTTAGGAAAATGTTCCATGAGTACAATTTTGAGCCTTCGCTAGAGGATGGGTTAATAGGTCCCACGGGTAAACAGCTTTGTGAAAATACATCTGCAGTTCAAAAGGCAAATTAAAAATAAAATTTTTGAATATAATTCCAACAGAAGAAGAGGACCTCCTTGCAGCGTGTCTAACACTTCTCTGTCTTGTTCTCCAGTGTAACCAGCACCTAAACAATGCCTGGCATACAGCAGATGCTCAACAATAGTTGAAAGAGTGAATGAGTAAACTCCCAGACCATCCCCAAGATGGCTCCTGATTCCGTTGGTTTGAGTTGGGTCCAACAATAAGCATCTTTTAACATGCTACAGGTTTTATCCACACGCTGGAATCTCTGGGTCATGATTGTGTTACAGAACTAATGCTGCAGGTTCAAAACTAAAATGAACCAGGTCATTTCATTCAGATAAAAACAACTTGTACTGCATTTACCAGTTGGATCTCAATGCTAGCCATTTACTTCCAATGGATACTACTGAATCCTAAGACAGTAGTAAGTAGAACGATCAGTGGGATGTTCCTATTCCCCAGAAGAAAAACAGCCAACAGTACATGCTCTTTTGACAGTGAGTTAGTAGGTTATACTTTCAGATGGATGCCAGGATATTAGGTAACAGGTTTAGAGTAGCTCTGTCCACTGGCTTTAGACCACCTTACTTAACTTTCACTGCCAGCTGCCATACTGTACACACAGCAACCTACCTGTATAAAACTTCATCAGGGAAGGTACCAGCAACTTGGTGGAGAGAGGATGATTTTCAATCATCTCAAAAAACTTCTGAGTTCGTGGCTGAACAGCAGGATTAGTCATAAACATGACTTCAACCAACTTGGCCACCAGATATGGATTTCGGATATAGTTCTGGTTGCACAACATCACAACAAGGAACATCACAATATCCTGAGTGCAGGGCTCGTAAAGCACCTGAGGAGAGTATCTGAGTAGAGGCAAGAAGAGTAAGAAAAGAAATCTCTGAGAAACTCAACTTGGGTGAATGCTAATGTCATTAAGTGGGGAAGGGAAGGACAGGGTGGATAGGTCTAGGGGTGATGATACTGAATCCCCTGCAAGACTTGTTGAGCTTAACGTGACTATTTACTTTATGACTAGACAGATGCACAACCCAAGGCTTAGATTGTCTGTAACATGTTATATTAAATTATTATGTCATAGAAATTAAATCAAAGTGATGACTAAATCAGATAAATGTCACAAAAGATCTTCCCTACCAAAAGGTGTTCAATTTTTAAAATGCGTTGAAGTTAATTGTTCTAATAAAAAAAAAAATCATCTCAAAATGTCAACTTTAAAACTCAAACCATCTTTTGGCAAGTTTTTTTCAACTTTGGAATTGAGAAAAATATTGGTGAAAACATAGATGTGGGTATTTCTGGCTTTTGGATGTTCACTCAGATATTTATCAACTATATGCTCCTTCTGTTCTCAGAAACACTCAACTATTAGAAATTCAATTCAATTTTCACAGAATGCATTATTATCAGCATTGTTAATCCTACTTCTGTCTTAGAGATATTACTGGAATTGGCATGGTGCCACAGCTGTATTTATTTTTACAGTGTGGAGGCAGTATTCAATTAAAGCAGTTACATAAAATTTTAGGCATAAAATGGAGGCTTGAAATAGAGTTCATAATATCATGTACACATTAAATTAAAAATTTAGAACTATGTAATAAATTAAAAGCACTTACTGTACAATAAAAAATAAAAATTCAGCAACATCTTCTACATAAAACTCAGGCAATGCTGCAAATACCTTGGGGACATCTGAATTTAAAGGCAGTGTTACACTGCAAAGAGAAAAAAGGCACAATTTACAAAATAAAATCACGACACATCAAACTACAAGGGATATTGTACTGCTGTTACAAATAAGTATTTTATTTGGGGGAGAAATTCACATGTAATAAACTATGTAGAATTATACAGGCAAGGAAACCACAAACAGAAATGAACAGGGTACAATGAAGACAGTAGATAAGCTAGGGTATGTGTGAAATGTTTTTCCTGCCCTTGATTTCCTGTTAAGGTTAAAGCAATAAAAAGAATTGGAAGGAAATTAAAAGGTCATATTTGATCATTTTGTGAAACTCAAAACTGTTTGAGACAATAGAGCTTCACATGTATTTTAAAGAACATTTTCCACACCTGCAGAGGGCTTGGCCAATCTCATCAACATCAGTGACCCGGACACTTCATAATAAAAAACGACTGCCTGGAGGACATGTTCAACTGATTACAAAGAGACAAGGTTCTGAGCTTACTCACTGCATTAGCTGGGAGTTTCCCTGGACCTAGAACTTGGGAGGCCTAATATCCTGTTACCTCCAACTTTTAGCTTCCATTTTACACATTTCCTTTTCTACCAACCAAAGATTTTACAGCCAATTTGTAAAACGTCTTACGTCAAAATGGAAATAACAGTGCTTACGTTCACTTATTACTGTACGTAATTTCAGGAAAACACATATTACCAACACTAATCCCACAGCGTATATAAATATAATCTGGAAACAGAAGTGAATTCTTGGCAAACGAAGGGCTTGGGTTTTAGTTTTTGACTTTGAAGAACGATAAAGATAGCACAGCCCAGAAACCCTGCGTCCAGGTGAAGAGGACAGGGCACACTCACTCGGGGTAGGCGGGGTCCAGGATGCGGAGCAGCAGCTGAATGAGGAGGCCATAGAAATGCAGACATCTTCTCAGGAAGCTCTCGTCAAGTAAACCGGCATCAGCACAGGCCTTGCACCGCACCAGTTTCTGGAGAAGTAGGCATGGCCACCCATATCGATTAGTGGGCAGCTAAGTACCTGTGTCTGCCTGGGCAGGGACGGGGCCAGGAGACGGGGGAATCTAGTTCCTAGGGCTTCTAGAGCTTCGTCTCTAACTAGCTATGGGATGTTGGTCAAGGCTCAAGATCTTTTTTCTGAGAAAAATAAAAGGTATGCTTCACAAACCACTGAGTACAAGCAAAGTGAAGCATATAGTCAGGGCTCAGAAGATTAGTTATGATTGTTATATTTAAATATCTTGACTAGAGGAGGGATTTGAAGAGGGGACTTCTGTCAGTCAGGGACTGTTAGTGGGAAGAAGCCAGACAAATACGAGCATGAACTCCAGCTTCACCACTTAGGAGCTGCCCTTGGGCAAAATGCGTATCTACCAAGGGTACGACCGAGGACTGCTGTGAGAATTAAATAAGCTAAAATAGCTAAGGGCTAACAGGCTGCCAGGCACACTGTAGGTATCTGGCAAAGAGCCCGTTCTCTTCCTTTCCCTTCTCCAAGAGCTCTTGTCACCAAACAATCAGGGCATTCTCTATGCTACCAACGCAAGAGGAATAACAAACAATGCTTTAAAATTTACAGAGTACTTCCATGAGCATTTTTCCATGTTTGAGTCCCACAACCTCTGACGAACAAAGAAGAGTATTACAATAATCCTCATATTACTTGAAAGAAAATGTGCTTGAGGCCATGAAACAGAGAAGTAAGAACATGGTGCCCAAGGCATCCTCATATGGCACGGAAGTCCCAGGCAGGGGTCAGGAGCACTGGCTGCTTTCCAGCTGTACGGCTGGAGCCAAATCATTTCTGTACCTTGTTCTCTCATCTGTAAAATGGGACAGTAACGTGTACCTTCAAAATTTCACAAAGCTACGGAAAGGACCTACTGAAATAATGTATGTGGAATGTGCTTGGAAATGAGTAAGGTATTGTTAGTATTACGTTTAATTTTATTAAATGAAGACCATTAAGGTTAGAAGCAAGAACTATAACCTTTATTTTTAAAAAGAGTATAGCGCTATTTGGCAAAAGATACTGTATCTAACCAAAAAAATCTAGAAATCAAAATTCACGTAAAACTACAAACAAGTAATTATGATTATTCTTAGCCTAAATGAATATTATATATTTTGGAGGAATTTTCAGAGCTAAAAATCAAATCTATTTGCCTGCCCCAATCAGTTGGTAGAGTGAGATGCTTCAGGGCTCCACCCCCCTACAGAAGCTTTGAACAACCAGAAGAACAGGCAGAAACATCTTTCTCAAAGCTCCATGAAACAGTTAATAGGGCAATTAATAGGGCTTACAGTAATAGGGCAAGCGCCAAATCAAGAAAAAGGCCACCTAGAAGTGGTAGGATCTCCTGGCACCCTGGCTGGCCCCTCCCCCTTCCCTTACTGGCCTGGTGCTGAGCCAGCCCAGACTCCCAGTGCGGATCCCTGGTCCCAGTTCCTGAGGGAGCAGAGTAACCCTCATGCACATACTGGGAGCATGTATGTCTGGCTGAATCTGTCTGGCAGTGGCCTGAGGGACTCACTGTCCCAGAACTTGCCCTGCGTTTAGAAGAAGGCTCATAAAGCTTTCCTACAGAATGCTGTGGGGGAACATTCAAGTGGCAGCCTGGTGTAGGGACTGGTGCCTGTAAGATACAGTCAGTGCTTGGGACCATGAGGACACTTTTACTGTGGGACCATATATTCATGCCCAAGACAAGGGGCAAGCTCAGAAAGGATCAGAGCGGCCCCTACTCTTTAGCCTCGAGCTATTCTCTATACTAATTGTATGCATAAGCTCTGACGGAGAGCACTTGCACAGGTCAATCTGCAAATACTGGGAAATAGCATCCCCCCCCCCCTTTTTTTTGCTAGCTCCTGGCATTCGAGGAAAGCTCTGTCATAATGCTAGCTGGATACAAGCTTAAAAACAGATATCTCAGAGTCTAAATTCTAGCAATAACACATTAAAGTATTAAAATGTCCACATTTCAAAAAAATGATTACAAAATATATGAAGAAGCAGGTAATGACAGCCCAGGCAAAGGAGAAAATTAAAGCATTAGAAACCATCAATGAGGAGGATCAGAACTGGGACACAGCAGACATAGACCATTAAAAATAAAAGGTCCTATATATGCTCATAGAGCTAAAGGAAATCATGGACAATGAAATAAAGGAATTTGGGGTGAAAAGTTTTGGTGATGGATAGTAGTGACAGTATGAAAACACCGTCAATATAATTAACAACATTGAATTATATATTTGAACATGATTAAAAGAAGAAATTTTAGGTTGTACATATGTTATTAAAATAAAAATTAAAAAAAAAAACTATATGACTATACAACACAAACAGGGAACCCTAATGTAAACCAGGTACTATGGTTAATCATACAATTATAATAATATTGTTTCATCAATTGTAATAAATGTACCAGACTAATGTAAGGTGTTAATAATAGGGGGGTATATGGGAACTCTGTGTTTTCTGCATGAATTTTCTGTAGACCGGCAACTTCTCTAATTTAAAAAAAAAAAAAAGATTAAAGGAATTCAGGAAAACGAAAGATGAACACAAGGAGAATATCTGTAATGAGACAGAAATTATGAAAACGAACCAAACAGAGCTGAAGACCACAGTAACAGAAATTAAAAATTCCCTAGAGGGGTTTAACCTCAGATTGGAGCTGACAGAAGAAAGAATCAGTGAACATGAAGATAAGACAAGTAAAATCATCCAATCTGAGGAGCAGAAGGATGAAAAATGAAGAAAAGTGAACAGAGCCTGAGGAATCAGTGGGACACTGTCAAGTGCACCAATATGCATGTAGTGGGAGTTCCAAAAGGAGAAGAGAAAGGGGCAGAGAGAATATTCAAAGAAATAATGGCAGAAAACTTGCCAAATTTAATGAAAGATGAATATACACATCCAAGAGATGCAAAGAACCATGCCATGAAATATTATAATCAAACTGTCAAATGTTAAAAAAGATAAAGGGAAAGTTCTGAGAGCCTCAAGAAAGAAGCAACATGTCATATACAAGGGAGCCTCAATAATATATAGTGTCAATTAATCATCAGATACCTCGGAGGCAAGAAGGCAGACGGAAGACATATTTAAAGAGCTGAAAGCAAAAAAACTGCCAATCAAGAATAGTGTATTTGACAAAACTGTCTTTCAAAAATGAGAGAGGGAAGGAGGGTCAAGATGGTGGCATAGAGAGGAGTGGAATCTATTTAGTCCCCTGGAGCAACTAATAAACAACCAGAACAGCTAGTAAATAATCTGGAACAACTGCTGCGGGACAATCATGACTGTCCACACATCCTACACCAACCTGGATTGGGTGGAATGGCTGAGATTGCAGCATAAAATCTGTAAGTAAAAACTGCAGAACCATACTGGGAGCCCCGTCCTCTCATGGCAGGTTGAGCTGCAAGACCTCGCTGTAGGAGAAAGCAGCAGTCCTGGAGCAAGCGAATATAGCTCAACCCAGCTCCAACTGGGGTTTTAATTAACAAATGTGGACTGCTGAATACAAGCTACAAACATAGACAAACCCCTAACAAGCAGACAGAGGCTTTTAGGGACAACTGACCTTAAAGAGCCAGAAAATGCTTGTGCCCTGGGAAAGGGAGCCCAGAAGACCAGTTGCTCTCTCTGACTGATGGCAAAACTGGGGGGCTGTGGACTGGCTATGAAAGTGGGCTTTCTTTCCCTTTTTCTGTCTCTCAACCTGAGTAGCTCAATGGAGAAAGCCTCAGCCATTTTCAGTTTGCAGCACTCTGACCCAGACAGGGGTAAAGATAACAGTCAGAGAGCAAAAGAGCAATTCAAATGCAGAAGATAATTCCCTAAAGGGTGTAAATTCCCTAAGAGGAAGGAGGTGGGGCCCAGCTCTAGTGCTGGCCTTCCCTTCAGAACTCAGACCCCAGGTTCTGGGGGGAAGAAAGCCAAAACAGAAACAGCCTAAGCTGAGAACTAAAGGGGCCACACCTCCTTACAACAGTCAGGAGTGACAGGCTGACAAGCGCCACCTGCTGGGCAGGTTAGGAAAAGCACAGTGGCTAGAGCCCTCACAGGAAAGTCTGTCAATCTTCTAAGACATACCCTCGGGGAAACTTGACACTGAATATAGCACCATTCTGAGACCAGAACCCGTTCTGGTCTGGGAAAATCTGATTGGGGTAGCCAAGGAAACCAGATGCCTAGACAACAGAAAACTACCAATTACACTAGGAAAAATGAAGATATGGCCCAGTCAAAGGAACAAACTTAGACTCAATTAAGATACAGTTGAGATATTGCTTCACTTTAATGAAATAATCAATTAAAGATTTTCAAAGAAATATGCTAAATCAATTCAAAAACCAAATCAACAAGTTCAGGGAAGATATGGCAAAAGAGATGAAGACTATAAAGAAAACAGTGGGTGAACATAAGGTAGAAATCGAAAGTTTGAAAAAACAACTGGCACAATCTATAGAAATGAGAGGCACAACACAAGAGATGAAAAACACCAAGGAGACATACAACAGCAGATCTCAAGAGGCAGAAGGAAATACTCAGGAACTGGAGAACAAGACACCTGAAATCCTACACACAAAGGAACAGATAGGGAAAAGAATGGAAAAATACGAGCAACGTCTCAGGGAACTGAATGACAACATGAAACACACAAATGTATGTGTCATGGGTGTTCCAGAAGGAGAAGAGAAGGGAAAAGGGGCAGAAGCAATAGTAGAGGAAATAATCAATGAAAATTTCCCATCTCTTATGAAAGACATAAAATTATGGATCCAAGAATATATCTGAACAGACCTACACCAAGACACTTAATAATCAGCTTATCAAAAGTCCAAGACCAAAAGAAAATCCTGAAAACAGGAAAAGTGACCCATCACATACAAAGGAAGCTTGATAAGACTATGTGTGGATTTCTTGGTAGAAACCATGAAGGCAAGAAGGAAGTGGCGTGATATATTTAACATACTGAAAGAAAAAAAACGCCAACCAGGAATCCTATATCTGGCAAAACTGTCCTTCAAATACGAGGGAGAGTTTAAAATATTCTCTGACAGACAATGACAGACTTTGTGAACAAGATATGTGCTCTACAGGAAATACTAAAGGGAGCACTACAGACAGATAGGAAAAGACAGGAGTGAGAGGTTTAGAACACAATTTTAGGTGACGGTAGCACAGCAATGTAACTATACTGAACAAAGATGATTGTGAATAGGATTGAAAGTGGAAGGTTAGGAACATGTGGGACACCAGAAGGAAAGAAGAAAGAGAAAGACTGGGACTGTATAGCTCAGTGAAACCTAGAGTGCTCAACAATTGTGATAAAATGTACAAATATGTTTTTATATCAGGGAGAACAAATGAATGTCAACCTTGTAAAGTGTTAAAAATGGGGTGATATTGGGGAAAAAATACAATCAATGCAAACTAGAAACTATAATTAACAGAAACATTGTATTATGCTTCCTTGAATGTAACTAAATGCCCATAAGAGGGGGACATAAGGGAGGAGTATGGGACTCTTGGCATTGGTGATGCTGTCTGTACTTTAGTTTAATTCTATCTTTCCTTTTGTTGCTTTTTAGCTGTCTTTTTTTTTTCTTTCTTTTTCTTTTGTGTATCTTCCTTCTTTGAAGATGGAGATGTCCTTCTATAGGTAGTAGTAATGGTAATGAATGCATAAATACGTGATTATACAGGGAACCATTGATTGTTTACGTAGGATGGAATATATGGTGGGTGAACAAAACCGTCTTAAAAAACAAACAAACCAAACAAACAAACAAACAAACTGGTTGATGAAGAAAACTTGAAGGCATTCTATTGAGTGAAATAAATCAGACACGTAAGGAGAAATATTGTAGGGTCTCACTGATATGAACTAATTATAATATGTAAACTCATAGACATGAAATATAAGTTACCAGGATAAACAACAAGGCTAAAGAATGAGGAGCAGTTGCTTATTATGAGCAGAATGTTTAACTATGTTTGGAAATGGACAGTGGCATGTTATTGTTAGAATAACTAACAGTGCTGAATGGTATGTGAATGTGGTAGAAAGAAGCAGCTCAGAGTCACGTATGTCACCAGAAGGAAAGTTGGAGGTTAAAAGACGGGAATGTATAAAACAGTGAATCTTGTGGTGGATATGTCCGTGATTAACTGTACATATATTAGAAATCTCTTTCACGAACTAGAACAAATGTATGACACTGTAAGTTCATAATAGAGGGGTATATAGGGAAAAATATACCTACTGCAAACTATGTACTACAGTTAGTAGTATTTTAACATTCTCTCATCAACAGTAACAAACATACTATACCAATATTGTGAGCCAGTAATGGAGGGGTAGTGGTTAGGGGAATGGGAGGATTTGAATTTTCTTTTTTGTCTTTATTTCTTTTCTGGAGCAATGAAAATGTTCTAAAAATTGAAGGAAAAAATTGTGGTGATGGATGCAAAGCTGTTTGATGGTACCGTGCGCAACTGATTGTGCACTTTGGATCTTTGGATGATTATATGGTATGTGAACAATCTCAATAAAATTAAAAAAAAAACAAAAAACTGGAGGTAATAAGACATTCCCAGAAAAAGAAAAGCTGATGGACTGTCACTAGACCAGCCCTTGAAGAAATGCTAAAGGGATTTCTGCAGGTTGAAAGGAAAAACAATAGACAAAAAGATCAAATCAACATGAAGAAACAAAGATCTCTGGTAAGGGTGCTGACATGGGTAAATGTGAATGCCAGAACTACTGCATTTTTGGTCTGCAACTCCACTTTTTACTTCCTAGGCAAATGCATAAAATAAAATGGGAAATCATTGGTTCTGGACTCATAATGAATATACATGTAATTTGTGACAAAAACCACATAAAGGTGAAGGGATGGATGGGTACAGGAGCATAGGTTTGTGTATACTATTGAAGTTCAGTTGGTACCAAAGCAAATAAGGTTGTTAAAGATTTAGGATGTTAAATTTGAGCCCTGATAACTACAAAGAAAATATTAGAGAATATGCAAGCTCATAGGGACAGAAAGTAGAGTATTGGTTGCCAGAGGTGGGAAAGGGGGAACAGGGGAGTTAATGCATAATGGGTGTAGGGTTTCTGTTTGGGGAGATGGGAACGTTTCAGTAATGGGAGGTGGTGAGGGCACCACACCATGTGATTAATTCCACTGAATGTTATGCTTGGGAGTGGTTAAGATGGGAAAGTTTACGTTATATATATGTTTTCAACAACTAAAAGAAAAAAAGAGCTATCAAAGAGAAAATGACAATTAAAGGCAATACATGATCCTGGATGGGAACTAATAAGGGAGGAGAGAAAGATCTAAAGTATATTATTGGGATACATAAAAAAATTGGAATATAGACTGTAAGATTGTATCAATGTTAAATTTCTTGAACTTGACTGCATTTAAGATAGTTACGTAAGTGAATAGCCTTGTTCTTAGAAGTGTGCGTGGCAGTGTTTTTGTTCAGGCAGCATGATGTATACAATCTACACTCAAGTGTCCAGAAAATGGATTGATAAATAGACAGGTAGAGATTAACGGATTGATAGTTAGAATATGGCAAATGTTGCAAAATGTTAAAACTGGTGTTTTGGGGGATTTGGGGAGAATAGGGTACATTGGAATTCTCTTTATGGGGTTTGTATTATTTTGTAGCTGTCCTGTAAGTTTGAAAGTATTTCAAAATAAAAAGTTTAAAATGTTTTTTAACATTTTAGATTTCAAATGGAGTCGAGAGGTCACTCTGGTGGACATTCTTATGCACTATATAGATAACACCTCTTAGGGTTTAGTGTATTGGAATAGCTAGAAGTAAATACCTGAAACTACCAAACTCCAACCCAGCAGTCTGGACTCCTGAAGACGATTATATAATAATGTAGATTACAAGGGGTGACAGTGTGATTGTGAAGACCTTGTGGATCACACCCCCTTTATCTAGTGTATGGATGAGTAGAAAAATGGGGATAAAAACTAAAGGACAAACGGGGTGGGATGGGGGGGATGGTTTGGGTGTTCTTTTTTCACTTTTATTTTTTATTCTTGTTCTGATTCTTTCTGATGTAAGGAAAATGTTCGGAGATAGATTTTGGTGATGAACGCATAACTATGTGATCATACTGTGGACAGTTGATTGTATACCATGGATGATTGTATGGTGTGTGAATGTACTTCAATAAAACTGAATTAAAAAAAAAATCAATTTTATTTGCTAAGCCAGCACAAGTGGTGAAGTAATTATTTGTCTATGTAGCCTTCATGTTATTCACACATTATTTACCAATAGTTATTAACCTCTTTTGGATTATCCTCTTGAAGTGTTCTCCCCTCCTGAAAATCACATGCACAGGCATCCATACGACACATGCACACCTATGCATGCATATACACACATGCACTGATACAAAAAGCCAAACAGTTCACAGATCCCTTGAGACATATCTTTAGAATGCTTGGGGGGGTCTACACAGAGCAGATAAGAGCCCTTGGTTTAAATTAAAACTTTTTAAATTAAAAGTTTTAAATTAAGCCTGAAATTTTCACTTCTACCAGAATGCAATTATCAAGTAAAATGTTCATATGTCATTCTACTATAAACCCAAAGCACGAACAGCAAACATTCACCTTTTATAATTTAAACATTAACCTAAGACAAAGGCATAAATGTATAGCATAGCCAGCATTTGCTTTCAGCTATGTCTTACAAGCAGAAATCTTCGCATCTATATTTAGGTTCTGTAGAATGTACTGTTTTCAATTAAAAACAAAGAAGGAGGGACAAAAGAAAGAGACCTTCCCACCACCACAAACCTATTTAGTCTATATCATGAAAATGCATGCCTGGATTTACTGGAGTGTCTGTAAGTATGCATGTGTGTGTTGGGGCAGTGGATCTTGGACAAAGATAGGGAGAGGGAGGTGATATTAAACTGAAGACAATAAAACTCGTTATGAATTCACATTATCATTTGGCAGTTCAGTCTATTACATTTGCATATTCTACCTGAGATTTAAATAATTACATATAGATACATGGAAGGTATCAGTAAGTTTTACAATGTACTATTTTATCGTGGGGGGAAAAGAATAATAAAGAAAAAATAAGAGTAATCAACTATCATTCAAGGCACATATTCTAGAGGGAAAATTACTATTATGAGACTAGTCTATAATTATTCCAATTAACGGTACAAACCTTCAGCTGAGTTTTGCAGCGCTTCAGCATTTCGCGGTGTCTGGTTGCCAGCGGGGAATCTTTCCACTGACTTTCATTATTTTTCAAATCTTCCACAGTCCTGAAATCAACAACTAACACTCAAATGAAAGAAAACACACATATTCACCTTGTCTATTCATTTTGATCATTTAACTGATCCTAAAACACCCATTTTTTCCCATGTTTTAACATCTTTAAAATCAATAGCAAGCTATGGTTTGATGTGCAGTGTCTTTCTTATTTGCTCCTAAAATGATATGTCTTAAAATTGATGGCAGCTCAGATTTGATAAAATATTGTAATCCTGTTCCTACTCAATTATCCAAGCAAAAGGCTATTTACTAACAGCATCTCCTTTTACCCCTTTACAATTCTTGATCCCCTCTGCTTAGAAGGCTCTTCTCTGAGAATTTCTTTGTGACTTGCTCCTTCACTTCCTTCAAGGTATCTGCTCAAATATCACCTATCTGGCAAGATTTTCTTCCCTGGTCACCCAGTATGCTGCATCTTCATGACCAGCTCACTTGACACTATTTCAGCCCTGTCTACCCTGACACAGTGTTGGAAACACACTGATAAATATTTAAAAACTAAATTTCCCAGACTCCCTTGCTGCCAGCATTTCTACACACAACCCAGCTTCCACCAAGCAGATGAATCCTCACTGAAGGCAGAAATGTTTAAAGTATTGTGAAGTGGCAGCCACATGGTTCTTCTGGTGGCATATGGTGGATATCCTTCTTCTGGAAGCTGTGGCAGAGGCTCCACTGTTGGGCTGAAACCTGAAGCAACTTCTGTGTCAAGCCATGTTCCAAGGCTAGTTCTGGGAATCTTCTTTTCCAGACATGCCAGTGACTCAATAAACCAAACAGTATCCTATAATATTCCTCTGCTTGTCTCAGCTTTAGTGGATTAGTGTGTCTACAACTGAAACATGACCGTAGTAGACAGAACAATGTCCCCCTCCCCCAATATATCCACATCTTAATCCCCAGAGTCTGTGAATAAGTTGCATTACATGGCAAAAGGGACTTTGTAGCTGCGATTAAATAGTTAAGGATCCTGAGACAGGGAGATGATCCTGCATTATCTGGCTGGGCCCAATGTCATCACAAGAGTCCTTCCAAGGCAAAGGAAGGCAGGAGAGTCACAGTCAGAGAAAGAAATGTAATGATGGGAGCAGAAGTCAGAAAGAGAGGAAAATCTGAAGATGCTATGCTGCTGGCTTTGAAGATGGAGGAAAGTGCAACAGCCAAGCAATGTGGGCAGTCTCCAGAAGGTGGAAAAGGCAAGGAAATGGATTCTTCCCTAGACTTGAGCAGCTGAGAATATTAATGTAGATTTACCATGTGTGACTTACTCAATCTTTATCCCCACCCCTGAAAACACACACACACAGACACACACACACACAGCCCAACTATGTCCTAGATGACACTTCTTGTATCATGGCATTGAAAAATACACAGGTGAGGGGAATGTCAACGTCTCTCAAAAGCATAATCAGAGCTGTCCCCTGTAGGCCACAAGTGACTGTGGCAGACAGGGCCATTTTAATGGACCCTTCAAAGTCAGTGTGAGTGAGGCAATCTAGGATTGCATCCATCCCATGATGGAGAAACAGCAAATCCACAACTACAGTTTGAGATTCCTATAAGCCTCTCCTGATAACTGATATTACAACCTGATAAAATCAGCAGATAAGGAAAATTTGAATAAAAGATTAACAAAATTCATTTAACTGACACATATAGAACACTGTAAAAAAACAACACAGAAAATGCAGTCTTTTCAGGTCTATATGGATCATTTACCAATGTAAATGTTAAACTATAAAGCAAGTCTCAACGAACTTGAAAGGACAGAAATCATGCAGAATATCATGGAAGAAACAATAACTAGACGTCCACACTGCAGTTCAGACGGGCCGTTAAAACACAGTGGTTTTCAGTTAAAAAAATAAGTTTGTATAAATTAAAAACACACACTAAAGTTTGGGGTGATGGAAAAGTTTTGGAAAAAGAGAGTGGTGATAGTTGCACAATATCGTGAATGTAATTAATGCCACTGTATTGTACGTTTAAAAATTATCAACATGGAAAATTTTACGGCCTACATATTTTATCACAATAAAATTGTAAACAGACACTCACAAAAGAAATGGAATTAAGCCAGAAATCGGTAACAAAAAATAAATAGAAAATCTCTCAAGAATCTGGAATTTAAACAATACATTTTTAAATAACTCACTGGTGAAATAAAAACTTTTAATGAAAATCAGAATTTTAAATTGTACAATAATATGACAAACCAAAAAATGAGGGCTACAGCTAAAGCTATGCTGAAAGTTAAACTAATTCTTAAATGCAAATATAAGAAAAGAAGGGCTGAAAATGAATGATTTAAGAGCAACAGATGCATCAACAAAAGAGCCAAAGTAAAAGAAAGTAGAAGAAAGGTAGTAATAAAGATCCCACAGACATTAATAGAACAAAAAGAGGATATTATGACAACGTTATGCCTAAAAATTTAGAAACTTGACATATGAAATGGAAAAACTGACACAGATGAGGTGAAAATCTAAATAGTTCTAAATCCATTAATGAATAAAACCCATTATTTAAAACCTACGCACACAAAAATCTCTAAGTCCAGACACCTTTATCAGTGAATTTTCCCAAACATTTAAAGAAGAAATAACATTGTTATACAATAAACTCTTCCAGAGAATATAGTAAGAGAGAACACTCACCAGTTCATTCTATGAGTATAATCGTCAAACTAAAACTAGAGAAGAACTTAAGAAGAAAGGAAAATAATAGGCCAATCTTTATTTTGAACATAGACTCAAATATCCCAAACATAATATTAGCAAACTGAATCCAATGAGATAAAAAAATAATATAAAAGTTGAGTTTAGTCCAGAAATGAAAAACTGGCTTATATCAGAAAACCAATTGATCTAATTCACCCATATTAACAGAATAAAGGAGGAAAAAATCTCATCTTCTTAATAGACATTAAAAAAGCATTTAATAAAATTCAACTCCTGTTAAGAAAAGAATAAAAACTTTTAGCAAACTAGAAATAGAAGGGAATTTCCTTAATCTGACAACAGGGGATGTATTGTGTTTTTTTACAAACACACACACAGAAAAAACAAAACAAAACAAAACAAACAAATGAAAAAAACAAAAACCCCAAGGTAAACATCTTATTAATGTTGAAATAGAGAAAGCCTTTCCTCATAAATTGAAACAAGACAGGAATTTCAAGAAGGCTATTTCTATTCAACATTGCACAAACTGTAGCCAGTGCACTAAGGCATGAAAAAAAAAGTATCAGAATAGGAAAGAAGGCAAGAAAACTGTTCCAATTTGTGGATAACATGATTATGTAGAAAGAAAATCTTAAAAGAATCCACGAAATAACTACTGGAATTAATAAATGACTTTAGCAAGATAGCTAGAAACTAGATACAAGGTCAATATACAAAAATCAATTGTATTTCTATATGCTAGCAGCAATTTTAAAAAATCAAATACCTAGGAAGAAATATATTGAAAGATATGCAAAACTTCTACACAGAAAATTTCAAAACCTCATTGAGCAAAATTAAAGACGACCTAAATAATAGCAGTCTTCAAGAACAAAGTTGGAGGATTTTTCTTTACCAATTATCACATTCTATTAAAAAGTTTCAGAAATAAAACAATGAGGAATGGGCTTAAAGATAGCTAAGAATACCATTTGAATGGAATATAGTCCAGAAATAAACCCACATATAGTCAGATGATTTATAATCAAAGCACTACTGATGTAGGGAAAGTACAATTTGTTCAATAAATGGGACTAAGTCCACTGGATAACCATATGGGAACAAAAAAATGAACCTTGTCCCTTACTTTGTACCATACACAAAAATCAATTACAGGTAGACTGTAGATCTAAATGTGAAAAGTATGACAATAAAACTTCTAGAAGATGATACAAGAAAGTATCATCATGACGTAGGGAGTAGGTAAAGATCTCTTAAATAGGATGCCAAAGCATGAATCATAAAGGAAAAATGGACTATGTTAACATTCAGATCTTCTGCTTTATCAAAAGACATCACTCATATCCAAAAGAATTTAGTCAAAAACATCAAGAATGATGATTATGTATATGATATATGAACTGCACTCAAAATATGGAAAAACGATGGTACAGAAATTACCAACAAATTAAAACTGGCATAATTAGGAAAAAACACAACATATTGAGAAACTCCTACAAAACAGTAAGACAGAAACCCAAAAGAGAAATAGGCAAGACTAGAACAGGTCCTTCACAAAAGAGGATATACAACTGACCAATAAACAAACGAAAAAGTGTTCAGCTTTATTAATTATCAGGGAAATTCAAATTAAAACTATAATGAAATTTACTGCACATCCACCAGAATGGCTAAGAAGAAAAGAAACTGCTAAATGGAGAAGATGTGGAACAACTGGAACTCTCGCTATACTACTGCAAATTAGAAAACTATCTGGTATCATCTATGAAAGATGAACATGTGCATACTCGTGACCTTGTAACTGCACTCCCAGATACATACCGACACAAATGTGTACATACGTGCACCAAGTAATACATACAAGAATGATCATAGCAACTTTATTCATAATAACCAAAAACTAGAAACAACCCAGATGTCTACCAACAGTAGAAAGGTCAAGTATATGATATTTATACAAAGGAATATTCTTTATAAAAGTAAAAATGAACAAATTACTGCTATATACAAAAATATGGATGAATCTCCCAACATAATGGTAAACAAAAGAAAATGTTCCAGAAGGATAGTATGAAATATAAAAAGGAATGGTAAGCAATAAAATTTTTAAACATATGTTTACTTTCTAAATAGTAAACCAAAAAAACAAAAATGCATCCCTGGAGGACCTGTGAATTATCGCCACCATCAAGGACTTGAAAATGCAGGGTGGGTGATCTCCATCACATTCCTATTTAACTGTACTGTTTGATCAATACTGTAAGATAGATGGGTCTTGGACAATGACAATAAATTACTGTTAATGTAATCAGTACTGATTCAAAATTGTACCGCTGTTCCAAATGTGGTTATTTTACTGGGACAAATAACATACTTTCTGGCACCTGGTATGCAGACGTTGAGTGGATAAATGTGTTCTACTCTAACCCAATGGAGAGGGAACACCAGAAGGAAAACGCTTTCACCTGGCAGAGTTAGAAATACAGCCTCAGCCTTGTTTCAGTCTTTAGCTAACTCTCTGGCTCTGTGTCATAATTTGGTTTGCAGAGACTCAACTGTTTTGACATATCATAGATAACATCAATCCTGATCCACTATATGGATAGCACCTTGCTGATAAGATCTGGCAAATAAGTAGTAGCAGAAATCCTGGTAGGCAGACCTGTATAGGACACAGATTGAGAGATAAATCACATGAAAGTTCAGGGATCTGTCTTCTCAGAAGTCTGAGGGTACAGTGGTTTGGAATTCCACCCAAAGTCAAAAACAGTTGATACTCCTAGCATATTCTATCACTAACGAAGAGTCACAAAACTTGTTAAACTCTTAGGATTTTGGAGGTATCATATTCTGAATTTCTGCATACTACTTTAACCCATTTTCTGAGTAACTCATCACGCTGACAGCTTTGAGTGGGCCTCATAAGAATAGAAGGTTCCCCAGCTGACCCCATCTGCAGTGCAAGCAGCTTTGTCATAGAACCTGTGGTTAGTCCTGATAAGATTCACACAAATACCCCTAGGGTTTTGCAGCCAAGCCACTGCTGCATTGGCAAATAGCTACCGATTTTCCAGAAACAGTGTTTGGCTTGCTATTGGGTCCTAGAAGAAACTGAAGGCTAACCAGGGAACATCAGGTGAAAAGAAATCTGAGCTGGAAACTGACAGACCAAGACATGAAGTCAGTGGTGCCAACCAGCAAGCAAAAGTACATATGGACAGAGCTCTGGCAGGTCCTAACAGCACTGCCAGCCTCCCCTTAACCTGCTCCTATGATCTCAAGGGCAGTTTCCTACAATTGACTGACTGAAGAAGGAAACATTTACAGCTGGCTCTTAATGCTTTTCTAGTATCAGCTCTAAGTGGACTGCTATGGTATTACTGCCCTATTCACAAGTGACTGATAACCAACAGAGAAGGAACATCCTCCCAGAAAGCCAAATTTTGAGTGCTATTTCTTATGGTCCACTTTGTGTCCAGAGAGATGGCCTGAGGTGCAAATTTACAATAATTTATGGCAGTAGCTAACAATTAAACCAGAAGGTTACACATTCTGAATGAACACGATTGGCAGATTGGTGATGAGAACTGGGGAAGATGAATATGCATAGTGCTTTGAGAAAAGGCTCAGAGAATAAGAATTTTATGTCTCATGTGAATACTTGTCAATGGGCTTCCACTGCAGGAAGGACTAAAAATCAGACAGATACTGGGTAGTTTCCACCCAGAAGGGATAATTTGTACTCTGTGGATGAGGCATTTATTCTAGCCAATGGATTTTCTTGCCTGACTACCATGCTTCTGTCAAAAATGCCAGTCAAGAGTTACTGAACGTCATGTTCACCCTCCTAGTATCCTGGACGACTCTGCTCCTGTTGAAGGGACTTACACTACAGCAAAAGAAGTGAGGTAATGGGCTAGGGGTCAGTGATTTTACACCACCACCCAAAAGCAAGTGGCACCAGAGAGGAGTGGAACAGTTCAGAGGCAGCACCCTGCGAGGTCAGGAGAGCTATATTCCAGGGTACAGAAGACAGACCGAGATAGAGATATGACACAGCGTCTCTTAAAGGCAGAGTACATGAGTCCTGGACCAAACAGTGGAAGTAGAAGGGACCACTCTATTAGTATTCCAGATGACCTCTCTAAAAAACGTCTGCTTCCTGTTCCTGGGACATTCGTTTGTCTGGAGGTGCTAGAACATGGGGAAAAATGCTTAGATTAAAAAGAACAACAACATTGCCAGTGCATTGGAATTTGAGGCTGCCACCTGGCCATTTTGGATACCTTATGTCACAGGACAACAGAGTAAATCGGGAATTACGTGTTGGTGGGGGTAACTGATCTCGATTACCAAGGGACACCAGGGTTACTGTCACATAGTCCAGGGAGGGCGGGGTATATCTGGCACCCAGGGGATCCTTTAAAGAGCATCCTGGTATCACCATGCCCATAAAAAATATGAAGGGAAGTC